>NW_024340848.1:6642563-7028303 GCF_902729225.1 Pteropus medius | reverse complement strand
TAGTCGTAAACTCATTCCCCATTGACAGAGACCATATCTTGAGCTTCACGTCTTTATAAGCGACCCAGATCTTTAAAGTCATTGTTTTCCCTCAACGGAATAATATTTTAAAAACCATGGAAAGTTTTAGAAATGTGAGAAATAGATTCCGCTGGTTTGACCCTGATTCACTAATTAAAACGATCCTTCTCCTGTTATTCCCCGAGCTCTTTGCGATATTATAAGTTAATTCATATGGTTCTGAGCGATTATGCAAAACTAATTTGGACTGTCCAGGGGTAATTATCCCTGACACGGTTAATTAAATCCTTTCAAGCCTTCGTCTTTGCCTTTTGTAGCAGCCCATCACTTCTCAACACGGAACTTCCTGCGGCTAGCTGGAAATCGCCCCAGCCCTAAATCTTAGTTAACCTCCCTGAGCCTTCCAGCTCGGCCCCACCGGCCCGAAGATTCGCCCCTCCCCTGCCCCCCCCCCCCCCCTCCTCCTCCCCAAAGTTCCGCGTTTTCCTGGAAGCGTTCTGCCGATGAAAGAGACTAGAAAGATGGAGAGAGGAGGAAGGATGCCTGGGGTGAACACACAGGGTCACATCGCCAACAGATTGTGCGGCTGTGCGGCTGTTTGAGTACGTCCACAGGCCCACAGAGGGGTGACTAGTTTATCACCGCTCTGACTCCAGTGATCTTGCTAACCGGTTGCTCCTGGAGAAAGCAAGACTGTGCTTAAGTAAGGAGGAGCGACTCTGGAGCAAGAAGGCATGGAAAGAGCCAGGTGTGTAAGAGTCTGAAAGCGACCCACAAATACAGCGGTGGGACTAAGTCAAGAGCTGCTGTGGGCTCAAGATTTATTTCTGTACGTCTTTCTCCGTCCTTCCTTCTTCCCTCCCTCCCCTCCCCTTCCCTCTTTTTGTTCTTTCATTTTCCCCTTTTAAGGTTTAAAAAAGCTACGACGACATTTCTTAGGTAGTCACGTTTGCCTAAGGGCTTTAAACAAGTTTCACATCCAAGGGGCCAGCAGTGTTGTCTTCCGGCTTTGCGCAAACAGGTGGAATTGTTCTGTTTGAGCTGTAAGGACCTGAGCTGGGAGACGTGCGAGGAATGGCTTCTGGGGAACCGTGGAGTTGGCTGCTTTTGTCACTTCATTTGACAATTTCCTCTCCCCTGCACCCCAAGAAACTTGAACAAAACAGCGCGGATCTCCCTCTCAACCCTCGGCTGGGGGTTGCCTCGGCTCCGGGAGCCTAAGATGGAGAGACTGTTCCACCGCCTTCCTGGAGCAGATAGGGGACCGGCGCGCCAGCCAATCAGAGCGCGTCTCGGCGCGAGCGCTCCCTGCCGCCGCCGCCGCCGCCGCCACCGCCGCCGCCTCCCCCTCCGGGCCAGTGAAGTTCCGTGCAACTCGCCGGCTCGAAGCGCCCATGTCTTTCTCGCGCCCACTGCCCAGCGGAGGCAGAGAGAGCGCCGTCTAAACTTTATTAATCTCTCCCCTGTTCTTTCTCCCTCGGCCCAGTGCATCTCAAAGGTCAGCCCTCTTCTTTTAAAAGACTGATATTATTAATTCACTGACAACCCCCCCCCATTCCTTTTTTATTCTCTTGCAGGGAAAAAGGGGGGGGGTGAAAGAGCTTTTTTTTTTATCTTTTTTTTTTTGTCCTTCAGTGGGAGCGTTTAGACAGTCGAGGAGGTTTTGTCCGGGAACAAAACGCAGGGTTGGGAGGTTTTGTGAGAGTGTTGTTTGTTGAAGTGGAGCTAAGAAAAAGCGGCGGCTTTCTCCTCATTGTGAAGAAACCAATCAGTGGTATTTGGAAAACTGTTAGCATTGTGCACTTCTTCTGTGTCCATTGTGAGGCGTTTCTTTTCACAAGGTTTTTTTTTCAGCCGATCCAGCTGGCCGGAATGAATAGCGGTGCAATGTGTACACGCTTTGTCCCTCCGGCCTTCAAGTAGCCCCCATTGAATAGACTAAGTTGACACTGCGTGACAGTGAAACAACATAATAAAAAATACATGAGCCCCTGAATAGGAGCAGGCGCATAAATAAATAAAATGGGTGACCAAAACTGGATAAACTGAATGACAAAACGGTGAAAGGGGAACAAAAAGATATTTAACACGCTAGATTAGCATTAGAATGCGATCTACAAGGCAGAACAATTGATGAATAGGTTTACCGGCCAAGAAAGAAATGGACTAAATGCCCTTTGAATAGATATGCTTTTTGCAAGGGCTTTGAATAGATATGCTTTTTGCAAGGGATGAATGGGAAAAGGTAAAGATGAAGCTATGCAAATGAGTGGGGGAACTTTTTATATATATATTCTTGAAACACACACACTGCGGGAGAAGAGTGCTGCCTCGGGATGTTTATAGAAGCAATAATTGCCATTATTAGCATTGTCTGCAGCAGATAGACATTGAGCAGGTTGGGATAATATAGGGTAGCAGTAATTCTTCTAATTAATGGTCTTTTGCTACTTGAAAAAAAGAAAAAAGGAAAGGAGAAGTAAAAGTTATGTAGAAGTTATGTTTCCTTGGGTCCGTTCGCCCAGCGTTGGAATCTATGGAGCAGCAAGGCTGGCTCTTCCAAGAGGCTTGCTGATCTTAAAACATTCTAGGGAGCCAATCCTCAGGCTCTGGGCTTGAGGCCAGAGTTCCATTTATGCCGCGTTTTTAGTCTAATACAGTGTCTGGTACCTACTAGGTCTTGAATGAACAATTGTGGAATGAATGAATGAGTATAAATCTAAAGGGGGAACCCAGGTCTCCTGTGGAAGTTGGGGAGGGGGAATACCAAGACCGGCTTTACAAAGCTCCCTACGCCCCCTCCATTATCTAGGGGAGCGATCCAAGAGGGACGGCCCCAGGGTTTTGCCGTCAGCCTACCTGGGCCGCTGGAAAGATGTGAAGACCAAACAAGCGACGAGTAACTACTCCTCCCATACCATTTCTGTCCTTAACCTCCAACCCACCCTAAAACCAAAGCTTGTGAGGAGCCTAATCTGGCTGCGTAGAGACATCTACTCATCCCCTTAAAGGATTAAAATACACCTAAAGCTTGACTCTTTCACTCAGGTTTCTCCCCTTGGTCCCTGCCCCCCTTCCCCTTCTGGCTGTTGGTCTTTGACTGAACCCAAAGGGGCAGAAAACGACCTGGCTGAAATGCTGGCGGAGGCAGGGCGCGAACCCGAGGAGATCAGGGCGGTCCTCCGGTTTCCTGCGCTGCAGTGGAGGTGGGCTACCATAGGGGCGTTTGCAGCTAAGGATATCAATTGTTTTATTTTCGATGGTTGCCCGCCAGGCCTTCCGGGCCGCTGGCCACCCAGCCGTCGAACTTTTCAGTCGCTTTCAGAGTTGCCTCAAACTTAAATGAAGGATGAAAACTGTAGACAGCTCAGCTGACGTCCCTGAGAAAGCTCAGAGGCTCCCAGCTCACTCTGAGCCCAGTTCTCCCCACGTCCCCGACGACTTGCGGGGAAACTAGGTTTTGAGAAGCAGAGACAACTTTTTTCGAATTGTTATAACAAAAGAAGAAGGGGTCCCAAACTCTCAAAACAATGTTATTTTTGCATTTTTTTTTTTAAGAAGTAATTGAACCTTAACCGAGTGACTGGGGCCGTTGGGAAGCGTCGCAGATTTTAAAGTGTAAACTGAATCTTCGTGGTTTCAGCTTCCTATAAAGCATGCAAATTCCTAGAAACTGACAAATCTGAAAAACTTGCGAAGAGCTCTATCCGGATAAACCCGCTGGGAATCACGATGCAAGGTGATGGACATTTGTGGGGAGGTAACGACCTGTTGGACTGGGTTTCCAGGTTCAAGGTGGCTGCTGGGCCTTAGGCGACAGCCTCAGCACAGGGCAGGGAAGTGGTACCCGCAAGGCAAAGAGCTCAGTGCCTTCGCTTTTGTGACCCCGCCCTTACTCCCCACCCCTGCCCCTCACTGCACGCTTTGTCAGGTAGACTCCATCACCCGTGCCTCCGCCGCCCCATCATTCACACTTGACTGGAGGAAATAAAATCGGCTTTGGCTTTTAAATTCCTTTTGCAGATGTCTCCGCCTGATTTTTACCTCCTTTGGGCTCCTCGCTTGATTGGGGGAAGGGTTATTTAGGGACTTTTGACAAACAGCAGAAGTTTGGGTACTAATTGTAAACACCCCATTGCTCTCCTTGAATGTATTTATCATATTTGCCGAGGATTTGAAGACACACAGCCTATTACTCATTTTGAGCCTCTAGGCAAAGAATTCTCCTACTGAGATCGACCTGTAAAACCAGATTTCTTAAGGGAAATTACGAGGACGTCTTCAGACTCTCTCTATGGAATATTAGTAGATTGTCGATTTCACTTGGGGGCCCTCCTCCCTATCCACCTCACCCCCACCATTTTATTTTGGGATAACCCCGAGGTAATTAGCCACTCGCGAAAGCTTGAAACACCGAAAGGAGAGGCGCAGCCTGGGATAACAGAGACCAAGTGAGGCTTTTCAGGTTTGTTGATTCCATTGGGGCCACCTTTTCATGAGGTCAGGAGTGGAGAGAAGTCTGTTTGCAGAAGAGGGAATACCTTTAAAAGGGCTCTCAGGAACTCAGGAGTGTGTGTTGTGGGAGGGATGGGGTGGCAAGCTACCTGGAATGTCACCACAGTGACATCTATAGAGATCCCAGCTCGTCTTCCCTAGAGTCCCCAAAAGGTATTACCGCTGAGTTCAGAAGAGTCTCTAGCGTTTTCCCCTTTTGCCCTGGAGGTATTTCACGTCCAAAAGCTCCTGCGCGCGCGCGCACACACACACACACCCACACACACACCCACATACACACACACCCGGGCTTGGAGCGGACCACCTGGTAAAACCTCGGCTTGGAAGTCATCGCCGAAATTCCAACAGACTAGAGGTCTTACACGCGCGGATATCAGGAATTGGGGGAAATTGTGTGGGATTAGGACTGTGCGCAAACACGTTCATCCTGCCAACAAACGTATGAGCAAACTCTCTTCCTAATTCTTTCCCTTTTAGCTTAAGTTTTAGTAAGGATATTTTAAACTGGATTATCCGAATGGTGGCCTAGATGGCTTCACTGTGCCTGCAGAGACCAGCTCTGCAGAGTTGACGAAGAGTGAGACAAAGAGTGAGACACCGCCAAGTAGAACCTGGGAGAGGAGATGGAGAATCTCTTCAGGGAAGCGTGGGTGCTGGACGAAACGGAAGGTGAGTGGTGGGTAGAAAAAAATAAAACTGCCGCACAACTGACCCTCCGTCTTGCCTTCAGTCAGGTTCAACACCTGGGGAAGGTGCTGCCAAGGACTGATGAGGCACCGACACGCAGAAGGTGGAAGATCCAGACCACCAGACCACCAGACTTCCCCCAACCCTGACTCCTCCGCAAGGCCCCTGCTGGTTCAGCCCCAACTTAGAGTAGGGACGGTGCGGGTTGAGGAAGGTGGGAAGTGGGCCCTGGCAGGCGCCGCGCGGAACTGAGGAATCTGGAAGCGAGGGAGAATCATGAAAAAGTCTTCCCACCTCCTGTCCCCTCAACCCCGGCGACCCCTCCCTGGGGCAGTAGTCACGTTAGAAAGAGCGATCTCTGAAATTGGGACCACCCTTTCCTCTACGAACTTAACCCCCTCAGACCCACAGTAGAAAACTAAAGAAAAAATTACACTTATAATAGAACTTTTAGTAGAGGGGTTGGTGCAAATGAGGGAATCTGAAACTAACGCTCTTTTTCCTTCCCAGAAATCCAACCCTGATAGAATCTCAGGGCAACCCAGGAGCTTTGTGCCCAGTCCCAGTGGTGAGTAGAGAGCCTGGGGACATAAATAAGGCGGTCGGGTAATCGCCCCAATCCTCCTTGGCAGCCACCCGCCCTGCTTGAGGCTGCTTGGCCAGAGGGCTGGCGCGACAGAGGCGCTGACTGCTTTGCCCCGCACGAAGGCTTCCTTGCGCTTCTCCAGCCCAAGTTGCCTAGACTTGAGTAAGCAGTGAAAGCGGTTGATTAGTTTGTATTCGAACAGATTAGTTTGTATTCGAACAGGCTGTTGAAGGCTGCGTGAATAAACATGAGCCTTCGGCGGCAGCGCGCTCCCGCTGCCTTTCGCCTGTCTGGGGCTCGGGGAGTGGGAACAAGAGAGTCTCGCATTCCGGGTACTGACGGGGACCGAGGGTCCGCGGAAGCCAGCGCTGTCTCTCTGCGCCCCCATACCCCAGAGCGTACGGCGGGTGGCACAGATCCGCGCGTACGTACTCCCCGGGATCTTTGGATCCCATTTCCTCCGAGAAAGCTGCCTCGACTTCCGTTACAGAGATGCCTACAGAGATGCTCTCCTCACTCCCCGAGTTTTCGGTGAGCCTTACCCAACACGAGTCTGCGCAAAACTAGGGGACTCTGAACATGTCCTCGGGTGTGCCGCCTAGAGGTCGTCATCTACCTGCGGGAAAGAAAGCTGCGAATTCGAGGGAGGGGACCGGGCTCAGAGAAGGCGTGTTTTCTGATGTATGCGAGCGGATGGACGGCCGCGGGGAATACTTAATTATCTACGGTTACACTGCCAAAGCCTCCATCATCTCCGCTCTGAAAAGTCGCCGTAGGGCCTCTTTGTCCCCCTGGAGCCAGGGTATCTTCGTCTTTTGGAAGCTGTTGAGAAGTGACAAAGCTGAGTTTACACGTAGGCCTCGGCAGCTTCACCACCCGCCCCCGCCCACGGCTCCCATGCCTCTGTCTCCTCGCAAGCACCCACCGGGTGACGGGCCTGGGCTAGGCCTGATTCGGGTGCCAGTGGCCGCAGAGCACCCCTGGGGCTCAGAAGGAAGCGGAGGCTCGCGTGTCTTGGCCCCGGCCCGTGGGGACTAGCCTGGATCCAGGCCTCCTTGGGCCTTGAGGCCTTCCTCAAGCCTCAGACTCCCGCAGCTGCAGAAACGCCAGGGCCTCACGTCGCATCCAAGGCTGCCATCCTTCCCCCCCCCAGCTTTGTGAGTGTAAGCAGAGGAAAGTCGGTTTTCGCACACTCAGGACTAGATCTAGACTCAGGACTGCGTGCTCGGGCGGTGCCCCTGCGGGCCTCAGAGAAGCACCTGGCACCTCACTGCCGTGCAGGTCGTTTCCGTGAGTGGGGATGAGCTTTGACCCAGGACGAACTCGCTCTCGGAGCTTTTTTTTTGCCGGCTTGTTCGAGGTTACGAGAATGCAACCCATGAGATAAAGAGTCAGGTCTGTCCTGCTAAAGCTTTGGGAACGAAATAGAACCCAAATTCCCACCCAGATCACAAAGACGCAGGCTTTCTCGAAAAGTGTTCCCTGAAAATAATGGCTTGTCGTCACCTGTGGGCTTGAGGCATCTATTTACCCGCTCACCTAGGACCTGGGTCACCTTCACCAGTGAATTAGAATGGAAAGGCCATTCTAGTCTGTGACAGGAAACCCTTTTCTCTGCCCTAAGGTAAAACTGGCTTGCGGTTCTAGAAGCATAGGTGCAAGCCTTGGAGGAGGTTTGGAGAATTCCAGATGATTCTCTGTTGGCTAAAGAGAGCTTCCTGCTTGGAAAATGCTCTCACAAGAGGGTGAGGACTGGGCAAGGAGAAGCCATTTGGAGTCCTAGGCTAAAAGATGGGGGAGTGGGCCTGGGGGGAGGCACTGGAGCTGGACAGAGCACTGGGAAGTTTCGTCTACATAATATGAAGGCAGAAAACCATATGTCATTCCAGGATGGGGATTATCACCTAAAAACAACTGCTCTTTCTGACCTCTACTTTGTTCCAGGCGGGCCTCTCAGAAGTGCAAGGCCTAGTTGTATTCTGTGTGAATGGCGCCCCAGAAGCTATGTTCCTGGTTCTCTCTAACCTTCCATGCAGGTATTTCCTACTTACAGATGGGGAGGAGCTGGGATTCCAGACCTTTCTGCGTCACCGCAGTCTAAACTCTTTCATTCGCCTTGCTGCCCCTCACTAGAGACCAAAAGAAGGAAATTTCTACAGTCTCGGCAACAATAAGATTTCCTCTGACATCCTCGAAAATCAAAACAGAAGCCCCTTGATAATTTGCTGTTTCTGGTGTACCCCACTCTCCAAGCTGAAATCCATTCTATCATGACTGTCAGCAGATAGGTCTGGGGATGCTATTAGTGAAGGAAAAAAGTTTGTCTCACTTTTCTGCTTTAACAAAATAAACCATCAAAAAGCCATTTCTCTTGAACTACGAATATTCAGTGGCAAAGGCTTCTGGCTTAGCATGAATTTTGGAAAGTGTGAGAAACCTATGCATGAAAACCTAGCTGGTGAGCAGATTCCTCAGATGATGCCTCACCTTTTCTTCTCTCCAAGTCTCCTCCTTGATTCCTTCTCATAGTTCCTTATAGGTCTTCTGGCATTTTTCTGAGTCCAGGTAAGTAAAAGTGATCGTAAACTCGGTGTGGTGCTTTACGTTGCTTCATGGGTAAAGATTTGAGAGGGTAGAGAACTGTCTTGTACTAGATCTAGAATCTAGAATCCTTCTGGCTATGCTGAAGGAGACAGCAGAGAAACCAAGGAAAATGGGACTGTTTCCTCATGTTATCTCCTGCCATTTTCCAAGGTACTCCAAGTGCTAATGAGCTAATACCTACACCTCCACCTCCACAGCTACATACCTATTAGCTTCTGTGTGCCCACAAACACTGCCTTCTCTTCTGTGACTGCAGATCAATAATCCCTGCTTCCAGCCAAGGCCAGCCTTTCTATTTGGGCCCTAGATTCCATCCTCTCTCTAGTAGGCAGCTTCTGTGTGGGTCCCCAACGATCCCCACCTCCTGGTATTCATGCCTTTGTATAAATCTCTTCCCTTGAGTGTGGGCTGGACCTAGGGATTCACTTCTAACAGACGAAAAATGGCTAAGTGATGAGATGGCACTTCTTGATTATGTTTCAAAACAATGACCTCTACCTCTTTCTCTCAGCTCTTGCTTTGAGGGAAGCGAGCTTCCACTTTGTGAGCTGCTTAATGGAAAAGCTCACATGGTAAGAAACTGATGTCTCTGACGAAAGGCCAGCAAGAACCTGAAGCCTGCCACCAGTAGAGCAAGTAACGTGGAAGTGGATTCTCACTCGGTTGAGCCTTGAGATGATGGCAGCCCTGGCTGACACCTTGATTGTAGCTTTGGTAGAGACCTTGAGCCAGAGGCTCTAAACAAGCCACCTCTGGATTTCTAATGCACAGAAATCATGAGATAATCAATATTTCTTTTTTTAAGCCATTAAATTTTGGGGCGAGTGGTTATGCAGCAAAAGATAACTAATATACTTTGTGACATACTTAAGGATATGGCTCCAGAAAATCCCTCCTCTTTTTCCTGCAATAGCAAAATTTTTCCTTCCTTCTGAATAATTCTTGTCAGCATAAAAAAAAAAATGCTATTCTTTCTTAAAGAAAAAAATATGATACCATTTTTTCTTCTAGCTACCATTCCACTTCTCTGCCCCCCTTGATAATGAATTTGTTAAAAAAAAAAAAGATATCTATATTTCTTATCTCTAATTCCCTGGTTCTTCTCTTTTAATCTCCCTAAAGTCAGGGTTTGTCCCTCTCCCCCATCACCACTCCACCAGAACCTGCTCTGATCCAGGTCACCAGTGACTTCCTAAATTGAACAATCAGTTCTTATCTACCTTGCTCTACAGCATTTGACTGAATCAATTACTCCCTTTTACTGGAAACTACTTGGCTGCCAGACTCACTGGGTTTTTCTGCTGTTTCATTGGATGCTCTTTATCATTCACCTTTCCTGGTTCTACTTCTCTCCATGCCCTTATCAAGCTTTATCAGAAAGATAGAAATTCATTCAATATTTTCTGCTATAGACTAAATGTACGCTGCCTCCCCAATGCATATGTTAAATCCTAATGCCTAGTATGATGGTATTAGGAGGTGGGGGAGGCGGTTTTTGGGGGATGATTATGTCATGAGGGTGGAACCCTCATGAATGGGATTAGTGCCCTTATAAAAGAGACTGCAGAGAGCTCCCTTGCCTCTTCCATCATGCGAGGATACAGCTGGAAGACAGCCAGCCATCTATGAACCAGGAAGTGGGCCCTTACCGTACAGCGAATCTGTTGGCACCTTGATCTTGGACTTCCCAGTCTTCAGAACTGTGAGAAATAAATTTATGTTGTTTGTAAGCCACTCAATCTATGGTATTTTGTTATAGGAGCCCCCATGGAATAAGACATTCTCCAATATTCAGATGAATAACAATTGTCTTCTAATATTATTGTAACAGTTTCTTTCAGTAGGAAACAATTATAATGTCAATTATATATCTTCTTAACTGGCATTATAGATTTATTAGTCAGTATGAGCAAGAGTAAGTGGAAATAACTTATAAACCCTTAATCTCAGGGGCTTAACACAACAAAAGTTTATTTGCAGGGATGTGCTAATCGTTCCATCTTGGCCTACGTTTCTCTGACTGCCTCAGCCGGGAATACAGCATAACGATCATACACTGGCCCTTAAAGTTTCTCACCCAAAATTATACAAATCACTTCTCACATTTCTTTGGCCAAAGTAAGTCTCATAGCCACATCAAACCTCAAAGAAGGCACAGGAGTACAATCCTACCCTGTGCCCAGAAGGTAGAGAGCCAGAACTATTTGATGAACTAGCTATTGACCACATCTTTAGGTTTTATGTTAAACATCCTCAATCTTAAAAGAAAACATTACCAATTGAGCTCCTTTGTATTAAGAGACAATGTTATCTGAAAGAAAATATAACTAAACCACCCCTGACTTAACCAGTGGACGGTCTTTTTACCTTCCATAATTGAAAAGACTTCCCATTGCTTTGCAGGTGCAGCCAAATTTGGGAAAGCTTTGTGATACTCATAGCCCTGCCTTTCATCTCAGGCTTTGATAAAAATATGTCCATCTCCTCTCTAAATTTATAGCTTGCCAGGCAGGTCTATTGCTGTAAGGATTTCTGAAAGGTCCATAACCACACCACAGGATTTGAAACTGTACTTCTGCAGAGCTTTAAAGAATTTTTTATTTCTCGTGCTTGTGGGAGTAAAAAAAAAAAAAAGGAACAAACTGTAGCCCCAGCTTTTCCTTCTACCTTTTCAATCTTATATCTCTACTCTTTCCACACACATATATCCCATTAAGTGACTCTCTTTCGGGAACTTGTGTTGTAATTCTCCTACCTTTGTCTTCCCCTCCAACCTAAGTCCTACACATTTTTTAAAGATATGCTCAGACTACCAGGTGCTGTAGGCGTTAAAAAAAAAATTAAGATATGCTCAAATCTCATTTTTTTCTAGAGCTCATATCCTGCTAACTTTTTATGCCACTTGTAATTTTTCTTTCCTTTCTGTTTTTCATTGTATTTTTGTTATTTTTGTTCTTCTATTAGGCACTTACTAGCTTAATTAAATTTAATAATTCTCTATATGTGTCTGTATTGACACAACTGAGTGAAAAACAGAGGTGTCTTACTTACATTTATATATCAATACAGCCCCCTCTCCTTCCCTCAGTGCCTAGCTCAGACTCTGGCCCTTAATAAGTATTTGTAATAATTTACTCTACTCTGTGTTGGAGTATCTTTGAACACCTCTGGACCTACAAACAATTGGAAGCCCTTGTAGCTTTAAACATTCTCAGCGTTTTCTTCTGCTTTTACTACGTGTAGTCTCACTATGGGCTCTTCAATTATTTCAAATCTATCTGCCAGATCTACTTCAAAGGAACCTAAATCTTAGCATTTAAATACTTGATTAAGTCAGAAATTTTCTGGCTCATATCTTGTCTTTCACGTTTGTATTTTGTGGGGTATATAAGGAGCTGAAGAAAAGAGATCATTGAACACACAGTACAAGAAGAACTTGTATTAGTTCGGATGATTAATATAAGTTGCTGTAACAAACCCCAAAATCTCAGTGGCACAACACAATAAAAGTTTATTTTTCATGCATATTGGCCCAAGGCAGGACATGTGGCTCCTCTCTAAGTAGTGACTCAAGATCCAGATTTCTTCCATTTTGTTGCAAAGCCAAGAAGTAGGGATTCCCTGAATTCAGCTGATTGACAAGCAAAGACAGCTCATGGCTCTTGCAGGGTTTTATGGCCATGCCTGGGAACAATGAGCATTACTTTAGTCCACATTTCCCCGGCCAACATGTCAACCTGATTGTAAGGAATGCTAGGAATTATTTACTGGTGTGTCAAGACAAAGAAAAGAGGACTGGTGATCATCTAACATTTCTTGCAAAGGATCTAAGGTGTCATTTCTTCACTTTACAATATGGAGACACTGCTCTAACACTTCCCTGAACAGCAAGATACAAATCTTTATAAAGGGAGCATGGGGAGTTCCCCCACAACAATAATTAATTCTTACTTCCCTCTGTCTCTTGTAAACCCCAGAATTCACGCATTCGCAAAAGTCAAGACCTCGTCTCTGTTACCATCTGATATTGTTCTCTGCCTGAACTCAGGCTACAAGAAATGTTATAGGAGAGTGTTTCTCAACCCTAGCAGAGCATCAGACTTGATGTGAGCTTCTGAACCATTACAGACACTCAGGTCACTCTGAAGATCTACTGAGTTCGAACTTCCCAGGACTAGAGCTCAGGCTCTTTGTTTCTACAATTTTCTCCTGATGATTCAGGTGCATACCCAAAATTGACAACAGTTGTTCGGACCTGAGAAAGAAGTGTCCAGTAAGACCCTGTTCACTCCTTATTATATTCTTTTCCTGGTTTCTCATCTTTTTGCTAGCTTTAAACATTAGGGCGCCCCAGGTAATCTCCTCCTCTTTGTCTATGCTCACTCCCTTGGTGATTGTATTAATGTTCTATTACAGAATAATAAATTACCACTAAGTGGCTTACAATAGCACCTATTTCAGCTCGAAGTTCTGTAGGTCAGAAGTCCAGGCGTGGTATGGTTAGGTCCTCTGCTCAGGGTCTCAAAATCTGAAGTTAAGGTGTCGGCTGGGCTTAGTTCTCATTTGAGGGCTCTGGGGAATAACCCGTTTCCATGGTCATTCCGGTTGTTGGCTGGATTCAGTTCCGTGAGATTTTAGGTCTGAGGGCCCCGTTCTCTTGCTAGCTGTCAGATGGAAAGTGCTCTCAGCATCTAGAGGCTCCCCAGATTTCTTGCCACATGTTCCCATCCTTTAACTTCGAAGCTAGCAGTCAGTGGTAGCAGTGGAGAATTTCTTATGCATGCAATCTCTCTTTCTTCAAATTTCTCTCTTCTTCTGTCTCTGCCCTCTAGAGCCAGATTAAAAGGACTCATGCGATTAGGTCAGGTCCATTCGACTCAAATTAACTCAAAGCAAACTGATTAGTAACTGTTATGGACTGAATGTGTTTCTCCCTCTCCCCAATTCATATGTTGAAATCCTAACCCCCAATGGGATGGTATTTGGAATGGGGCCTTAGAGAGGTAATTAAAGTTAAATAAAGTCATGAGTGTAGGGACTTCAAAATGGGATTGCTACACTTATAAGAAGAGATGTCCGAGAGCTTTATCATGCTTGTCGCTTCTCGCCTCTCTCTCTCTCTCTCTCTCTCTCTCTCCATTGCCGTGTAGAGACACAGTGAGAAGGTAGCCATCTATAAGTCAGAAAGAGAGCTCACTCCAGAAACTGACCATGCTGGTACCTAATCTCAGACTTTCAGCCTCCAGAACTCTGAGAAAATAAATTTCTGTTATTTAAGCCACCCAGTCTGTGGTATTTTGTATGGCAGACCAAGAAGACAAATACAGTAAATTTTATTACACCTGCAAAATCCCTTTTGCTACATACTGTGACATAATCATAGGAATGATATCACGTCATAGTCATAAGTTCCATCCACGTTCAAGAGGAGGAGATTTCAAAGGGCTATATCATGAGGCGTAATGTTATAATTCTGTTTACCACAGTAATCCAGTCTCATGGCTTTAAAATCGTCATCATGCTCATGATTCTCAAATTTATTTCTTTAGTCCAGACCTCTCCTGATACCTGGACTTACCTATCCAACTACCTCCTAGACATTTCCATTTATAAACTTTATAGGCACCTCAGATTTTACAGAGATGCATCCAAGCTCCTAATCTCCCCACCCAGACTGGATCCTCCCACAGTCTTTCTCACCTCAGTGAATGGCAGCTCCATCCTTTTGGTTGCTCTGGTCAAAAATTTTGGAGCCATCCTTGATTCCTCCCTTTGTCTCACACCCTACATTTCAACCATTGGGAGTTCCTCTTGGAATCTAGCTTCAAAATATATCCAAGATCCAAACCATCATCTTTCACATGAATTATTACAATTTCTGTATTAGTTTTCTATTGCTACCCTAACAAATCACCACAAATTTAACAATTTAAAACAACACCTATTTATTATTTCACAGTTCCGAAGGTCAGAAGTCCAGAGGGTTTGGCTGGGTTCTCTGCTCAGGGTCTCATAAGACCAAAATCAAGGTGTCAGCTGACTTGGGGTTGTCTGGAGGGTCTGGAGGAGAATCCAGGTTCCTTAAGATTGTTGACAGGATTCAGTCGCTTCTCATGGTTTCCTGTTAATAGCAGACGACCAAATCCCTTTCTTGCGTGGCATCTCCCTAAGTTCTTTCTCTGTATTTCTCTGTCTCCAGCTGAAGAAAACTCTACTTTTAAGGGCTCTTGTGTTTAGACTGGGCCCACTTGGACAATTCAGGACAATCTCCCTGTTTTAAAGTCCATAACCTTAACTACAACTATAAAGTCCTTTTGGCCATGCAATGTAACATATTCACATGTTCCAGGAAGTAGGGTATGAACATGGTGGGGGAGCATTCTGCCTGCTCCAGCCTCCTACACTGGTCTCCCTGCTTGCACACTTGTTTCCCTAGAGCACGTTCTCAACGCAGCAGACAGACCTGCAATGACTTCCCACCATACTCAGCGAAAACCATGTCTTCGCAATGCCTCATGAGCCCTACACAATTTGATTCCCCATTACCTTTCTGACCTCGTCTCTGTTACCATCTGCCTTGCTATTGCTTACACACCAAGCATGCTCCCTCTTCAGGCATTTGCCCTCATTCTTCCTCGGCCCTCCGTTTTCTCAAAGTCCACGCTGGGACTCCACTTTCTCAGTGACCTCCTATTTAAAACTGCAACCTCCAAAATCCCTAAGATTCCCTTATTCCCTTTCCAAGCTTTACGTTTCTCCATAGCACTTTTTACTTTCTGATGTAGTATATATTTTATCTGTATTTGTTTATCGTAAGTACTAGAGCAAGCCTCATAGAGGCTTTCATCCATTTTGTTCATTGCTTTATCTTCAATGCCTAGAGCAGTGCCTAGCACACAGAAGGTACTCAGTACAATTTTGCCAGGTGATTGAGTACATGAGTATAAAATAGGGAGAGTAGCCTGTCTTACATAGAGTAAATGTGGGTTTGGGACTAGAAAAGGCTGGACTTTAAATCTTATGGAGTACTCTCTATTTGTCAGACAAAATAAAAGTTCCATGAAGACCAGGCTGGTGTTGTGTCAGAGAACACGGCGCAAAATAGATTCTCAGTAAATATTTGCTGAATAATGTTTAGATTCTGCACATTCATTAGCTCATCTAACCCACACAACCTGTGGATTATTATTAACTTCATTTTACCACTTTAACCATCTTCAGAGAGTAAGACAAATGAGTCAGTACAGTGTGGGTACACTGTGAAATGTCAAAGTATTTCTGGAAAGAAGCTTTGGGTCATCTGGTCCACCTTTACATCCCATGAAATCTTCCCCTCTACAAACGTGAACATTTTTGAAAGCATTAATTGTTGGGAAGACAGCATGGCTTAGTGACAAGAGTGTGGAGTCAGTCCGGGAGAAATCCGACTATCACCTCAGTCACTGGCCAGCTGTGTGATCTTAGGGCAGCTACATAACCTTGCTAAGCTTCCATTTCCTCTTTGAAAATAGGGCTGATCATTGCACCTTGTAGGGATATTGTGAGAATTAAATGAGATAACACAGGTAGAAAGACCCAGCAGAATGTCTGCTACGGAGAAGGTATGTAATGATGTGAATTTTCCTCTCTCCTTTCTGAGACTCCAAATCCACCTCTGTAACATTTACCCTTTAATGTGAGTGCTGCTCTTGGGAGCAGTGGAGAATGAAGCAACTCTCCCTCCCAAAAAGCTTTTAAAGGCAGTTACCATGTTCTTCCTCAAACTTCTCTTTCTAAAGTTGAAAATGCTCAGTTCATTCAACCATTTCTTAAGAAAACCGGTTTTGATTTCTAAACGTGTACTAGTGTGATGACAGCTTCTAAAATGCACTGTCAAGGAAGAACTTATATTAGAATATAAGTTCCATAGAGGCAGGACTTTCTTGTCTGTTTAGTTCCTGATGTACCTCCAGGACTTGGAAAAGTACATAGCACATAGTAGATCCTCAACAAATATTTATTTAAATGATGAAGCTACAGAGGTGGTCTATATCACCCAGTTTTGGGGATCATACTGCTTTTAATGCCAGCTGTCCTCCTCAGATTTCAGTAGGTTCTAAATAAAGTAGAAAGCCACTTCAAACTAGTTTTTAAAGACAATTTCTTGGGCAATAGCTTTAAGATTTCTCAACTAGAAAACTTGATGTTTGTTCCACGTGACCTCCAGGAACCCTTTCAATTGTAGGTTTTGGTTTTCGCATCTTTTTTTAAAAAAAATGAGATCTAATTCAGATAACATAAAATTTGGCATTTTCAAGTGATATTTAGTGTATTCATAGAGTTGTGCAACCATCACCACTAACTCTAGTGCATTTCCATCACCTCGAAAAGAAACACTGTATCTGTTAGCAATCTCAATCCCCACCTCTCCCCTGGCAACCACTAATCTACTTTCTGTTTTTGTAGATTTGCTTATTGTGTACATTTTATTTAAATGAAATCATATACTATGTGGCCTTTTGTGTCTGGTTGGTTTCACTTAGCATAATGCTTTCAAGGTTCATCCATGTCATAGTATGTATTCTTTTTTATGGCCGAATAATATTCCATTGTAAAGACATATAATATTTGTTTATCTATTCATCTATCAATAGACATTTGGGTTGTTTCCACTTTTTGGCTATTATAAATAATGCTTCTATGAACATTCATGTGCAAGTTTTGTGTGGACATATATTTTCAATTATCTTGGGTATATACCTAAGAATGGAATCGCTGTGTGATAGGCTAACTCTATGTTTAACCTTTTGTGGAACTGCCGAACTGTTTCCCACAGTGGCCGCATCATTTTACATTCCTTCCAGCAATATATGAAATTTCAATTTCTCTACATACTTGTCAACACTTGCTATTTTCCGTTTCTTTGATTCTAGCTATCCAGCAAGTGTGAAGTGGTATCTCACAGTGGCATTTGGTTTGCATTTTGTTGTCTTTTATGTTAGAAAGTTTAAAGATGGTCTGCAAACATTCATATATCATCCTCTTCATCTTGATGTTGGTCTTATGTTTTTTAAACAATTCTTAAAGTTAATGTTTGTTTTCAACTGGCACTACTTCTTGGAACAAAATTTGTTAAATGTACTCTCTGCCTAAAATAATGCTTGCTTTTGTCATTTAAAAAATAACTAATTAGCTCAACTTTCACAAATCACTCCTTTGTCCTAATCATTGATTAGTTAAGGCCTTTCATGCTCAATCCCTTCTCACTCTTTAAGGTTCTGTTGACATAATGTGTCCTGCCAGGGTTTGTTTTCTGAGAGTTCTGAGTTTTTCAGCATGCTGAAGGTTCTGACTGCAGGGAGAGATTCTAGGTCAGAAATGGGGTGCAGGGAGGGTGAAGAGGTGCCCTGACATTTTTATCCCTGCATAACTTCTCTTAGAGATAAAAGTCAAGCCTCTGTCAAAGAGCAAAAACTGAAAAGAACTCTGGGATAAATGCAAATAATACTAGACCACTAGTTCACAGCAGGAAAAGGTCAACCAAGGACCACTAAGGACCACACACACTTAGTGTAACACAGTGACTTTTCAACCGGCACAATTTTGTCCCACAGGGAGCATTTGGCAATATCTGGAGATATTTTTGGTTGTCTACTGGCATCTAGTGGGTACTGAACAGGGATGCTGCTAAACATTTCACAATGCACGAGACAGCTTCCAACAAAGAACTGTCTGGCCTCAGATGTCAACAGTGTAAGGTTGAGAAAGCCTGGTGTAATAGAATATCAGAGAGGACTTTTCCTATCTCTGATTTTCAGCATATTTTGCAGGCTTTGGTTACACTTATTTGGTTCAGCCTCTCTAGCTGAGCCTCCAGGTGATAATGGAGAATAGTTCAGATTTCTACACTCCTATTAAAAAATAATACTCAAAATTCCACCAGTAAAATAAAAGAAGAAAAAAAATCCCACTAGTGACTGCTGTGCACTCTAGCGATGTGTAAAAATATATTTATAGGCTCCAGAAGATGACTTGTATACATATATATGGATGATATGTAAAAGTCATTGTAATATAAAGAAGGTTAGTTAGACAAAAAAGACAGAAAATATTATAGGGTTGTATATGGCAGTTCATTAATAAGTTTTTTCTATATTTTGTTGTGTATGCGATATTTGTCAGACATTTTAAATTTATAATCTTATGATTTCTCATTCTAAATAAGCATTTACATGTACACCTAATTTTGTATTAATTCTGTATTATTCTTCTTCGTAAAAGCAGCTCCCCCAGGAGACTTCACTAACCACTTAACCACTGCCTTCCTTGACCCACCAGGCACAGACCCAGTTATCATTAGACCTGGTCTGCCTCTGTTCCAGCCCATGACACACAAGCTTTGTCCTCACCAGACTGACAGAAGCTATTCTAGGGATTACCGATACCCTCAAATTGGTAAATCCACTCAATGGCCAGTTCTGTCCTTGTATTATTCAGTCCTCTGCTGCGTTGTATATAGTTGATGGCTCCCTCCTTGAAACTCTTCTCTTGACTTTTGTGACACCACACTCCTCTGGTTTTCTGCCTCCCTCTCTATGCCTTTCTCAGTCTCCTTGGCTGCTTCACCTTCCTTCTTACTCGATTGCATTTTCTTGTCTTCTCCCTCTGTCCAACTTTTCTCAACTAATCCCATGGCTTTAAATGTCACACATATTCCTGCAGTCTTCAAGTTGCCAGCCCTGATGTTTCCCTAGACCTCAGATTGGTTTATCCAACATTCTGCTGAACAGTTCTCTTTATTCGCACATCTAATATGCATCCCAAGTATCATATCCAAAACAGAACCTTTGATCCTCCCCCATCGTGACCTGCTCTTCCACTCTTTCTCATCAAAATAACTGAAACTATCATCTAAGTACTTGGGTGCTTAAGCCAAAATCCTCAGAGGCATCCGTTCTTTTCATCCCATAGATCCAAATCCATTAACAACTTCTTTTGACCTTTCTTTCCAAACATGTCCAGCATCTATCCAGTTCTCTCTAGCTCCACTCTCCTACCTGATTCACTGCTGCTGTCTTTGTACTAGCCTCTGCTTCCATCTTGCCCTGTCATATCCATTCTCCATAAAACAGTAATGTAAATAAGATGTCATTCCCCTGCTTAAAGTATTCTGGTGACTTCCATAACATTCAAGATAAAATACCTTGGTCTACCAGGCACTAGCATCCCCTTCTCTGGCCCCATTTCATCATCTTTCCTACTTGCCCATAATGCTCCAGCCACATTGGCCTTTCTCTGCCTTAAACACACCAAGCTCATTCTGCCTTAGGGTTTGTACTTGCTATTCCTCTGCCTAGAAAGCTTTTCCCCATAATCTTCTCATGGATGACTCCCTGTCATTCTGGTCACCTCTTCAGAGAGATCTTTGCTAAGCAGCCATCTTGTCATTCTCCCACATAAACCTATTTTTACTTATTACTGAAACATCCTAATTTATTTGTTTGTTTCCTTTCTCCGTACTATAATAGAAATTCCATGAGAGCAGAGACTCTCTTGTTCACCTCTGTGCCCAGAGCACTCAATAAACACTTGTCATAGTGAATGAATGAATGAATCCCTGTTTTACAGATGTCAAAACTGAGGCACAGAGAATTAAGTCCCTAGAACAAGGTAACACAGCTCTAGATGGCAGAGTCAGGGTTTGAACCCAGGCAATCAGTCTTCTGAGAGCATCATCTTAACCACTATAACATCTTGCCTTTCTCTACCTACTAGGATCAGACCTAGTTATAATTAAAGACCAGAAAGGCAAGAGAAAGGAAGACACAGGGTGGTTCTTCTATCCTGGATCCAAGGGAGACCCCTGCTGGAACACGAGGAGATAAAACAACCTAGTGGGGTCTGTTCTTGATTACTAGAAGGTGGAATATAAGTGGATTTCTGGAACGATTTGAAATTCACTCATGTCCTGTCACCGTGCCTTCAAGTTAAACCTGCAGCTGACTTTGACAAACCTGCTCCTAGAGGCTTCCCAGGGATACTGAGCAGACATGAAAGTCACCCTCATCTTTATTCAAACTCAAAACAAAGCAAATGGAAGTCCACTTCACAGTAGCGGTATAAAGTCACCTTCAGGAGCAAGTAGGGTGTTCTCAGAGGCTGCCAATTTGGTATATATAAGATCCCCTCACAAGGTGAGAGTAAATGGGCTAGGAAGCCAGCACCCGCTCCCTGCCACAGCCTCTGCCACCATCGTTCTCCGAGAAAGTAATTTTCTTCTCCTTCTTGCAGCACACACTTTTAGAAAGTGGTCTCAGGGTTCCTGAGTCTGAGGTAATTTGTTTTTGCTGTATTTGATGGTCTATTTTTTCCAGTGCCTAAGTCACTTCCTGAGGTTAAATTTGCTCGTGGAGTGGCACTTTCATAATGTATGGAGGCACCACTAGGGAATTCGTTTTTGTTAATTTAAGGATTTAACAGTATCTTCATCCTACCCCACCCTCCACTGTTTTTTCCCCAGAGTAACTTGTAGGTTATGTGTTTTTTTTTTCTTTTTCCTGATATCTAGTAACACAGAATACTTTCTATATATTGTAGACGTTCTCCTGTGTTTTCTGTCCAGTGTGTGACAATAGCAGAGGAAGAATGAAAGGGTTATACAGATCCTTGGAATCGAGCATTTTCAAGCTTATCACTTGAAAAAATTACTAATAACTTTAGCAAAGGTTATTCAGTTGGAACCATGAGATTTAAAAACATGTTCTACCCTTTCAGGTGTAATTTTTGTGAAATGATAATAATTCAGCAGTTAGTAGAAAGAGCAGTAAAGTCATATATCAAGATCACATTCCAGCCCTCTACCATTTCTATTTCTGACACATAATAAAGGGCAACATATTAGTAAAAGAGAAATTCAGAATTTATTTTCAACCAAGAATGACTGAAAAAAAAAGTTTATTTTTTTGACCTTTGTCTTTCTATGCAAGGAGAACTAAGACCAAACTATCGATCTTGGGTACCTTGAATTAACCAAGATTAGATTTCTTTGCATAGTGTCTTTTTATCTGCTGCTTCAGAATGATTATTAATGAGAAAACAGGTGCATGTACTGTAATACTAGAATTTAAAAGTTACTATTTAAATATGGAGAAAGTTAAATCTTAGGTACATCAGAAAACTTGGAGTCAACTCAGTTAATATCTAAAATAAATGTCTGTGTGTTTTCCTCATTTGTGAGGCTTGGAGCATCCAGCAGACATTTATTGATAAAGCTTCCCCAAATCAAGAGCAGAGCCCATTCCCAGGGAGGTCAGAGGCAGTGTTTCAGTTGAGTAGACCCATGGGACAGTGCACAGTGTGCAAGTATATTCATCTTAATCAAAAGACATAGGATCTCAGAGTTGGGAAGACCCTTAAAAGTCATCTAATCCTACCACCTTGTATTCAGAAAAAACATTCTACTGATAACTTGTTATCTTATGAGGGGTGGAGGTGGAAGAAATTCCTCCCCAACCTGATCCAGTCTGTCTGGGTTATTTATAGATGGCTGATTACTTAATATTATCTGTTATATTCCAACAAAAAGGTTTGATCACAAATAAAGCAGAATTCCTACATGGGATTCTTTGTTAATTGCTTTAATTTAATGCATAGGATTGAAAATTTTTGAGTGCTAAATTTGGATGCTTCTTGAGTTAGGAGGGGGTAGAGGGCGGGGAGATGGTGATGCCTAAGAGATCTCGATTCCTTTCTAGGCTTCCTAGGGGTCTTGGGCAGTTGAGCTTGAGCTTTAGTTAACAACTTTTCTTTTGTAGGAGAGAAACGCACATCACTACTTCCCTAGTCCAGCTAGAAATGGTTCAAGGTGCTGACAAAGTCTCCTGGAGCAGTCAGTGGAGCTTACCTCTGGATGAGGGCAAGTACAGGCTCTACTGATGGAATTGATGACAGTGAACAAGATTTTCAGCTCTTTATGGCTGGATAATAACCAGATATGGTGGTTATAATTCCCTTGACAGCCAGAGATCCTGCTCTTGAGACTGCCCCGCCCCTCCACCACTTTCAAAACACCATAGATCTTAAATTCACAGAAGACAATAGAGCCTTCCAATTTCCCCTCATAAGTCTCATGCAGGGGCAAATACTACTTTAATAATGCATTTGTGAATGAAGACGAATTGTTCTTCTAGATTTGGAAGCCAATTATTTACTAGTATTTGGTTTTCAGGTTAAAAAAATGTTTTCCCTTTGATGTTCAAATAACTGCTAAATTCAGTGATGTATTTGGTCCCTCGAACTTCATAGCAAAACTCAGACAATGACCATTAAATCTGAATTGTATGGGGAGGATTCTGGCAGCTGAGTTCACATTTCCAAAGGCGAAGTCCAAAGCTGTTTTATTTTCACCATGGTCAAATTTTGAGCCACAATTTTCTACTTTTTGAAGGAAAGGGCCAGTTGGCATTTAGTCTGGGAGAATTCCAAGTGGCTATGTGCCACTGGTTGTGCAGCACACATTAAAAGACACTTGTGCCTCTTCTTGCTGGTTCCTTTTGCTAGAAGGATGCACTTTCCTGATAAATGAAATCTGGAAGCCTCTCTTCTCTCTAATTTGCATGAGAGAATTAGGCAAAGGGCCTATGAGGATTATGAGGGCTCTTGTACCATTCATCTGAAGTCACACAGCAGTTACAGAGCTCCATGTAGATAGTGCAATCACCACCACATTCAACATGGAAATTATTCTGTAATTGAACTTTATTAGACACTAAGCCTGAGCCTCCCTGAAGGAAGAAATTTGAACATTTGGAAATATTATCTGGGAAATTTAACTTTTAAAAATATTCATTTGAAGTACTTGGGTGATTTATTTAAAAAGTACTTTTCCAGAAGTTTAAAATATTCAAAGAATGACCTGGATTCTTCCTTCCTGTTGTTATGTAGGGACACATCCCAAATTATGCACATTCTATCACAATTGCTTAGTCATTGAATGGCAGTTCTGAGGAAAGAAATCAGATTGACTTCTAAAAGAAAGAGGTCTAGGTCCCTAACTTGGCTACCTTCCAAAGCCTCAGTCTTTCATCTCCGCCTACCTTCTGGATATTTGAACTTGGATACTTCGTAGTTACCCCCAAACCTAGCAAACTCAATGCTCCAATCTCCCCCTTGCTCTCAGATAGTTCCCCTCCCAGGTCCCATTCCTGTCTGCCATACCAGTGCTCGCTGTCCGTTGTCCTGAACATCCAAGAGTCTCCAAAGCTTGCTGGGTGTTCCCTTGCACTATCTCTCACACTCCACCCTTGCTTTCAATTCCCATTGCCCCCAGACCCCTGCTGCTTCAAGCTTGGCTGATTATAATAGCCTCCTAACTAATCGCTTACTTGTTTCTCCCCCTCCAATTCACGGCTGCCACAGTAATCTCCCTAAAACACCATTTAATCATGCCAACCCCTTAATTAAAAATCTTCATTATCTCTTCATTACCACCAGGATAAAGTCCAAGCGCCTTAGTTTCCTTCTACTATCTGGCCTCAATCCACATTTCCAGTTTATTGCCTACTTCTTCCCCACAGTTTTCATAGACTCCACTAAAACCTGTCTAGTCACACCATTCACCCACCAGAAATGGTTTTTCCAGCCTCTCGCTGAAATTCGTGTCCACTCTTTGAGGCCCATGTCGAGTTCTTCTGCCTTTTGTGAGGCTTCTTCCCTGGGCAGCTGTCCCCCTCAGAGCCCCCAGAACACTCAGTGCCCAATATCATAGCTGAACTTGAGTCATTATTTAGTTTTTGAAGTGCTTGTGTTTTCTACTTTAACTATACATGTCTTAAGATCAGGAATTGCTCCAGATACGTCTTTATATCTCCCCCTCATTATAATCACCACAACTTGCCACCTGCCATTCCCAAAAAATACCAGTTATTATTTGGTTATGTTTGCAGTTTGATGGCCAAAGGAAATAACTGTTATAGTGTGTCCATTGTGGTCCTTTTTATTTGAGACAACACATATGGGTGATTGGCATGCCAGATTATAAAGGGGAGTTATTTGATGTGCGTGTGTGCTCAGTTAAATTCTACATCTCAAAAAGCTAGAATTAAAGAAGGATAAGTGCTAGGGAAAATCATTTATAGGGAAAGATTGTACTACCGTCCAACCATAAAGACTAAGGAATACAGTGGAGAACACCTTTGTGCACAGCTGTAGAGAGAAGCAGAAGGGAAAGCAGACACAATAGCGTTGTGGCGTATGTTATAACTTCCATCTAAATGTTCAGAAATGTGTAGCTCTACCCTTCTTTGCATTTATGCTAGACTCACACTGGAGTAAAGCACAGTATACCAGGGGTAGAGAAACATCAGGCAATTCTGCTCATTCTCTTTTGCTTGTTAGTTCCATTAGAATATAGGAAATAAAGAGGCTTTGTCCTGAAGAGACTTTAGGGGGTTAACAAAAACAACCAGGCAGTGTCTTCCCTGCTCTGTGCTAGCCAAGAGTGCATTTCATCTCAAGGGCCTTTCCCTCTTGCATTTCACCTCAGCTCACTGTATCCTTGCAGGAGTTAAGTGCTGTTTTTCCTTGTCCCCAAGGAGTCCCGACATCATGCACTCCGTAATCTCACATGCTATCATTAAAGTAGAGAAAATCTTCCTTAGAGTCATTTGAGTGGAGAATGCCTCCTTCCTGTCTGCTCCCATTTTCCTCTGACTTCCAGGGACAGACCATGGGGTGGAGGTGGGGGTGGCATTTCATAAGAAAAGCAACACCAGATGGTTGAGGACGTTGGGTTTTCTTTTTTTCTTTTTTCTTTTTCTTCCTAGGGAACATGAATAAGGGCCACTTGTGCATTAGCATTGTTTCTGGAAGCTGGAGATGCAAACTATCATCACAATAGTTGGCATGACCTTAGTCACCAGCTAGAAGCTTTCCCACATTCTTCGTGACCCTACTGGAGAGCTGTCACTTGGAGGAGCCCCCCCAAGGATTAGCTGATGCCCTCCAACTTTCCTGTCCACTGTTTTCCAAAGTGTCTTCCGCACTAGGCTTTTCTTCGTTTCTCCTGATAAAACACAGTATTTCAGCCAATGAGACCTGAGGTCACAACTTGTGTGCAAAAGACCCAGAAGACATTGGTCTCTAGAGCTCGAAATTGTTCTCAGAAGATGAGCTGACACTCACATGACCTGAGGTACTCCCAGGAAAAGGTGACATATAAACCCTTACAAATTACAAATCCAATAGAGCATATGACTTAAGCAAGTAATCTGCTTTAGACAGTTTCCTAAAAGATAAATTTGAGAGAGATTTTAATGTGGAAGAGTTATGTATAAAAAGACATGGAGCTGAGTCAGAGTAATTCCTATGAGGATTCTGAGAGTTTGATTAAGATAGAGAATTCTTGATGAAAGTTCGTTTTCTTATCAAGCTTGAAACACAGATTTAGTTTAATCAACCTTTGAATCCAGGGCAACTATCATAGTGCCAGGTATATAGTAGGTAGGCAAAAAAACGTCTGGTGGATTAATACATGAAACATTGTTGCTGAATCAAATATATCTAATAAAAAGGGAAAAGTGAATGCGTGTATTTCTAACTTTGTTTTATCTTGGTTTAAATTTTTTTCTTCCCTTATTGTCTGCTGGACTTCTTGACTTTCTGACAGGGTTGTGAGGCAAGTGGAAATGTCAAGAATATTATGTTATGTACATCTCTAATGTTCTACTTGTCTCATGGGGGTGTGAGAATCAGACAGAATGAAGCACTTCACCCCTTTTTAGTAGAGAATACATGTCAATGCTTAAGGAAGATAATAACGCCACCAAAGCATGTTTTAAAGCTTTTTGTTGCTGAACAGACATTGAGGTCCTCAGAGAAAGGAGGAGGGCATCTTCCAGACCATTCACGTGCTATAGGGAACTCCCTATAAAAAATTCATCTTACCAGTTTAATTTTCCCAGTCTCCCCCTGCTCAGTCCCCCCCACCCTCCCCCACCCCGCTTCCTCCGCAGGTCAAAGTAACAGTTGCTCTAACTTTTTCCTGCCTGGGTACAAACCTTAAGTAACATACTTCCCAGTCTAAAGAGGAAACCACAATTTTCACTCCATTTGGAAGATCACATATAGCGCAGAGGAGAATTATGAGTAGAACAATCATTCTTTAGAGAGCAGAAAATATGGAGACCTTTCTCTCCGTGTGACCTTGTAGGTTTCCATAGTAACCGTGTGCTTGTTGGGGCACTGTGCCTCTGCAGAAAGCCGGCAACGCCCTTCTTGACCTCCAGGCGCAGGAGCGCCACCTAGTGAGAAAATTCCACTTCAAAACTCTCCAGACAAAACAACCGTAACTGTATTCATTTAACTTCCCCTTGAAAAATGATAACTTTCAATTCATATAGGCATGTGTAGAATTTTAAATATTTTAACAAAGAACCATAACTTAAGAGTCAAAATACTAGAGCTAGTCAAATAACTGAGAATCAGGAAATTCAAGATTCAACCACTAATTTTTATCATAATTTGTCTGGTTTCTTTTCACCCGTGTATATTTTCAAAAGTGCTGATAGGTTATGTTTCAAATAAAGAACATTTTCAAAACTCTAGAAGAAAACAGAAGAGGTATGGACAAAGGGTTGGAAATAGTGTGTAGGGGGACAGAAATGAGACCTTTCTGTGTATACTGTTATGTTGTTTGTTTTCAAACCTTGTGAATGTATTGCTAATAAAAAAAAACTTAAATTAAAAAAAGAGCAGTGAGCACATGTTTATGTTGCAAGCAGCCATTTAGTTTCACCAAAATGAGATCACCAGTCGCATTAAATTTATTTGCTAATTTACAAAGAAAAATAATGCCTCCTCTCCATGAGTGCTTGTTTACTAAATGTATACTGGTACATAAGGAAACTTACACACACACACCACACCACACACACACACACCCCACAATCTTCCTCTGAGTTTCTGACACCTTACAAAGGCAGACATCTCAGCTATTGATTTTTTTTTTTAAACGCTAGTCAAATGTCACTCGACTTCCTTGAATAAACTCTACCAAATACTGTACCTAATTTGATTTTTGGACATACTAACTAAAAAAAGTAAATGGATGTTAAAAGTTACAGAGTAAAGCTCGTTGGACATCCTTCAGGTTGCTACAATTGCTGAAAGAAGAGTTCCATTTATTTTCTGCATCTTGGAAAGAAAAGACACATGGAATCCTGCGCCAAAGGCAGCTCACTGGCATGACAAAGATGAGAACCAGAATCGTCAGGCTGGCCTTATCAATATTCCTGTGGAACCAGGTCACTGTCAGTATGTGCAGGAGTGGCAGACCATTGTAATGCCTTCTGTTACATCTCAAAAAGTGTAATTGGCTTTGAGATTATTTTATAAAACAGCCAAACTGTCCGGTTAAAAAATGTGAAAAATATCAAGTAGTACTGAATATTTTTTTTTTGCTTCTATTTGTGGTTGAATTTTTTCTGTCCACAGACCACTTCACGATTCTGTAAAAGACCGTGGAGAATCCACAGTTGTTTCTACAAAACTGAAACAAAGCAAAACACAAGCAAACTAGATAGCTTTTTCTAAGCAAGTGAATTCAATTTTTCAAGTTTATTTTAAAATTTTGAACCAGATCCTCAGTGAATAAAAACACACCATTTCCACATTTTACTGTTTTGCATTTTCGATGAATATTGGGGAAGAATGCATTTCTGCCATATTTAAAGCATACTAATATAAAATAAAAATATGAGTTTGGAATTTTGCATATTTTAGCTATGTAAACCATAGATTATGGCCAAAACACAATCTAATCTTAATAGTGTGTGTTAATGTGCCAAATGCCAAATACTATCTTTTATTATACATATCTATTCTATAGAAAATATCAATAAATAACTTCAGCAATTATTAAATGACGTGTTCACAATTTTTCCTTACTTATACTCCCTTAAAGTATTACATTGGATAGAGGCTGACAGCTAAAATGAAAAGTTAAAGGGAGGATGTTTGGAGGTTTTAAATACATACATTCCTATCTTTTTCTGTATAAGCTTGTGATTTAGCAAAAAATAATAACCTATAAAACAGGGTAGAATCAATGATGAGGCCATTATTCTGTAAAAGTGGACTAAGATGAGAGATTTTAATTTATCTAACAGTCGGTTTGGGCATTATAAAAAAAAAAGAAAATATGTACAATTGCAACTGTTGAATGATATCCAATTTATAACTCTAGTCACATGGCTACAAAGCTAAAAAGAAATGAAATTGAACCACCCTCCAGTAAATTAAACTCATGCCAATATCCCATCTAAACTGTTGGTCCAACCATTCTCTTCATTTCATCTGAGTTGATCCAACCCTAACCTGTCTGTTCTGAAATCGTTCTTAGAGTGACAGCTGTGATCCAACATTTAGTAATGGATCATTAAGTAGGAAAAAAACCTCACACATCAGTCAGAATCTGATCTTGGATTCTCAATTAGAAAATATTCATCTTGCCAAAGCTATAAGCAGTATGAAAAAATCTTGATAGATAGATAATAATTTATATATATTTGATTTTGAAGTTATTGTTTTCTCTAAAAGTGTAAGCCATTTTGGGCACTTAGTTCTTTACGGCTGTGGAGAACCTAACATTCTCCATGAAATATTACAACTATGTGTTATAAGACATATTTTACCATGTACTAGATGGGTTTATATGTCCAACTGAATGAACTATTTGTAGCTCATTCTCTAAGCAATAGATGGGAATGCCGATTGTTTCAATCTGACCATTTTAACAACTGAATTGGACCTAATAACCTTTCAGAATTCTATTCAAAATTCTACCTTAGAACAAACAGCAGATCTATTAGCAAAATTATTTGAATTAGATTAAGCTATGGTTAATATGTAATTCTTTAAACATCTACTTATAGCATGTAATTATATACTATATGATCTGAGGTACTTAATACTACTCTCAACATATTCTGTGACCATTTCATTGATTTCCCGAGGAATCTCATTTTCTCTGTAAACCTGCTTAAATAATTAGCTATTCTACCGTGTAAATTAACTAGAAATAAAGCAAGACAAGGAATTTTTTTTAGTAAGACTTTCCTCTCCTCATTCATTCATTCATTCTTCCTTTCGATGAACCAGTATTTATTGAGTGTCTAATAAGTGCCAGGCACTGGGTATTATAGCAGCAAACAAAAGAGACATGGTCTTTGCCTCCATGGGGAAGACAGGCTTGAATTAAATAAACACAAAAATAAAAATATAGTTACAAATTGGTGTGCATGAGATGAAGGGGAATGGGGTAGTCCAAAGGAGAATAATAGAATAATCTACTTTAGGTTAGGCCTTCAGGAAGCACCTTGAGGAAGCTATATTTAAGTCACCTGAAGACTAAGCCTGAGGCAGTCAGGTAATGAGTAAGGAGGAGTAGAGTCGCCAGATAAACAACATATAATTTTTTATTATGAGTTTGGAATATACTTCTTCTACTAAGAAAGTATTTGTTGTTTTTCTGAAGTAAAAAAATTAATTTGAGATATAATTGACATATAACATTATATTAGTTTCATGTGTACAACATGATTCTATATTTGTATAATTGCAAAATTGTCACAAGTCCAGTTAACATCTATCACTGGACATAGTTACATTTTTTCTCTCTTACGATGAGAAGTTTAAGATCTACTCTCTTAGCAACTTTCAAATATGCATTACAGTATTCACTACAGTCACCGTGCAGCACATTACACCTCCAGGCCTTGTTTATTTTATCACTGATAGTTTGTACCTTTTGACCATCTTCACCCATTTCATCGAGGTTAGATAGAAGATTACTACATGGCTTGTAGGTATCATTCTTTCATGCCTTTGATTTTGCACAAAGCAAAGCTTTAAAGCACACCAGAGACTAATTTCAATTTAATATGATAACTTTTCAATTAATATAAAAATCTGAGAAACATTCTCAGGAAATATATGAACTGTAGACTCCAGAAAGATGTGCTTAATTTCTTGAAAGACAAGCTGAAATAAAGCTTTAGTGGATAAAGCATGTATATGTTAAATCTCTGTTTTTTAGTTGGCTGTGTCATCCTGAATTGGCCAAGTCTGTCACGGTATGTGCAAGGGTCCTGAAAGATGCATGCTGTCTAAGGAAACACACGGGACTGGCAGGCCGACTTTTCTTGCAGAGGGATGTGACTCAACCCTTGCCTATTAAAAGCCGTCCATGTCAGACCCCATAAGTAGTCTCTGAGTAGCACATGTGATCTAGCCTTTTCAGACCTTCAGGTCAGTTAAAGACACCAGATTCTGTTTTACAATTTTCTACTTGGTGTTAGAAATCATATCACTGTACAACCTTCCTGTGATCCTCGCCCTGAAAAAGGGTGTGTACAAGTGTCAGAAAGTTTGTTTACCATGTGTTCCAAATTCATTAACACTTAGCTGGTAGCATTTTGTTAATAAACAATCAAATAATATCACAAAGTCTTTTGCTCCAAATAATCTAGAATGTAATAGAAAATCAAATTATCTCTATTCTGCAAAGAACCAAAATAGAATAAAGTTAACTACAGCTACAAAGTCTCTTGGCTTGTCATCCATGTGCATATGTGCCTCTTCTGTAATTTATAAACTCAGTATTGATAAAGCTCCTACTATGTTCCACACAATATATTTTATAACACTTTCAAACAAAAGGTCAAATAGAGCCTTATTAAATTCACCAACAACTCATTCATTGAAGGTCTATCATGTTAAAAACCAAGCACAATAACAAATTCTAGAGGTACTTATTAAATTATATTTAGAAATAAAGATGAACTAATACTGGAAATTCAAAAAATTCCTGAAAAACAGAGTTTGAACAGTTATGAATTAAGGGTTACAAATTTCATTTCCTTTTAAGATGATCAGTAGTGCCTTTCTCCAAATATGTAAGGCTTGAGACTTCAGAACTTCCTTAGGCAAAAGAAAAAAACAAAACACATGAAGTAATCCACAAAAGGAAATTTGCATTTCATATTCCTTTGGGAGTTATGTTAGTTTCCTAAGGCTGCTGTAACAGAGTGCCATGAACTGGATGGCTTAAACAACAGAAATTTATTGTCGCACAGTCTTGGAGGCTAGAAGTCCAAGATCAGGGCATTGGTAGGTTTGGCTCCTTCCGACAGCTGTGAGGAAAGGGTCTGTTCCATGCCTTTGCCTTAGCTTTGGTGGTTTGCTGGCAACCATTGGCTTTCCTTGGCTTGTAGCTGCATTGTTCCAATCTTCTGTCTTTATGTGGTGCTTTCTCTGTGTCTTCACATCCTCTTCTCTCTGAGTTGTCTGTCTATGCCAAGGTTCCCCCTTTTATAAGGACACAGTCATATTGGAATAAGGTCTACCCTAATGACCTCACCTTAATGTGATCGTATTTCCAAATAAGATCTTATTTCCAAATAAGGTCGCATTCACAGATACTGGGGGTTAGGACCTTGGCCTCTTTTGGGGGAACACAATGCAACTCAGAGCAGGGGGATTGAGCACCAACCCAAATACCTCTGGGTTAAAAAAAAAAAAAGAAAAAAGAAACTGAGCTTAGCTTGTATGATCTTCTTAAGCTCAATTTTGATTAGTGAAGAGCTGATGTTTGAATTTGAAGGCATCTTAATGGAAACAGTCACAGGAAAGCCAAGTGTCACATTAGATGACATAACCCAATATGCTATTACAGCAGACAGTCATGAGGACACTGATTACAACTCATCTTTCTTGACCCACTGACCAAAAATATATTATCAAAAGTTTCAAAAAGATCAACTTTAAAAGCTACAAGTAAAGTCTGATTTTAACAAGTCAAGATTTTTTACATAGGCTGATTGCCTAGTTATACAGTGAAAAAACGCACAGGACTAAGTAACAGGCAGAGTTCTGCCTTCCAGTCATTGTTTCTCCAGATAGCCAGTAGATAATTAACTCTTCTTAGTTCCAGCATCCTCATGAGGGGATTGGACAAAAGACTCCTAAGTTCCTTCCCAGATCTATGCATCGGTCACCACTGAACACTTACAGACCTGGTGAGATGTGCTCATGCATACCCAAGACAGGAAGAAGTAACTTTTTCTAACGCTCCAGAAGAAGATCCTCAGGCCCAAATCCATGCTGTCTGCACACTATGTGTTCCCATTATTTGATAATCAATGCCAGTATTTGTTACCGTTGCTCTCACACACATTGGGACTATGAGTTCATGAAAATATCAAGGTCCCAATTACACAAAACGAAAAATGCAGAGCAACCCTTACTCAGCAGCACATCCAGGTGCTTCTCTTTTCTCTTAAAAACTTCCTCTCCACTCACTCGCAAACACTGGGGAGTCACTGTGTGAACAGTGCTATAAAGGAAATGGGAGCTAAGGCCTTCGCCTTTGAAGGATTTGCTGGTCTATTTGGAAGGGTCACCAAACAACGGCTTGCGTGAACTAAAAGGAGCATGAACACATTGAGAAGAATCCATGTAAGTTCAGAGGAAGAGCCATTCTAACTAGAGTGGTCGGGTCTGGGGACACGGGCCACTTTCACTAGGATGATTCAGAAATGCCTAATGGCAGGATTGAGAGAGTGACTTTTGTCTTTTCAGAACAAGGATCCTACAAAGTAGCTCATAATGCATGCATGTTTTTTTGTGACTGTGAACTCTAATGGGTTGTAATAGGTTTTCACAAGGATTCTAGCTCATATACAGTGGAAAGTGTTTTGAGAGCCTCAGAAAAGTACCCTAGATCTGGCTGCCTTTTGAATCCTTGAATGCATCCTCAAAATACACAGAGAAGAGCTGGACCCATGTACCTCTATGGATGAAGACTGGGCAAGACCCTCTCCTTCCCCACATCTTGGCCAGGCTAGTGCTATGATTTCTATAAATGTGTCAACAAACTATGTCTTTTCACCTTTATATCCCACACATCATTTGCTGAGGAAGGGTAAATCAGGCTTTTTGATGGCAGTTGCTCCAGAGAGGTGGGAGTGAAGGTAGGTTTGATGTGGTTAATTTCTCCATATTTCTAGAAGGGTTAAAAAGAGACCTGCTTTTCTTCTGGCAATGTCTTTTGGAAGAAAGTCTCCTTGGGAGCCCTCTTGTATTAGAAGCAGTAACTGCTATTTCCCTATCCAGTACCACATTTGAAGGGGCTTTTTTTTGGCCAACAGTCATGAAGCCTCCAGTATTCCATGAAAGGAAACGACTCTTCTTTGGCTGGATGTTTAAATTGGCTGCTTGGGTACAAGGATGAACTGAAATTTTTCTCTGGGAACAAGTTGTTAGGTCCTGTTGAGTGGGAAGTTTGGAATCAAATATCATTACTTAAATCAGTAAGGCCAAGATTGTCAAATGACTTGTCAGTAACAGTATACATTGATGTTGCTGTCAAGACTTTGCTGACATTTGGCACACTGCAGAAATCAGAGTGTTGAGTGTATGTGTATCTTTACAAAAGTACATATCAGAAAGGCACATGGTGTGGGGGAAAAAAAATCTGCTGAGAAGACTCACTGCAGTTTCTACTCATTGAAAAAACTGATCAAATGCTGAACAATATTGTGTCAGATGTGATTTTGGATTTGCAGTGGGGCTTTAGCCTTAATAGGCAAAAAACTGAGCCACACCAATACACATAGTAGTCCTTTATGCATCTCTGCAAATATGTATCCCTAGCCCCTTATTCAGAACAATTTGGTGATGTGCTTTCTTTTTTAGTTCTCATAAATTACTTTCAGTTACACGTGTGTGCGAGTAATCACCTACCTACACTTCCTAACTCACTCAGCTTACTACAGCTGTGACCATCCCTGATTATAAATGCACTTAGAGGGTTTTTAATACATAGAGATAGTGACATGCTAAATGTTGGTTTAGGGAGAAAGAACTCATGATCATTAATGGGAGGGAGAGTAACAGTGGGTGTAAAGAGAAGTTGAGGTGAAAGAGAAAATAGTTCTTTATCACCAGCTGATCTATCCCGTCAAGGATAAAAAGAGTTCTTTGGACTGGCAGTTAAATCAGTTGTCATCTTGGCTGCATCTCACCCTTTCATAGTCCCATTTATCCTTTCACCTGATATTGTCCATGCCTTAAAGACTCCCATCTGCAATAGAGACTTCAAATAGGTGGGGAGGAGAATTAACAGCTTATAGACATCTGGTGATAGGAACTTGGATTTAGGCTTAGACGTTATAAGATCTCCATTTTAAAATATCAAAACGCTCATTTTGTGCAGTTTGAAACGTGGCTTTCAACGATGACCCTAATCTCAGGGGAGTAGAGAGTCTGTCCGACATATGTAAATTTCACCAGACAGCTTGTTTTTGCTTCCCTGTGAGGAATTAAAGTAGATATGCTAAAAGGTTGTGCCTCTTTCAAAGCTGATTCTCCCTGTCAGAAAGTGTTAAACTGCAGCAGGCGATGGAAAGGCTGATACGGGTCTAGTCGGTGCCACAGCCTCCGTGGGTGGCTGCTCTTTTGACATATCTGAATTTGGAGTGAAGACCTGTTTATGACGAAGTCTTATATACAAAATTTACATGGTCAGAAAGGTTTGTAATATAACAAACGGTCTAATCATCGCTAGAATCTTTACAACAACCCGGGTGACTTTTTAATTGTGGCTTAATATAGTTAATTATGGCAACTCTTCCCCATTTTCCAGGATGATGAATTAATATTACAGATCATTAACGTTACTAAATTGACATAATGATATAGTAGATTTAACGTTCCAGTTATGTTAAGACCTGCTTTATAATTTGGCTCTTTTGTTATTTGCCTTATATAGGAAAAGCATGCATGATGCTTGCCTCTTAACAGTAGGCTGCATGTAACTACTGGTGTCATTTTCCTTAATAAATTATTGATATAGAAAATCCCAAATAGAAGACTTCTTCATCTTCAGACTGTATGTGAAGCCAACGTTTTCTTTCTAATATCTACTTTATCGGTATAAAAGTTAGAAAGCTCTGGCTCTTGAGTCAGGTTTTATAATTAGACAAGACTGTATTTTACATCTGCAAAATACTCATGCTTAGCAGGGAAAAAAATGAGAAATGAGATATGTTCCATTCTGTTGCAATGGTTATACCATTTTAATCTCTTAAGTTCAATATATATCCTCTAGCAGGCTATACTTCTCGGATTTCATTTTTTGATCCTTAAGGCTGCATATATCTGTCAAACCGACATAATGAATTTAAAGTGCTAATGCCTAGAAGACCAGAAAAACATTGAAATATATCCTTGGTTGATTAAATTACCACCTCCAGCTACTTTACATCCTTATGTCCAAATAGATTTTCTTTTTACTTACCAAGTGCCGGATCTGGAAGATGTGGAAGATGTAATTTTATGGTAAAAACATGCATATGTCTTTAGACAAGAGCACTTTATTTAAACATCTTTTTAAAGTCTGTACAGTATTTCTGTGATAGGACTTGCAATTTGATTGCAGGTCCTTTCAATTATGTTCGACCTGCAGTTTAACACGTAACTTGCAAGTGTATTCTTGGAATGGAATTTATGTTAAACATCTGGAGTACTAATGTTCAAATGCTCATGATAACAGTATCAAAAATAATGTGCACTGTTTTACAAAAATAAACAGGTAAGGATGAATCCCAATCCTCATGTTAAAAGTTGTTTCTTCAGGAACTGCTTAGATTGACAGACGGACAACTTAAGGCAGCAAAAATGACTCAGAGACATCCCTTACTCCTAAACGGGGTCATTTGATCATCTAACTAGTTTGTCACAAAAGGAAGACTGGGTGAAAAATCTTTTTCTTATTTGTAAAATGTACAGTCAAAATCATCCTAGAAAGAAAAATGCTATGGACCTCAGAGGGAGAAAATGTTGGTTTTTCATTCAGCTTTTACTTCTGGAATTTAAGGTAGAATCAAAGCTGAAAGATAGTCATGCTTTATATATGCCTGTACTCAAAGACTTATTGTACACTGCCTTAAACAACTCCATACGACCTCCTGTGTACAGCTATCATATAGTCCAGTTCATACACATATGCACACTCAATTACACAATCCAGAACTCAAATATACAGATATTTCAGTAATCACTCTCACATAAAGGAAAAGCAGCAGCAAATACGGCTGCAGTACATGGGGCTCATTTCCCATTGGAAGATGGCCCATTATAAACATCCACTACAAGACACCCTGCCCTGGCCATTAGGCATTGGAAGAACCAATTCTGACCACATGTTCACTGTCCATACCCATCCGAACCTAACCAAGGGCATGAGAAGATGGTTCTCAAGGTTAAATTTCTAGAGCCTTGCAGAAACAACAGACAATGCGAAGACAGTGAGTATCAGTGGTTAGACATCGGGGTGCTGTGATGTCTGGGGGTAAAACTAAAGACTGCAATGAATGTAAAATAAAATGACAAGTATCAGAGGAAACAGGAGCAGGGACCGAAGGCAAGAGAGCAGATTTGCAGCGCTTTGAAATGAAACGTTTTAATCCCTCCGACAATCCTGTTGACTCTGAGCTATAGCACTAGGAGTACAACACAGGAGAAAAGATACACTGTAGGATAAACAGCTTCTTATAAGGTAAAACTGAATGGCCCAAATAGATGAATAAGGAGACACAATGGAGAGAAAAAAGAAATGAGTCAGTGGCAATATAAGGAAAATGTAAAAGTGAACAGAGGACAGAAAGGCAGAAAAGAAAAAAAATGTAAATGAGTGAGACAAAAAAGCCAAAAGACGAAAAAGAAAAAGAGAACAAGAGGGAGAAAGAAGTAATATTTTCCTTGATAAAAATGCACAAAAGGGAAGATGAACTTTGTTCTTTTTCTCTTTCTACTCTCCTCTCTTTTTCTGCTTTTCGCCTCGCAGCACGCCAGCCTAAGCTGAGAGCTGTAATGTCATTAAATTGCAAATGCTTTTTCATTTCCGACACACACTGTTTACTTATCTGGCAAAAACATATGTTGGAAGGAATCCGTTAAATTCTGCCCATTGCCTTGGGTAAAAGTGCAATGGAAACGGACCCACCGAGCGTCCTCTTTCTTCTTCTTTAGCACTCCCCTTATCTACAAGACGGCTTCGCAGAAAACTGGCTAGTTCAATGAAAAATGAAGATACAGCGGGAGATTAGGGAAGAACACTGAGCACAAAATTCCTGGAGAGAGGGTCACTCCATTGCAAATGATTTCACTCCTCTAGATCTGCATAAATTACTATTTTTAAGGCATCTCCAAAGTCTGTATATTTTTCTCACTCTGTCAAACATTTAATTTCACGCCCCGTGTTCTGAATATGCTAAAATGCATATCTCTGATGCACCTTTAAGCCAGAAAAACGAATGCAAAATTGAAGATAAAATGATGTGATTTGCACTACAAGCCTATTACTTGAGGTATTTACATATAGTTTACCTCTGCAGTTCTGAGGATGATTTATTAAAAAAAATCTGGATTAAGCTCATATAAATATGTATAAATCTTTGTTTAGAAAATAGATTTTGCAGCTGTTGTGTCAAAAAAGTTCTTTAAGATTCTGTGAAGAATTTTCCTTTTAGCATGCTTTAAGAGGGGAAAAAAAGCGGGGACAGAATTTGACATTCTGCTTGGCAGGGGTGCGGGGGTAGAAAGCATATTCCACCATCCAGCAGTTATAAAGACTCCTTTATTGCCCTTCTTTGCCCAAAGCACCTTGGCCCCTCCTTGCTCTTTTATTATATTATTTAATTTTCTTTTTTTTCTCTTTTTGCTTGGGCCCAAATAAGAGTGCTCTGGATTACTAAACTCAAATTAAATATCGGTGTTTAATGACTGAAACAATTGTGAGCCTTTTAGACGTACGCCCCCTCCCCACACACACCCAGCCCCTTTCCTTGCCTTATTTAAGCACACTCTCTTCCAACGCATCCTCCTAGAGTTCTTACTGACACCAAGCCCTGGATCTTTTGGGAGTGACTTCTAGTTACTGATTTGAAAATGATTATTAACACACTGCAAGCAAGATATCTTACCTGCTGGAGAAGCAATTTAAAAAATACTGGTATTTTGTTTAAACAATTCCCACATGTGCATTTTAGCCTCTCTCTCTCTCTCATCTAGTTATGCCTCTTTGTCTGAAAAATGCTTCATTTAGTCTGGCCTCTCGCATTTCCCTCTGATCCCTGTCCCTCTGTAATCATTGTTGGGGAATTACTCTTTGCTATTTTCTTGTTAGGCTTTGGGTTTAGGAGAATTTAGATAACAAAATTGACTAATTCAGAGCTGAACACACATTGGACTCTGCAAATATACCGCCCGCTATATGATAAGGGCAGGGCCCAGCTTCTGGGCTGCACCTGCCTAGATGCTGTGGGAACAGCTGCTTTTGGAAGTAGGTAGTGGGAACAGCTATTTCTTCAAAGCCTGCATTAATCCTTTCGCAATTAAAACAAGAAAGGGATGTTTACTGGCATTTGATCACTTCTGGTGGAGATAGGAGTTTGCTTACAAAGATTGAATTCCAGTTCTGGTGTGCTGCACCTACTTAAAGTTGACTAATGACAGTTTAAAAGAATGAAACGGCAATCATTTTCAGAAGTTAAGAGTCATTCTTTTTGCACAAAACGGCTTAACAATCCCCCCTAGTGGTCTGTTTCCTGTTATTGTGATTATGAACACTCTGTTTTGCAAAATCGTCTGCCTGGTTTGTTTATAGGTTCATAGCAGAGAAACTGCAACGAACAAACAAACAAACCCCAAAACAAAAACCTAGTCAGACTATTTAGAGTTGAATGAGATTTCACTGAATTCCTCCTTTCCTACTTCTAGACGGTGCTTCATTTCTCATGTAGTAATCAGAATAAATTCTACCATAAAGCCAGCTTTATATCTCGAGGGTTTTCTCAGAACTGATGAATAACCCCAGATTTCTGATGCTCACGCTCTCATCACTGAAATAGACTAGGGGTGTGATGCCCTCAGACTTTTCAATATTTCTATTGGTGGATTTGGGTTTCTATAGGGAAAACAAGCGAATCATAGAAATGGTCTGAATCTTTCTTTCAGGAAGGTTTGGACCAAACTGGATTATTTCAATCCTTTATAATAGAATTATCTTTAAATGATTAAAAAATCCTGTATTTGTCAAGTGTAATCACGAAGAAAATGCCTGGTCATCGTTGCCACCAGGGTTCAATCCTTTTCTTTACTCTGCACACAAAGGTGGAAAAATCACATTTCCTTCCATGTTTGCAGGTGAGATGAACTGCCTCACAATCCTCCCTTTGCTTCCTTCTAGGCCCCGGTCTATGCACAGCAGACTATCACTGAGTTGAGGCCACCTAAGTGTTTCAAGCTTTGGACATTGAGACAAGGAGACATCTCATTTACCTGAAAGGTAGCTTTGTTTCCCTTGGCCATGTTCCCAGTCATGCTCCTTTCCTGGACTATGTGATAGAGTGTTGCCCCTTAATAGTTCAGATGGAGATAGTATCAAAATTTCTTATATTACTGGATGTCTTAGTCTGTTTGAGCTGCTATAACAAACTACCACAGATCGCTTGGCTTATAAACAGAAATTTGCTGCTCACAGTTCTGGAGGCTGGACATCTAAGATCAGGTGCCAGCATGGCAAGGCTCTGGTGAGGACTCTCTTTAGACCGCTGACTTTTCATAGTGTCCAGACGTGGGATGGGGTAAGAAATCGCTCTGGAGTCTCTTTTATAAGAACACCAATGCCACTCATGAGGACTTTGTCCTCATGCCCTAATCGCCTCCCAAAGGCCCCCGCTCCTAACCATCATATTCAGGGTTAGGAATTCAACATATGAGTTTTGGAGAGACACAAGCATTCAGACCATAGTACTGGAATATGGGAGGAGAATAATACTAGATATTTACAAAATGTGCATCTACAAAAAAAAAAAACGAAAAAAAACTGCAAAGTTATCCTAAAACCCTAAGCCTTGACCTACAAAAAGCTTGCATTAAGAAAAGTAATATGTAAACACTAACCCACTGCCAACCTCCTTGCCCGTCCACCTTGAAAGCTTGCAGACCTTTACGTCCAGCTTTCTCCCAAATTTTTAGACTATTTCCTTCAATAACATTTGGACTTGCTTCATTCCTTCTTTTCCATTTCTGCAGTCTCCATCCTGGTTCACAAAATTATTATTTCTTGCTAGAAATATCTCTAGGAACCCCCGTGCCTCTTTTTTATTTATTAATTCGTCTTAATCCCAGAGGCAAGAAATATTTACCTAACAATGCAACTTTTCTTCTCAGAAATTTGCACTAGTTCCCAACTACATTATCATGAAACTTTGCCTCCTTAGCTTTGAGGCCCCTTAAAAGATGTCTTTGCAACCATCCACTCGTCCAGAACCTTCTTGGGAAATGTACACACATCTGTGCATGCTCTCTCTCTAAAATATATATTGTGCTTGTGTGTATTGTCAGCTTTAGGAGCTTAAAGGTTTTCCCCCTGCAATTGTGTTATCTTTTTTATTAGATGATATAATAAATGACACCACAATAGAGACCATCTCTTCTTTACATTCTGTACCAGAATACAAGAGTTTTGGTTTAATATTTTTAACGTACTGAACAAACATGTTGATCAATTGCTTCTGAGGAAGTTTAAAACTGGTTTATTACTAAGTATATCTATATTAAAGATTATTAAAGGCTAAAACTATAATTTTCTAATATTAAGATTATTCAAATAAAAATCAAAGTAAGTAAACATTTATGGAGGAAGTTCATTGCTCTATCTTTAAACCTAGCATAAGGGGGGGATGATAAATTCTCGAATAAATCATGTGTGAGTCAGGACTGGGGGTGCAGAGTGGAGACTGGTTTATATCACTGAAGGAGCCTGGGGAATTTAACTGGCTTCTGGCATAGGCTGGATCCAGAAATCAGTCTCTTCCTTCATTTGGTTCTCCTTCCTTCTGTGCTGGATTTACTCACAGGCAGCTCTAATGCATACACTTGCATGACCATCGGCACCTCTGAGCATACGTCCTATTAGCGCAGAAGCCCCAGAGTAAAACAACAAAAGCTCCTTTCTCCCCAAATTCCCAACAAAAATTGTGAAATTAGGTCTCATTGGACCAACCGAAGGTATAATTTGAGTCATCTGTCCCTCCTGACCTGTGCCTGGGGAATGGGCCAGAGCTGGACCGTGGGTACGTCTGAGGAGTGGGAAGGAAGCTAACTCCCACTGAAACCATGTGGGCTGAGAAAACAGTAGGGGGTAGTTTCCTAATAGAAAATTGAAGAGGCCACTACCATTTCTTTACAGAAAGATGTAAAGAATAATTACAAAGCAATGGAAGTCTTTATAAAGTGCTAATTTGGTTTAAAATGCAAATTATAATGAGTATAATTTGGGAGAACCACTGTAAAAGATAGTTTGGGATCATCTTGTGAAGTTGAACATGTGCATTGTCTATGACCCAGAACCTCGAGTGTGTCCCAGAGAACTGGGAAACATGCACGAGAATGTCTATGGCAATATTATTCAGATTAACCATTAGTTATTTGAGTTATAAAATGGAGATAGTCTATCATCCTAACCTTTCTTCATCTATGAGCTGATACTTGTATGAAGAAACATCTCCTCATCTGACAGTACAGTTTGTATAGGAAAGACAGGATAAATCTTTGATTTTTTTTCTTAATCAATTTTCAAAATCATGATTTGGTTTTCTTCCAAGGTGACTAATTTTTTGATATCCTTATGAATTTACATATTTAACCATGTTTGATGCATTTTAATTTATTACCGTTACTATTCTAATTGCTGCTCAAATTGTTCCATATTTAGTTACTGAGAACCTTTTCAAGTTGGCCCCTAAGTCCATTAGACAAGACTTTAGTAATCTTTGATAGTTTCCTTTCTCTCTGGTTTGACAAGATGCTCTGTCATCATCTTATACATATGATGCCCCAAATCTGGGGCAACAATTTCTCCAAGGAACTCTAGTTCCTTTGTGTGAGAAATAACAGAGATGGCACTAGTGGTGCTCGTGGCTACTGAGCTCCCCATTGTTTCTTGGTTCTTCCAGTGGACAGCGCTTGGAATATATACATATTAAAAATAAACTACATCAAGAATTCATAGTGATATATCCAATTTAAATTCAGTACTTCAGGGTTTTATTTAACTTCTATATTACATTGTATCTCTCTTCTCCTACATTGAGAATGCTGGTTCCTAAATCACTTAATATTTGATTTAAAAAAAGATAAAACAACTTGCTTTTAATAGTGGGTCATTTTTACTAAAGAATCAGTTTTATTGGCAATAATGTTTCAATTGTTCTGAACAGTCCTAATTATGCTCACTCAAAGAAAATTATCTTAAAGATATTATTTCTTTCCTAAAGAAAATTTTAAATTACGATATTTTAAATTTAATTAGTTCAAAACATTATTGAGATATTCTATTTCTCTTCTAGTAGTATGTAATGTTGGCAATGTTAGTATTTCCCAGTTTTGGGTCTGAAGTCCAAAAAAGCATTACTTTTGAATTTTGGATAGTTAAATTTAGTCAGATAAGTGCTCTGTTCACACTTTTCACATGCTTTGTCCATGTAAAGCACGTGATACTAAATTAGAGTGTGATCATTTAGTCTTGCATTAAAGAATGTCTTGTGGGAGAGCCTGGGGATGGCTTACAATGGCATCAACATATAAAAAGATAGGCCCAGCCTTTCAGGTCCTCATTAGAAGGTAAGGATTTTATCAACCTTACCTAGCAGGTTATGGGGAGTTAGGATTAAATGTCAGTCTAGGATTAAATGCCTGAAGGGTGCCTTACTAAACAGGCCCTTCTCCCTTCTGAAAAGTATAGGAATTCAAATAACTCATTAAGTGATAGAGCTGTAGTGGATCCTTGAATTATAAGAGGCCAATGTCCATACATGCTCTTTACACTAAAATAAACTGTTATGATTTAAAGTAAAACTATACACATGCCTAGCTCTCTACGTATTCATCCTTTATCTTATTTGTATATTTGTATACATGTGTTCACATGTATGTATGGGCATAAACTCATATACACACATATATGCATATATATATACACATATGTTCATATATAAATAAGACAAAGGATAAGTATATAGAGAGCTAGGCATGCATATAATTCACAGATAGATCCAATACGTATATATGGCTGACAAAGTTTCTTTGGGTAATGAGTTTTATGTATTTATTACATGTTTTAACAAATTGTCTTTGAAGCATATGCTTAATTTGGATCATAAATCCAAGGATCAAGTTAATCTAGTTTTGAGCCTTGTTTAAGTCTCGCTTGTGCTCAAGACATGTTAAATTATGACCCTAATGTTATAGGAAACAAAGTGAACAATTCAAAAATCAAGTCATATTAAGGGAAAAATTAAACTGGCTATTTATGGAAAACTAAGTCAACAGTCATTCTGAAGTCAACTCTTCTAACCAAGATAGACTATAAGAAAAAGAACAATGTCCCAAGTAGATTACACATTACGGGAAGTGTACTGATTTCTGTAATCTTTATAAACATGTCTACTAGTGTAAAATTTGGCGTCTATATACATGTTCCTGAGGCAGTGTGTCAACTTAATTTTAGTATTTTAACTGTAACTTTAAATGTCTTATAATTCAAATATCCACTGGATGAACTTTTAGTCAAACCTATTCATTTTTGTGATAAATTAGATCTCACGCCTTGTATATATGAGGACTCATTTTTGCAATATGGCAAAAAAAAAAGTACTAAGCTTTGTGTTTCTTTGTAGATGCAAAGAGGGCGAACCAAACCGTATACTTCCAACACACTATTCCACAAATGTGGAATCCACTAGGTGAATACAAAATAAAATGAAATGAGACATATCTGAAAAGTAGCTGCTTATGTGCTAATCACACCTTGAAGCATAACATTGTTTGTTTGTTATTTTTTTAAAGAGCAGAAGCAATAAAATCCTATTTGGATTAATCTTGTGCCAAATTTTGTTTTTTAATCAAATCTATTTTGAGCTAAAGAAAATATAAAAATGCAAATGAAAGGCCTGATCCTCCAGATCTTGTGAACATGTAAAGGCTGATACTTTTAAAAGAATTTTTTTTTTAAAAAAACCTCAAATTAAAATCATCATACAGCACAGCAAAACATACTTATACAGAGAGCTTTTAATTTTCTATTCCATGTAAAATTTCAGCCTAGTAAAAGTTTTTAGGAGGGAGAATCTTAAAAATTCTAAAATTAGATGTTTACTAAATAAATACTGATCTAATTTCTCACATGTACCAAACTCAGACTGCAAGTGAGAATTCAGTTGTTTCGCAGAGCAAACAAAACCAAACAACAAGGAAACCATGCTTAAAAGGAGTTAGTGCTCTCAAATATGCAGCCCCATCCTCTCTGGTTACACTTGAACACAAAGGGTGAGTGAGTTCATGGAAGGGTTGTTTGTGCAACATTCCCCTGCGTGCTTGCTCCAGCTGGGATGAAATATTCATTAGTAGACCTAAACAAACTCTTCAGGACATTTTTATCTCAAAGTGAGAAAATGCTATTCAAACAGGCTGCTAATGAAGCCATCCACCATTTTGTTTGATGTTCTTGCAGTTAAAGAGAACTGTGAAAGGCTTCAGGCAATGCCTACTTTCAGTTGGCAACTGTTTTAACCTTTGTGGGGCAACTGTGTAGCTGTAACACAGTCGCTTCCCATAAAGTGCCAACCCACACGCTGTAAATATAAAACCCAGCAATGTTCATGGACATCAACTATATAATATCAGGTATCACATAAACTACATTTTACTGCATGAAATCACTCTGTAGAAGGACATACTAACATATCATTATAAGAATGATTCTTCTTAAGTAGTTACAAAACAGTCATGGGGATTTAGAGTATAGCATAGGGTATAATATAGTCAATATTATTGTAATGGTTGTGTGTAGAGCCAGATGGTTGTTAGAGTAATCAAGGAGATCACTTCATAGATTGTATAAATGTCTAACTTTTATAAATTTAAAAAAAAAACAAACCAATACCATTTAGATTAGGAAAAGAAAAAATGATTCTTCTTAGAATTCAAAACATAAGAAAAATGTGGTTTTTGATTCTGTCCTGAAGCCAGAGAGCACATAAAATATTGGGAAATAAATATATACTGTTGACGAAATATGTAAAACAAGTAATTTGTGCATATATCTGTCATAGGACTATCTCACACTACTTAGAAGTGATATATTATTATAGGAAAGCATTTTATATTATTTCAAGGTATGTGTGTGTGGATACACACATATACACAAAACTATAAGTAAAATTAAAGTATATAAAATTTTACACTAAGATGGAAAAATGTAATGATGCAAAGAAATTTTAAGATGCTCTTATTATTCATGCAATTACTACTTTTGTTCAATTGGATGAGTACAGTTATTTAGATGATTTTTCAGTATTTGTGCTGAAGTGGAAACATGCAGTGTGTGCCAGAGCCCATAGGTACTGTGTAGAAACTCACCAAATACAGTATTCTACTCCCAGGTGACACACAGTCATTTTAAATTCAATACCTCAAAAATTAAACTCAATATTTAATCCCAATAAAATTATCCCTCTTCATGTATTTTCTATTTTAATTCATAATACATTATCTGTGACAGGCAGAATTCTAAGATGACCCACAACGACCTGCACTTGAGTGTGGGCAGGACCTGTGAATAGAATGTGAAATCACTCCCGTGATTATGTTACACTACAGGAGAAAGGGAAAGAGATTTTGTAGATGTAGTTAAAGTCTTTAATTGGCTAACTTTAAGTTCATCAAAAGGGAGATGAAACAAAATGTGTCTGATATAATCAGGTGAATCCTTTAAGAGAACATTTAGAAGTTAGAGAGATTCTCCTGTTGGCTCTGAAGAAGTAAGTTACTATGTTGGGAGAAGACTTGTGAGAAGACCACATAGCAAGCATCTGTGGATGGCCTCTGAGAGCTAAGATTGATCTTTGGCTGACAGCAAGCAGAAGAATGGGGACCTCAGTCTTACAAAACCAAGGGACTGAATTCTGCCAGAAACCACATGAGCTTGGAGGAAGTCTTTGGGCTCCAGAAAGGAACATAGCTCAGCTGACATCTGACTGCAGCCTGGGAAGACCCAACAGAGGACCCAGCTATTACTGACATAGACAAATAATAGAAATACTAAAAGCAGAAAGGAAACTAAAACAAACTAAAGCCTAAAAAGTAGAAATATTATTAAATTTGTACTATGAGTAAATGAGTGCACTGGAAAGGAAGAAGATTAATTTGGGGATGATGAAGAAATACAGACTTAATAAGAGTGTAAAACTTTCCCCCAAAACAAGAAAGACCATTATCATGAAAAGCCATCCTTTCTTCTTTGCTGTCATGTAGAACTCACCGAGAGCCAGAGGGCCAATAAAACAGGTCCAATTCAGTCTAGCAAAACTTTTAGTGAAAATGCATTTTCATTATTTTACCTTTTCCTTTGATGAAAAAGACTCCTCACTTTTACACATCTTTAAGGAATAACTCACCATTGTTTATAACAATGAAAAATTGGAGATGATCCAAATTTCTAAACGAAATGTCTAGAAATTGGTTAAGATGTGGTATGTTCACGTAATAGGATAATATTCAGATATTTTAACCAATGCTAAAAAATTAATATATCCTGAAGGTGATGAAATAATATGTAGTATCCCATTTCATGTGTTTCTGTGTGATATTTATATATTTAACTCTAGGTGGATTACTTAATAATTTATAAAACTGAAACATTAAAATGTGAAATAGCTTCTTAAAACATTTTTTCATCGATGCTTATGTTTATCTATGAATTAACAAATTTATCAAGGAAAAAATCATTTTATAGAAAAGTTTGCTTATTTTTCATTTGTGTTCTAGGAAAAAAATATTTTGCATATACCTGGGGTCTATCTTAACATTGCATCATTTTTATACCTCAGTTTATCTTTGCTATCTCTCAAACCAATCAAGGCTACTAAAAGTTCCATAATTTTGTATTGGGTCTGTGAAATAAGTGAATTTTGTAAAAAATCACATAAATCTAATTAATAAAAGTGATTTGTAACACCTACGTTTTAAAATCATTGAAATAGTGTGGCATATTCTACGCGTACTCTGTATACAAATTTATCAACAGTGGTATCTGGCTGGTGAGCATATTTTGTTTGTTTTTGTTGGTAATATTCATTTCTTAATTATATTTTAAAATTGTCTTCCATTGAAATTTTCCTAAGTTTTTAGTTTTGCAGGGGAGTATATGAAAAAAGAAATTTCTAATTAAAAAACAACACTGTAAGTCTTAAAATCAAGTAACGTGAGTCCAGTTTTGTTCTTTTTCAAGATTATTTTGGCTACATCTTAAAAATTATGTACTGTTTAATATTAACAAATATAATTTTTGAAAAAAGTCTATTTCATGAAATGAATAATTTCAAGATGGTTCTTTGGGCCAACAAAACAATAATCAATATAATTCCTCTTTATCCTGAGAGTCTTACCAAGTGTGTTTAAATAGATTAGCAGGCATATATCCTACACTGACATTTGTACATAAAATCATTCCAGGATATGTGGGAACATAACAAACTTCAACTCAAATTTTAGGATTTCACTTAAAATTTTTTTAAGGGAAAAACTGTAACAAGAGAGCTACATGTTAATGCTATATACTATTCCTGAAGGGAGTATTTTATAACTCTTGCCAAAGACACACTTGTTTTTGAGGCCATGGTCAACATTTTTTAATGAAATACAGGTTATATATTTGCAAAGGGGTCTCAAAAATGTTGGAAAACTACACTTGTTAATAATGGAATGAATAAATATAACAAAATATATTAAATGTATAAATGTAGAAAATGCCTAAAAAACAACACAATGTAAGGAAAGAATCTTATTTTCTTTAACATACCTCAATAAAAGTATAATATTGAATAAAAATGAGGAATAATCTGGTTGATGAAAAAGAGGCCATAAAAATCAGCCGCATAGTGACCCAGGAAAATTAAATGCCTTTTCCTTCCCCTCCCCACAAGCACAGTGCAAACGGAACCAGTGAAAGATCCCCTAAACTAGCATTTCCGCTCCTACTCCTCTCCTAAAGCAGCCGGGAATGTTCTGGCAAGTCTGTCAAAGTCTCTTTTGCAAACACGAGAGGCCCAGTAAGTCCATCTTCTATACAGTACAAAATATTTCATTGGAAGTTAGTTTTAATTAAAAGAAGAGAATAGAGTGTAGCAGCTAATAAGCTTTAGAGCCTGACACGTTCAATTGTGTCACTTAATTGTGTAACACTGGGTAAATTACTTAATCTATTTTAACTCATTTCCTCTCAAGGTTGCTGAGAGTATTATATTAATGTGTGCTTGGCCACTGCTTTGAACTCTGTAAGTGATGAGTAAGTTGTCACAGCTAGTTTCTTTTTAGATTTTTCCAAAGGAGGTGAAGCAAACACTTACAAAACAAATATACCAAAATAAGCACAGTTTAAAGTCAGTATACTCAAAATTACTTAATAACCATAATTTTCATCATATCCCTGAACTCCAGGAGTATGAAACAGTGGCATATTCAATTGGGGCCCCAGATTCTAGTCTAGGCTCTGCTTCTATGTGACCATGTGATCTTCAGCAAATAATTTACCCCAGAGGCTCTGGATTCCTTATCTGTAAAGCAAGGAGATTGTTTTAAAAGAATCTCTAAGACTCCTTTTGAAATCTATGATTTTAAGATTTGATGAAGTCATATAATTGCCGCTCTGCTCAGATCTAACTAATCAAATATTTGAGATAAATTATTTCACATCCCCTCATCTATTCTAGCGCTTAGGGAGGGGCCAACGCTATGGCAAAGTAGGTGCCTGAGTAATTTAACCAATCAGAGAGCTTTTGCAGAAGAACTTTTATTAGCTATAAAAATGTTACCTTTAATATGGTAGAAATAAATGTCTCCAAACATGTAGACTGGTAGGAAGACATGGCCTCTGATACTTCTCAGGTTGGTTGCTCACCATACTCCCTTTACTATTGGACTAAATAAGTCTCTTAACAAACTATCACATGAAACCTTTCTTCATTAATCTCAGTTATAACATCTATAATTTAATTGTTCAGTGTAGAACAATCTGGATATTAAAGTTCAAATTCTGGATATATTGGACCAGAAATCTCCTCATCTTTCCATATTCGTAGTTAAAAAGTACTTTACTGATTCTAAGATGCATATATTTTTCAAAATTTTAAGACCTTGAAACTGAATGTATCCAATAGTCCATGTGTTTGAAAAGCATTGTGCCATAAGTTGATTAGCAACACTTTTTCTTTCTTTGTAAAATTAATGGTGAGTCTTAAAAGCAAAGTGATCTTAGATTCAGTTAAATACATTGAAATCCTACCAATCCAATACAGAAATTTTTGTAAGGCTCTGATGAAATAAATGGTCTTTCAAATGTCTTGTCAGTTGTAAACAAGAGAATGAACTGAAAGTCGTCTAAAGTTTTTAGTCTCTAATGCTTTAGAAGTCCTATATGAATGCAAGATCTTATTAAATTGATTTCCCTTTGCAAAATGAGAAAATGCTAAGATAAAACCATATTGGCTGCTATGACTTCTTTAATGGCCAAGGAAATCAAATGCCAAAATATATGTATTTTTTTTATCAGTCTTTCCCAAATTGTTTATTCTCAGAGATAAGTTAATATTAAAAAGCAAAAATTTATTAAACTTAAAAGCAGTTATAATTTAAATTGATAAAGGTATATAAAATATTTATTTGTTTACAAAAAATATAAGCAGCAAACGAGGTAAAACTTATGTATGCAAGTGCATACAACCTCATCTAATAAGTAAGCTGCCTTCACAAACTTAGACTTAATCTAATGGTACTATCATAGTTGGAACATTTCCGGTACTCTTCTATGCATTGTTTAAAAAATAGTGACTAGAAAGAAATCGTTTTTAAAATTAAAAATTTGAAACTAATATTTCTTATTACAAAGGGTAATACATGCTCATTGTAGAGAATTTGGAAAATGCAGAAAAAAATAAATAAGAAATTTAAATCTCACCACCCTGAGATAATTCTCATTAAGATTTGGATCTGTTTTGCAAAAGGAACCATCAACAAAACAAAGAGGTAACCAACTGAATGGGAGAAGATCTTTGCAAACAACAGCTTCATTAAAGGGCTAATATCCAAAATATATAAAGAACTCATACAACTCAACAACAAGAAAACCTAATAATCCAATTAAAAAATGAGCAGAGGACCCAGACACTTCTCCCAAGAAGACATACAAACGGCCAACAGATATACGAAAGGATGCTCAACTTCATTAGTTATTAGAGAAATGCAAATCAAAACCACAATGAGATAAAACCTCACATCTGTTAGAATGGCTGTTATCAATAAGATGAGTAATAAATGTTGGAGACATTGTGGGGAAAACTTCATACACTGTTGGTAAGAATGTAAATTGGTACAGCCACTAAGGAAAACAGTATGAAAGTTCCTCAAAAAATTAAGAATAGAATTATCATATGACCCAGCAATCCCTTTTCTGGGTATCTACCCAAAACATTTGAAAACATTTATTCATAAAAATATATGCACCCCTATGTTCATTGCAGCATTATTCACAGTGGCCAAGACATAGAAACAATCAAAGTGTCCTGTGATAGATGACTAGATAAAGAAGGTGTGGTACATATACAAAATATTACTCAGCCATAAGAAAAAATGAAATACTGCCATTTTTGATAACACGGGGGTATCTCGAGAATCATGCTAAGTGAAATAAGTCAGACAGAAAAAGTTGAGAACCATATTATGTGGGCTATAAAACTGAAGGCAACAAATGAACAAGAGAGACAGAGACTCATGGGTACGGACAACAGTTTAGTGGTTATCAGAGGGAAGAGGGGGAGTGGGGAGGAAGATAGGAGTAAAGGGGGTCAAATATTTGGTGACGGAAGGAGATTTGACTTTGGGTAGTGAACACACAATGCAATACACAGATGATGTATAAAAGAATTGTACACTTGAAACCTATTTAATTTTATTAACCAATGTCACCCAATAAATTTTAAAAGATTTGAATGTATTTTTTTCAGTCTTTTATATAGTACTATCTACACTAGTGTAAAATTAGAATCAGAGAGTATCGGTATATATATAAACATATATAAAATTTATATCAACATGTTTTCACTTATGTTTATTTTATCAGGATCATTTTCATATTAGTAGATATTCTTCAAAAAACCTTCCTGTGGTGGTTTGGAAAAATTTGGAAAAAGAAAATATTGGATCCATGCTTGACTCTTTACACAGTGGGTCCCTGACTCTGGTTGCACATCACAAATCACTTGCAGAAAAAATGTTAAATACAGTGGCCAGATCCAACCCTCAGGGACTCCAAATAAATTAGACTGGGATCAGATCTAGGCACAAAATTTTTTCTCATGTAATTCCAATGCATAGCCCTGGATAAGAACTATTGTTTTATATCAGGATAAATTCCAAATAGATTTAAAAATTGATTATTAAAAAAAAAAAACCGTGGAATTAGTAAATAAACATGCAACTGTATATATAATCTTAGGGTACTAAAGGACACTAAAGGTAGAAACACCAAAGGAAATATTCATACATTTAACTACATGAAAACTTTAAATTTCTGAATGTCAAAAAAAGAATCACAAACAAAACTGAAAAGAGAATCACAAACTAGGAGAAATACTTCCAGTATACATTATATGTGAAACTCTTAGAAATATAAAGGAAAACATGAAGAACTAAATAGAAAAGGCTAGGTATAGGTAAATCATCCAGGAAAAAAAAAAAGTCTCTCTATATATGGAGATAAAAAGCACTTTCTTTTTAAGTGAAAAATAAGCTGATCTTCACTTCAGAAGGTATTCCTCCTTTCCTGACTCCTCCTCTGCCACTCATAACTCAAGGGCTATACAGGAACATTTACATTTATACCATGAAGCTTTATCTCATTAAAAAATCAAACTCTTTTAAAATTTTTTTTATTAGTTTCAAGTATACAGTACATTGGTTATACATTTGTATAGTTTATAAAATGATCCCTCTGATTGCTCTTTCTCTCCTCAGGCTCTCCACCTAGCCATTACATTACTGCTAACTGCATTCCCTATGTCCTGTTTCCCATCCCCGTGACCATCTATCAACTACTAATTTGTACTTCTTTAACCCTTTATCCCTTTCTCCCAGTCCCCCAACCCCTCCCCCCACTGGCCATCATCAGCTTGTCCTTCATATTTGTGAGTCTGTTTTTGATTAGTTTGTTCTTTTTGTTCCTTATATTCCACATATGTGAAAATATATGGTATTTATATTTCTATGCAAATACATTAAAACTAAAATATGAATACATAAAGAGGAAAGTCACACTGACACATAAAGATCTCATAAAATCAGATGCAAAAGAACATAGCACCACTTTATAACTGCCTGAGTCCAGTTCTGCACAGGCTCAACTTGCAATAAAAGGAAGTCTTTTCAATCTGCTGTAGTGACTTTACCCTTATTAGAATGCATACTCACTATTTTCTGATTACTCTTCTACATAAAACATACCATTTTGTACCTTGGTTTCCACACCCCTTGAACAATATTCATATTTTATTCCTAAAGATTGTAATAAATCACTTCAAACACAATAAACCATTTAAGAATAGATTTTATAGGCAAAAGGCACACTTTTAGTGATGTGATCGCAATCATCAGATGCTCTAATTCTCCTCAAGCGTGGATTTTACAGCGTGTACACAAATGATACAGTAGAATAGGAGGGGTTATTACAGGCTGAATGAGTCATCACAACCCAATGTGTACTTCCTGGTCTCAGGATGTATCCATAGGAACACTTTGAAATGTTTTGTTTTATTAATTTGGCTCCTTTCTGTTTTTCACTAGTGCCAACACTTTCAAGATAATGCAGTATAGACATGTCATAGCTGTTGAAACTCAGCATAAGCGTGAGCTGACAGTGGTGTATCATCAAGAACCAGAAATACGAAAACAACATTATGATAAAGAGTAGAGTACGAAAAATAAGAAGACGAAGGGCAGAAAATATTGCCTTACAAACTTAAAGCAGAGCCCTAGGGAAAAACATCTGGTTTAGAGCAAACAGTGACTCAGCACAGTGAAGGGGTCACTACATAGAGTGAGGAGTGGCCAGATATGAGAGACAGGTTCCTGGAAACTGAAGAGCAGGCAGTGAAATGCTGATCTCTGTAAGGGAATTTATATCTTGAAATTTAGATAGCTGTAATTTGTGATTTTTGCTGTCTTGTTTAAAACTAGACCTTACTATGTCAGGATGCTTCCTATCTTGAATTCTCAGCTTACCTTTACAAACCACTCTATATTCTTTGAGGAATTATCAAAGATCGAATTTACAGGAGCTTAAAGAATTGTTAGTTTAAAAATGTTAAATTTTAACAACTATTGAATATCATTTATTTCTACAAAACCTGATGTTTTTACAAAAGGAAATAAAGAACATAGTTTACTAATTTGACAAGTAACTTCAGTCATAGCAGTTGGTGGATCTGAGAAGAAACTACTTTCCACTTAAAAAAATCTACTCGCTCCTCTAAAATTACCTTTTACAAACACTAACTCCTGGGTAAGTCTTTAAAACTAATCTTCTGAGAGATCTCTAAAGCTCACAGGCTAGGCAAGAGATTAAAAAGTTTATTTTGTGTGGGTGTAATTTGGAATGTAGTCGTGTGTGAATTAGATAGAATCTTAAACATATTCCAATCACACCTACTTTCTGTTCTAACCACATATGTATGATCTTTTAAAACAAACACTTTCATCTCATGGACATTTACATATTATCATCATAAACAAATAGATTAGGAAGAACCTCAGGGTCACTGAAAGTTTTGCACTCAAGCTTCAGGTCTATAAATAAGGAACATTGTACTCAATACGCACAAATATCATACATAATCTTTACAACAATCCCATGGGTTAGTAATATCAGAGCCCATCCTCACATCTGGCCACTCCTCACTCTATTCAGTAAGACCCATTCCCTGTGCTAAAAGAATCGCTGCTCCAAAACCAAATTACATGAGAAAAATCACTGAAAAATGGCAGAGCCAGGATTTGAAATTAATCTGTCTTGCTCAAAATCCATGTTCTTTCCAGAAAATCATAATGTCTTCTATATATGAAAGATTTTTGCAACTTTTATACCTAACCAGCTATCCTCTAAACCATCTCGTGGCAATAAACCTGAAATATAAGCAATGCGCAAAACAACAATTCAAAATAATACAACTAATTTTAAATACACTTTTCAGAACAAACACATGTGCATCTTGTCTTTCTAAGACATTCTCAAGAGATGAGAGGCTCTAAATATTTTCATTCTCCAGACTTCTAAGGTTTATATCCTATTAAGTATCCCAGATTTTAAGTCTCATCAGTTTGGCATTATAAAACTTTCAAAACTGTATTGAATATTGGTTCTATATCAGGAAATATATTAATACTACTCATCATATTCATAGAACAAAAGAAAATAAAATAATATATTTTTGTATGCTGAAATGTGTTAGACAACATCCCACATCTGTTTTTAAAAATTATTTTGTTCTTTAAATTATGACACAGAAAATTGACTTTTTCGCTGCACAGTTTTAAATTCTTAACACATGCATGGATTGATGTAATTACAACCACAATCAGGATACAGAAAATTTCCATCACTCTGGAAAAACTCCTTGGTATTACCCCAAACTCATACCCTTCCCCCACCTGTAATTCCTCAGCCACTGATTTTTTCTTCATGACTGTAGTCTTGTCTATTGAAAATGCCACCTACATGGAATCACACAGTATATGACCTTTTAAGACTGGCTTTTTTAATTCAGCAGAATGCCTCTGAGACTCATCCAAGTTGTGTGAATTGATAATTTGTTTCTTTTTATTACTGATAGTATTCCTTGGTATGGATATATCATACTCTGTCAATTCAGGACTTGAGTTGTTTCCAGTTTTTTTATGATTGTGAATAGAGCTGCTATAAACATTTGTGTACATATTTTTGTGTGAACATGTTTTCATTCTCTAGGGTTAATACTCATGGGTGGGACTGCTGTGTTATATGGTAATCTAACTTTAAAAGTAACTGCAAAACTGTTTTCCAGAATGGCTGTACCATTTTGTATTCCCTCCAGCAACATAAGAGAGTTCCAGTTGCTTCACATCTTTGATAGTACTTGGTATTTTCAGTATTTTAATTTTAGCCAATTCTAATAGGTATATAGTGGTATCTCATCATGATTTTAACATTTCCCTAGTGGCTAATTATGTTGAATGCCTCTTCATGTGCTAATCTGTCATCTTCATATATTTTTTTGTTTAAAATGCCTGTTCAAGACTTTTGTCCATTTTTAATTGGGTTTTCTATTCACTATAGGGTTTTAAGAGTTCTTTATACATTCTTTGTATATAGAGTTCTTTGCTGACTATGTGAATTTCTTCCAGATTGTAGCTTGTGTATTCATTCTCTTAATAGTATCTTTTGTAGAGCAAAAATTTTTAATTCTAACGAAGTCAAGTTTATGAATATTTTCTTTTGTGGATTGCAGTTTTGGTGTCTAAGAACTCTTTGCCTAATCTTAAGTCACAAAGATTTCATCCTATGGATTCTAAAAGTTTTATAGTTTTGTTTTACATTTAAATCGATGATTAATTTTGAGTTAATTTTGTAGAAGGCGTGAGGTTTGGGTCGAGGTTCATTTATTTTGCATACGGATATCCAATAGTTCCAGCACTATTGAAGACATTCGCTTTTCCATTAAATTGCCTTTGCACCTTTCTCTCTCCCCTCATATATTTTTCTAAAAGAGATTGTGTAGAATTGGTGTTAATTCTTTAAATGTTTGGTAGAATTCACCAGTGAAACCATCTGAACCTGAAGATTTTGATTTCAGATGGCTTTTAAGCAAGAACTCTTTAGTTGCTATAGTGCTACTTGGATATTTAATTTATCTCAAGTGGGTTTTGGCAGTCTGTGGTGTTGTAAAAAGAAATCCTCAATGGGCCCTGTGTATCCCTGCATGCTCTGACCAGGTGTGCCAAGAATGCAAGGCTCCAACCATTCTTTTTCTGGACCCTTTCTCAGGGCTGTGTTTGCAGTGAGCAGGATGAGGTAATATCTCCTTCTAATCACAGAGCCAGTTACAAAAGAAATAAATTCCCCAAATTCAGTATTCCTTGAGGGGTATATGAATCCATCGCATGTGGCATCCATCTAGTCATACCTGTATTGCCCCATGGACTCAGGAGGTATGTGTAACCAATGCAAATCAGCACGAAGCTCATGAAGCATGTTATGTTGTGAGTAGCAAAGTGTTTCATCTCTGATCTAGGAGTCTGTGTGCTCTGATGCCTCATGAAGTAGTAACAAGTTAGTTAGCTTGTTAAGTAGGGTGAAATCTCAGATCCTTTATAGATCTCGACATGCTTTCAGGGAATTGGTTATTTAATCTAGATCATCATATTTATGTTAGTAGAAGTCCCCCTACCCCGCCAACCCAGTACTCCCTTACTGTCATCCTGTTAATGATTGCAGAGTCCGGTATCTCCTTTTTGATACTTGATATGGTTAATTTGTGTTTCCTTTTTTCCTTTGTCAATTTTGCTAGTGTTATCAATTTTATAGATCTTTTCAAAAAACCATTTTTGATTTCAATGTTTTTATTTATGGGTTTTCTGTGATCAAGTTCATTCATATCTGCTCTCATTATTTTCTTCCTTCTGCTGCTTTGGGGTTATTTTTCACTTTTTAAAAATTTTCTTAAGTTGGAAGCTTAGATTATTAAGACTTCTCTTCTATACAAACATTTAATGCTATAAATTTTCTCCTAAGAAATACTTTCATTTCCTCTCACAAATTTTGATATGCTGTTTTCATTTTGGTCAGTTGAAAATATTTGGTAATTTAAAAGTGGTTTTCATATGCTTGTAGATTTTCTAGTTACTTTTCATTACTGGTTATGATTAGAATGCATATTTTGTATAATTTCAAATCTTTTAGATTTGTTATGGTTTATGACCCAGGATGTGATCTATCTTGATGAGTGGTCAATATGCAACCTGAAAAGAATGTATATTCTGCTGCTGTTGGGTTGAGTGACCTAAAAATGTCAACTAGCTGCAGTTGATGGTGTTGTTCAGTTGTTCTATATTCTGATTTTCTACTAGTTCCAATTATGGCTTCATCTATTTCTCCTTTCGGTTTTGTTTTTGCTGTACATATTTTGAGGATCTGTTGTTTGGTGTGTACATGGAGGATTGCAATGTCTTCTGGGTGAATCGGCCCTTTTATCTTTTCATCCTTTCTTTTATCCTTGGTAATTTTCAGTACTCTGAAGTCTACGTTAATACAATCATTCTACTTTTCATTCGATCATTATTTGCATGGGTATATATTTTATTTTAGTCTCATCATTTTATTTTAACTTACCTATATCATTATATTTGAAGTGAATTTCTTGTAGAGAGCATATAGTTGAAACATAAAAAAAAATCAATTCTGATAGTCTCTTTTAATTGGTGTATTTAGAACATTTACATTTAATGTAATTATTGATGTGTTTGGATTTAGGTCTTGTTTTGCTTTATTCTTGTTTTTCTCTGTTTTTAATTTCCCTGTTTCTCCTTCCCTTCCTTCTTTTTGGTTATCTGAAAATTTTTTAGTATCTCACTTTAATTTTTCTATTGTATTTTTACAAAACGTTTGTGTAGTTTGTTTTGTACTTGTTACACAAGGAATTACTATATATATATATATATATATATATATATATATTTTTTTTTTCTAAATTTTCAAAGTCTACTCAAAACCACTTCATATGCAGAAATCTTACTGCATATTACCAAAACTAATAAACATTATTCTGGAGGTACTAGCAACAGGGGTAAAAATGAGAAGCAAAAAAATAAATGAGAAAGAATAAAAATGATCATTATTTCTAGATGACATAATTGTTTACTAAAAAATATAAGAGAACTAACTAGAAAATTATTACAACTGGTACGAGAATTCAGTTAGGTGACTAGCAGCAAAATTAAAATACAGAAATCAATAGTCTCAATGTGTAAAATAATAGCCGTATGCAAGATATAATGCAAGAAAACATTAAAATATCCAGGGGTATCAAGAAATATACAAAGAAATACATAAAGAAGTCTTTAAAAAGCAACAAAACACATGCTCACATTGAAGAAATGGAAAGATACTTCAAAGCAGGTTCTTGGATTACCATGGAAGCAACCACAGACTCAGACAATTGATGATATGCTTGGCTAAAGAGCCAAAAGAATGAGCTACTATCTGTGGGATTAACATCCAACATGTTAAGAAAGCTGAATCTCCCTAAACTGATTTGGAAATTTAGTTCATCCCACTAAAAATAATAAAGAGAATTTATTTATTTTTCTTCTGCAAATTCGAAAAACATACTAAAGTTCACATACAAATTGCAAGAATAATCAGAGAAATTATGAAGAAGAGTACTAAAAGAAAATTATCCCTACCAGACAGTAAGGCCTATTTTAAAGCTACAGTAATTAAAACTGTGTTATACTAGATTATGAATCAGCAGTTTATTGGAACAGCCTTAAAGGACCAGAAATAGACTAGCAGCAAATCAGTAAAGAAAAGGTAGGTTACACAATGTATGATGTGGTAATAAGCGGGCAATCATTTGAAAAAAAAATTAAGTTGAATCCCTAGTTCATATTTTATAGCAGAATAAATTCGAGGTAGATCAAAACTTTAAACGTGAAAAATAAAACATAAAATTACTAGAAGAGAATAAGGGGGATTTAAACAATCTCAAAGAGATAAGGTTTTCCATGTGACACAGAACACAGAAGCCATAACAAAAAATACTTACAATTCCACTTAGAAAAGCAAAAACAAAAACAAACAAACAAAACTACAAGCTCTCCTGAGCTTGGTGTCCAGTTTTTACTGGGGTTTTATCATACATGAGCATGATTGATTGAGTCATTGACTACAAAGTTGAACTTAATCTCCACCCCTTTTCCCACCCCAGGTCAGGCTGATATCACTGTGACTGGAAGCCCTAATTCTCTAATTACACGGTTGGTCATTCTGGTGTGGCCAGTCCTCATCCTGAGTTATCTCACTTGCATAAACTATCAGGTTCCACCATGAATAACAAAGATACTTCTATCACTCTGGAAATTCCAAGAATTTAGATCCCGGGAAAAGGTAGGAAGGCTTGAAGGGAAGAGGACTGGAAAGAGAGAAAGAGGGCCAGGCAAATTTTTTATTCCAAGAGTTTGGAGACTACCTGTAATAGTGAGACTGGAAACCAACAATGTCCAGTAACAAAGAACTGATTAAAAAAAATTAAAATACATCTACATAATGGAGTTCTATGTAATCGATAAAAGAATGGGCAACTCTGTGGGTAGGGATACAAAATAAACTGCTGAATGTGCGAAACTGCTGAATCTGTATGGTATGCTATAATTTGTGTTTCATATATATGTATGTTTATATATCCATAGAGCCATCTCTAAAAAAATAAACAAGAAACTAGTAACAGAGGTTGGATCCAGAGAAGAGAAATGAGTGGCTGGGAGAGGACCAGAGAAGGATTTAGTTTTTTACCCTCTTCAACCTCCTGATTTTTGCACAATGTGCCTACCTGTTTAACAAGACTGAAACATTACAATGCATTTGCACATTTCTCTGAGGATACTAACCATAATATATAATTTAATTTTTCAATTACAGTGGCCATTATCATGAATTATATTAAACAATAAAGCTCTAAGAGTCTATTAAGGTGCAAAAAGCTGTTTTCATCCACAGTAAATGACCGCAGGTTGCTGAGTTGAGTGTCATTTTTAGTTTTTCTCTTCTCCAGCTGCTTTTAACTACTGTCAACTATCCTTCCTCTAGCTGACTCAAACTTTTTTTAAGTTTGTGCTTTTAGCTGTGGTCTTAATACAGTACTATATAAAACAGAAGGAAACTGCCTCTTAGACAACTTGAGGAATCTTCTCACATAATTGAGGAAATTTCAAGATTAGATTTTATAACAGTTACTTGACTACTCAAGATTTTTACACATTCTTAGTTCCACGTAAGTGAATAGAGAACAGGCAAGGCATTATTGAAGTCACAATGGGAGGTTCTATTATACAATAATGCTATAATGCTAATACATGTCTGGAAATCTTTTTCACTCATTTAAAAATATATTTGAGCATCTAGTGTACATCAGGGAACGTTCTAGGTGCTGGAGACACAGCAAAAAATAATACAGTGGCCAAACTCCCTTAGAATTTACATTCTAATTGAGGGAAAGAGGCAACTGGCAAAGATAAAGCAGTAAGTACTATAAAGAGAAAAGGGGATACAGAGCAATGAGGATGGGGGGCAGTATTAGATAGGATGGCACATTAGTGAGACTCTGATTGGAAAGGAACTGAGTTATTAACACACACACACACACACACACACAGCCATCTTTAATATATAAAATAAGGGATTTATTATAGGGATTATAGGAGGCTGTTCTTTTTGAGTCTGGCAGGTGAGAAGAGAAGATGGCTGTGGAGCAGGGGAAGTAAGGACACATTGGAAACTGCTAGGATGAGTAAAACCCATGGGACCGAGTGCGACTCACACCAGTATCTCAGACTCTAAGCCTCCAATCTCAACAATGAAGTCATCCTGCAGAACCTGACACCCTTTGTTACAGGTAAAACACACACCTGGCCCAGGAGTCAGACAAGCTGAAGGAGGCAATACAGCAGGAGCTGGTGCTCCTGTGGGCCTGTCTGTTGGCTCACCGGCCAAGAAGAGGAGCCAGCAGATAAGCAACGAGGTAAGTGAGCAGCGACAGTGGGCACCTTGCTTGGACCTTTCAATCATGAGAAGAATCTGGATCTAGCTACTTTACTTCCACATTCTAAATCTTGCAGCAAACATTTCTTGTGACCCGTCCTGGAATTATGCATGGAGAATTCTGAGGAACATACCTCCAGCTTATCTAAATGTGCACCATATAAATTCACCACAGATGGTTAGAGGTCTCTGAAAGGTATTTGAGCTGGGAACCTGAAGAATGAGGAGGAGTTAGCCATGCAACAAAGCCAAAATTTGGAAGAGAATATTTCAGGCAGAAGAGTTAGTACAAAGGCCCTGAAGCAGTGATAAAAATGAGGTATTTTCTGATGATGAGGTGGGGGCATGGTGAGAGGGAAAGTGGTATGAAATGAGAGCAGAGATAGAGGCAGGGACCAGGTCACGTGGGGCCTTGTAGAACACGGTAACAAGTGTGGATCACTTTTCCCTAAGTGCAGTGGGAGGCAACTGGAGTTTTTTTTAACAGGGCAGCAGCAGTTTTATCTGATTTACTTTTTTTTTACTCTACTATAATTTCAAACATAAAAATGGCACAAGATTAGCACAAAGAATTCTAGCATCCAGGTTTGCTTTGCAGAAAATGGACTTTGGTGATCAGGGCAATTTTTTCCACAACTCCAGGCCTCCTGGTATTCTATATAAATAACACTCCTAGAGGACAAGGCACATGATGCCCTTGCAACTGTGCAGAGAAGGATGTCCAAGTGTGGAAGCGGCAATATTACTTAGAGAACTACTACAAGAGTGCAGGCTAGCATGCACTACACTAGTTTTCAGATCTCACAGGAAAACTAGACTCATTAATTAAGTCATAATTCACACAAATTCATGCTGAAACGAAAAATGGTATTACTCTTCAGATGTGGTCTCAAATTGATTGGCTATCACATCAATTCTCAAAAACAAACTAAATAACCTCAAAGATACGACACCAATAAGCTATTTAAAGAGAACATTCCACAAGTAATTTCAAATTTTCAAAGACTTTCCAGAGATATGCACAGCCTCCTAAGGAAAACATGCCGAGGGGGCCAGTGTTCACAAGGATGTAGAAGTCCTGGTCCCATTATGGTAGAGCTGGCCTTAGACTTGCATATCTTCTATTTTGATCGAACTTCGCTTACTTACTTGAGATCATAAAAAATTTTTCTAAAGCAAACTCTTCTGCCTGGATTATCTCTCACTCCTAGAAAAGCTGTCTGGCTGAAAGCCAAGGTTCAAATATTGAAGTGTGCCGAGGTGCACGCTTACAGATATTCAAGCTCATTTCTAATTTCAGCAGGATTCCAGGTTTAATGCTAACATCAACGGTTAAAATTAACTATGGGTAGCTCTTCATTCTCACTAAAAACATACACACCTAACAGGTGCTCACTAAATCATGAAAGTAAAGTAGAAAAATGAAAGAGAAGTCAGATGACTTCAGAGGAATCATTTATTCTTTCTTATACTCAGTTAAAGGAAGAGCGGTTAGTGCAGTAACGCTTAGTGTTGAGTGTAAAGGCCTGATGCACAGTAAGCACCCATTAAATAGGAGCTAACATCATTATACACATCATTAAAAATAAACAACTTTTACACCTTCCTAAGGGAAAAACAAAATGCTTCTAAGAAAAGGGGTTGGGGCCATAGACAGACTAGTCATCTTCAAGAAAAAAATATAAAAATAGATTAAAAAACATTATCTGACAAAGAAAGGAAAGTAGAAAAATTTTGATCTTTAATTAGAGTCTGCAGTGTACACTTATTTTTCTGTAATCCGTGGTGACATATCTCCATGTAAACATTCAGGAAAAGGGGGATGCTATGTTACAACTTATGAACTATTAATGTGAACTTTGATTACTAAACTTTATACATTAATTATTAACAACTGTTTTACTTCATTTAACAATGGCTCTTGAATAACAAAATAAATTATCAGCAATTTCAACCATAAATTAAAAAATAAATTAAAAAAATACCTGTTAAAGTTTCATAAATGCAAGCACAGCAATACATTGTATATGTTGATTGCAGTTCCTATGTTCTTTGTGTAAGGTAACACAAAGATTATTCCTTTCCCAATGCTGCAAGTTCACACAATTTATGAAACGACTTCATTTTTTTTTTTTCAGCTTAATTAACTGCACTTCAGTTAACTACAACTGACAATAACTAGGGTGTTTATGAGTTGTGGTAAAAGAAAAGGTCGGGACCACTCGGCAGACCCTGTAAACCTAAATATAACCCAGACATTCTCGTCCCAACCTGTAGCTCTCATTTATTAAATAATTTACAAAGAACTGTAAGAGATGATTTAATGAGCAGGCTGAACTTTACCACTTTGCCATTTTGCTAGTCACAAACATATACATTTTGTCTTTAAAATAAAACAGAACACTATTCATTTCCAACGAGACTAGGTTTAAGGGAAAAACAAAAATGAAGCTATAGATATTTTTAAGTTGTATTATGTTATTATAACTATTTAATTAAAAAGTTTAATTACCAGATCAGTGCACAGTTTCTTGCTTAAAAATGTAATACCTCTCAAAGTAGATTTAAAAATTTTTAAAAAGTAAGCCAGAGGTCAGAATGAAAAGACTTAAATAATCTAACAAACAGAAACAGAACCATTTCCAATCGGTGACTATTAATGGGAATCCTCACTTTATACAGCAGGTATCGACAACCATTTAGCAATTTTTTAAACAGGCACTTGATAGAGCACTTTTCAGCTAGCATACTCAATACTGGGGCCTCACATATACAAAAAAAATATGGCTTTATGACAAAGGATTCAAGATGGCAACAACTTAGAATCCAGTGCCAATATGGATTATAACAAATCCAGTGAGTATTTTGTTTTTCAATTATTCATTGAAAATTTAATCCTGATTAAGAATCGTTGGGCAGGAATTCATGGGTAGTTGATGACTGAAACCAACATTTATGTGAAATGCTTCTGTTAATTTAATCTGTGTACATGGCTTAATTATGACTGGGGATTCAATGTATGAGAAATGAATTATATCAGGATTAAAATTTTAGTACCATATTTAGTACCGTATCACACAGTACCTTTTTCTTCTTTCTTTTTAAACACGTAAACATGCTTGTCCCTTCACCTAAATGCTCACATTTTAAAATCCTTTGTCCTTAAAACATATGTAATGTATCTAATTTTATTTTTCATAAATTATCTGTCAAAAACCCTTTGACAATCAAACTAAAACCTGTAACTAGAGACAAAGTGATAGAAGAAAATGGAGAAAAATCCCACCCACAAATAAAAAATTATTCATTTAACTATGAATATACTTTACATTCATTTTCTGAATTCCATTTTCATTTTAAACTATAATATGAAATGCATTTTCCTTTATGCATAAAGTGAAGAGTTTTTAATCAGTGTACTACACTGATTTCATAATTATAGTTTAGATATGTATAAGCAAATAATCATTTAACTGATTACTTTTTATAAGACTATTAAACCTGAGTTAACTATTGATATAAGATGAGGTGTTGTAAGTAGGGAGTTTCTTATGAAAATACCACAATTCTTTTTCATCTTTATTTCCATGTGGGAAATGCATAAATCACCTTATAACAATGTTCTTTCTTGAAAGTTTATTAAATATATTTCAAAACATTTCATTTATTACCTTTTTCAGTTTTTGTACTGCTTAAATGCAGTTGTATAAATAACATGCTCTGCTTTCTCTGTTCAATTTTTCATACCAAAAGTATGAAAAAAAAAGTCACTATATTTGGATCCTTATTGCACTCTGTTGAGTCAACTCACTTTTCCTTTAAAGAAAATCAAGTATCAGAAATGAGGCCGACTTTTGTGTCCAGATGATATGGTCAGTGGTAATGTCACTGAGGAGAGCGAAGAAACTTCCCAGTATAGACTGTGGGATAGAAAAAGTCTGTAGAGAATAACCATGGAAACAGACTGGCAAAGGATAACACCTATTATAATAACCTGAAAAGAAAAGACAGGGAATGCTTTAACTGCTTGCAAAAAGACAGAAATTATATTCAATTTATTATGAATCTCTGCATATTTTTACATATATATCATAATATACATATATACACTATATACCATGGGTACATTTTATCCAATAAATTTTTAATAGGAAAATATCACTAATGTTTGGAACTGTAATCATTCAAAAGTAAAATTTCTTTAACAGCATATAGATGCCAAAAATAGACTCAAAAGAATAATTTGCTATGCCATTCTCTCCTTAGAGTGTGCACATGACAGAAAATAACAAGAAAAACCAGGTTCCTGGCTAATCTAGTACTAGGAATAAAGCATGCCCCTACCTGAATCTTGGAGAGTATTCTAAAAGCTCTTTCGAAAATCTTCAAGTCACTTCTCTATTTTTGTAGACTACCTTCCTATCTATTTACCCTCTGTAAATACCTCAGGCTCAGGACACATTTGTGCATTCAAGCACATGCTGCGCTGCTTGTAAAGGAGTCCTGGCAGAACTCCACTTTGAAATGATGGAGCTGTTCACCTAAGAAGGTAGATATCACCTGAGCATGGCACTCCAGTCTGCAGTCTGTTAAAGCAACTAGACTGAGTTTTATAAATCTATCTTGACTTTTACCATTACACAACCAAAAATTTTAGTCATTTTTCTTAACAAAGGTGTGTTATAGATTCTCTATTTATAATATGGCATTATGAAACAGGCTAAAATATGAACAACAAAGCTATTTTCCATCATTTTGCCTAACAACTAAATTAAAAGTTTTTCTTTTATATTTTGAACTTCTAATATATATAATCACCAGTTCAAAGTTTCATTTTTAAGAATTCAATATTTCGTTTCAAAGTTTTATTTTTAAGAATTCAAGAAATTTCTAAGTGGATAAATAGGCCTTTCCTACTTTAATAATTTCTCAGTAAAGACTCCCCCAAACTATTTTGATCATGTATATTACTTACCTTATCTCTTTGGTAGTCATTAAACATGACAGAAATGCATGCAAGACCTGGATGGCATAAAAACCATAAGATACAGCCCTGAAACAAATGAAAAATAAGTCAAATAAGTGCAGCTATATCTTTATTTTCAGAATGTACCAGATAAAACAAAAACAGTAGCATATTTAGGAGGTCCTACTTGATCTCAAATGGCCTTTAGATAGAACTCGCAATAAAATGTAGAAATAAATTTACCATTGCTGTGACATTAATATTTTATTTCTAATCAAATGGGTATTTTCTGGAGTATATAAAATCTTAAATCCTTTACATATATACACATTTTGATATATTACAAATACATTAAGTAACAAGTCAATCATTGAGAAAAGCAAGGTACAATAGTATAATATTTCTGTAAAAAATAAGAATGTAATGTAACTTCATATTTGCATGTAGGTACACAAAGAAATTCTGTAAGAATGCACAAAAAACTGGCTGACAGTGGTTACCTGTTTGAGGGTTGTGAGTACAGAAGAGAGTGAAACTGGGCATGTAAGAATAGGAAACATGTTAACACTATAGTTTTCAAATATCTCTTGTCTATTTTTCCTAGAACCATGGCAACGTATTCTCTTTTGCAAAATTAAATTTGAAATAAAATAATAAGTTAACAAATAGTAGCTGTTGAGGTACTTAGTATATTAAAGGTAAGGAAAAAATATGTAGAAAATGTGTTTAGTATGCTACTATTTATATAAAAGCAGAGGGTAACACATAGGAATATATATTAAAAATTCTCTGGAAGGATAAGTTAAAAATTAGTAGCAGTGATATGTGAGAAGGTGATAACTGAGTAGATGACAGAGTGGTAAGAAACACATTTTGCTATTTTTTAAATACTTGTGGATGTTTGAACCTATTCAAAAAATTAAATTATAACATATACAAATAACTTTTTTAATAAAAAAGTTTAGTACTACTTTAAACATTAAAAGAAAAAAATTTGTTTCTAAAAACTTTAAAAAATATACTAAGTTTCTAAACAATAAGTACTACTATCCATGTGAAAAATTCAAAAGCAAATGGCATCTTCTTGCCTATGTGGTACTCCAAAGCCTGAAGGGGATTCCGAGGGCTGCAGGAGCAGCTTTAAAATGCTCTACACTAGGAATAAAAAGGAATTTGGCCCTCCTTCAACAGCTACCTCTTACTGCTCAGGGACTCTGTGGACTAGGGTGGGTCGACTTAAACAGCTTACCAGAATGTTGTTTAAAGTTGCTAAAATGAAGCAATACGGATTGTCTCAATCTGACATAAAAACATAACCTTCTAGGGAGGGAGGCTTGTAATGTTACCGCCCCAACCTCTCTCGTGATCTTTTCCTTTAATAACATGTAAAGAAAAGATCAAATTCGTAAAGAAAAGATGAAATTCGCTTTTAGATCTCACTACCAGGAGGATACAGAGACGGGGAATAAAATGAACATCTTACAGTGAAACAAACGGCTGCAACAATATGTCCTCAGCTTCCTGGTTCCATCTGCTTATGCTGAAGGATAACTCCTCACTGTTTGTTAAAAATTCTGAGTAACAGTTCAGTCAATTAATAACTGTTTTTTGAGAAATGCAAACTATATTCTAATTAAAAAATTTAAAAAAATTTTTTTTTAAAATTCTGATACTATAGAAAATATGTAAAATCCCTATTTATAAAAAATCATAAGCCAGGCAAAACTAACCAACCAAAAATTACATGGAAACTACTGTTTTATGGGTTCTGTAAAGTATGGATAAAATCATCTACACTTCACAGGTTGTGAAGATTAAATGAGTTGAAACACAAGAAGGACTTACAATAGTGCCTGGCACATAATATAAGTTTAATAAATGTCGACGTGCTTATTAACTTCCTGAAGAAAGCATAACAAAGTTGATCATCAGAAAAAGCCATTTTCTAACCAAACCCATACTTTGGCAAATGTGATGTAGAACTCCCTTTTTAGTGTACTTCTCTCCACTGTGATGATCTGGTAGAGTCCACAGCCTAATGACAATGCTAGGCAAATTCTTAAAATGATTAGAAGGATCCCTGCTAAATTGTGGTGTGAATGGTAGCTGTGAGGACTGGTATCTTCAAACTGTTCCCAAAGCAGCAAAATACTCTGCAAAACACAATACATTTAGAAAAAAAAATCATACCTACTTAGAATAAAGTACTTTTTCAACTCTTAAATATCCCTTTAATAGTGTATAAATGTTCCTAAGAGGTTCTAAGATTTATCAGACTATAAAGGTGTCAAGTAATAAAGCACAGGCAGTCTTTTCCTTGCTGATATCCTAAGCTACAGAAAAGAGATTATCAAATGAGATCACATACAAAAATAAAAAATGCTAAAGACATTTCTAAAGACGAAAATAAGTTGAAAAGATTAAAAGAATAAATATAAACTTTTTTCTAAATCCATCTCTTTCTTACTTCAACACCTTATTAGGAATCAAACTGTTCTGCATTTAAGCCTATGATCTCAAAATAACTTGTAAATATCTCAGTATTTTTTATAATTCAGAAGTTAACAAATCAGAATAGCTGATTTCAGACTTGGCTCTTTTTCCAAGGTAACCTCCCTGGGTACAGGAGAGTATATTTTTAATAGTACCAAGAGCAGAGTTATTTATCCTTATTTGTTTGCTCATCTTTTCTCCCATATTGTTACTGTAACAGTAAAAAGCTCAGCAAATTCCTCATTAAGCTGTTCTGTTTATTGCTATTCAGTAGAAATCAATGTCCACATTTCCTCCATCTTTACCAAACATCAATTACTTAAATTACTATAATGTTTTTACCATCACACATAAGTTGCCCTCTGTGCTTCCTTCACTTGCCAACTCAGCTCTCAAAATTGTGTCTTCAGTGGCTTCCAAAGAATTTAGATCAAAACTCAATTATTAAATCCAATGCTTCGATTTTATGAGGGCTACTAGCAAACTCTTCCTTTCCCTATTCTCAAATATTCTACCCTAATTTTATCCCTGCTACTATTCTTGATAGGTGAACTCCTTTGTCATCTGCACACATGAATTTCCTTCTTGGGCTGAATATTTGCTCTTTTTTACTGAAAATGTTATTCCTCCACTCCACCAAATTATACCCATCTGATTTAAACTACGTTTCTAAACTTAACTTTTACAAAAAAGAGGTGCTACTATAGAACTACCATTTTTACAAAAAAGAGGTGCTACTATAGAACTACCATTTCCTACTATCTCCGTGAGGTGATGGATGTTAACTGGCTTAATTGTGATCATCTCACAATATATATATGTATACCAAAACATCAAATTATACACCTTAAATACATACAATTTCTATTTCCACTAAAGCAGAAAAGACACTACCAATGACCATGACACATTCTTATAATTTGAGCTCCCACATTTTCATATATGTATGCAAATACATGACCTGTGGAACATATGAATGTATTTATATAGTCTCTCGTTGCCTTTATCATCCACCTTGTCTGGGTTGTTGTTGAAGACTAGGGCCATGTCTAATGTAGTCTTCACAAATGCCCCCATACACTCTTAATTTGTATTTATCAGTTCTTAATTTGTGTTTGTCTATGATAATGAATTTAAATTACGATGAAATAAAAATTCAATTAAAAAAAAGCTACTAATTGAGAAATGAGAATTTAATATTAACACTACTCTCCACAATTCCTGAATCAAAAATGTTAAGTTGGTAGAATCTTGCCCTTATTTTAATCACTTCTAATTTAGTTCTTTCCCATTAGCCCTCCCTTCCTGGCATTACCTCCTTTCTAAATATCACTATCTTTGATCTGGTCTCTTTCTAAACTCAATCATGTAAATTCAATATACCTATTTCACTCGGCACCTACTGTACTTAATAAATACTAGAGGTACAAAGAAGAATAAAGCAGAGACCTTATCTTTTATTTAACGAATTTTGCAATTTATTTAATATTGCATTAAAACTTAGATTATAATGTCCTTTACGAAGCCCAGGTATGTATTTTATTTTCATTTACAGCCATTGATGGTCGCAAACTCAGTACAATTTTTTATGTTTATACCTTTCTTCTGAATTTTTATAAACCCCTGTACACAGGGATACAAGAATCCTAGAATAATGTCTAAACTAGCACTACAGAGGGGGAATAAAAAGCACAGAGGACCTTTCTAAAAGACCGAATTTGTTTTTGTAATTGTTTTCAAAATCATGATCCCAGTCTTTTTTATTCTACATTTTGCTTTTTCATTGATCTCAGATATTCACTTGAATTACTTCATATATAATGTAGAACTGAACCTAAAGATCCTTGCCAATGAATGAACCTCAAATTCACTGATTCACTCATTTAATGTTGAGTGCTTACTATGTGTTACAAAATATGAAAAAAGCTACTAAGTAGGAAATGAGAATCTAACCTAATATTAAACATACTGTGTTTGAATAAGCTGGTAGGAAGCTCAAATTTAGGTAAATTACAATTAATTTCAACACTCAGAAAATTAACATGTTACCTGATCTATCACTCTTTAAATTCACTTTAAAATGACACAAATTCCTCATGGGTCCTGGGTTTCAATTTTGAAATGAGATATGCTCAAATATGCATTTCTGAATACTGAAAAGCAGAGACAGTGAATGTCAATACTCACCTGTGTTATGACAATGAATACGGCAATGCCAGTGGATGCAGGAGTAGAATCCCACTGGAGAGGTCTGCTTTGAGACTTTTTCATTCTGACTATTGTCCAGCCCATGCATAGACTCAGAAGTAGGTATAACATTTGAATTTGAGAAGCGATGTCAAAAACTAATGGGAAACGAAAACTGAAGTCAACCAAGGTTTCATGATACAAAGAATGTGGTCCTTTCTGAGTTGAGAATATAATTATTTCTTACCCACAAAAAGATGGGCATTTTCAAAGAGAAGCTGATGAAATTCAACAATAAGAGTATTTATGTATACAATTCTCAAGAACTAAAACTTCACCATTAAATTCGTAAACATTTATGAAAATAGTTAAAACAATCACAATACTCCTATTTTAATATACATACATATATATAAATATACATGCCCGTGTCATATCTTTAAGGTAACTTTAAATTTCTTTGTTTCCCATTTTTTTAGCTTTTCTAACTACATAATCCTGTTATCTATATCTCACTGCTTATTAAAAGAAACAAATTCTAAACATAATTTCTACAATGTAAAGAATATTGGTGCTTTCATTTCTTGGTTGCTCATGTTTTTTTCTGATGGCTGAACTGTAACGTGAAGAATATTTTCTAAAATTATTAATAAGAAATAGCATGACAATAAAATGCATAGCTGCTGTAACATCCAATTAATTATCTTGGCTTTGGTGTCTGAGTTCCAAAGACAAATGAAATAGTCCATGAATTAGTGTGATCTGCCACCAGGTGGCCATCACTTACACTGCAGGGGAAGCCTGCTACTTTAAAAAGGATGCAACAAAACCTCCTGCGTCCAGTTCAGCGCTACAAGAAAACAACAATCGATAAGTTCTATGCATATTTTAGAAGCTAGTATTTATCGATTTTAAAAAAGATTATCACTTTTTCATCATGCTGTATTTTGAAATAAATATGTGATCACAATTTCACAAAAGTTTCTTCAAATTGCCATCCATAACTTTGACGTATACAATTTTTACTTCTTTTATATAAAGATATCCTCAGAGAAACAGATAAAATTAGCTATAGTATCATACTTATATTTAAAAGTTATAAGCCGAAGTCCTATTAATAATGTAGTTTTTAAAATATATATTTGGCATATTTTCCCTGTTCTGCCATCAAAATTAAAACTAGATACTCCACATTTAACTTATAAACAGCGAATTCTGATAATCAACTGTCATTACATTTGAATGAGGTAAGATGTCATGTTCTTTCAGTTCAAGTACAATTTTCTTTCATCATAGATTTTTAAATATCTGTGATGCCCATTATTTTTATTATATACTCGGTTACTTAAATAAAGAAGCTATAGCCAAAGGAATATTCCTACATAAACTGCTAATAGCAAAAAAAAAAAAAAAAATATCTGGGAGGAAAAACACCTGATTTTCTGGCTCATTTCTTTATATGCTAAGTAATGCATATATTGATATAATACTATAACTGTGAGAATAGGTAAAATGCTGCTTATTTGTTAGTGAAAAATAACTAATTGTAGGTAAAAAACACAGATCACACAAAAATCCCATTCTGTGGCATTTTATTTAAAATCTTGAAATTTTAATCATTTAACTAACCAAACTGTTGTGAGAACTACCAAAATGAGCAACATCGATTTACTGCAGTTTTTGAAAAAAGACTTTTGCTTTGTAACCTACAGTTAAGAAGATGTCAGAAAGACTAATATGCTGTTTTGCATATAGCAGACACAAAAAATTCAAAAATCCTTGAGTTTACTAACAGCTTTGCCACTGATGGGCTTTTGTCTGTTTTGCCTCTTTGGACCTCAATTTCCTAAATTGCATAAGCTAAATTAGTTCTAAGGTTCTGTCCAACTTTAAAATACTTATGATTCTGTTAAACATCCTGAGTCATGTAAGAGAAAAAAGTGTGAGAAACTAAGAGCTCTAGATAATATTAAAAAAAGGAGAAGCAATTCTTGTTCATGTCCAACAGGTGAACAGTACACTTTCTCTTCACAAGAAAATGAAAGGTTCTAGAAGTCTTAGAATCTTAAAATAGGCAGCAAGGTCAGGAAAAGTGGGTCCTGAAATGATTAGAGAGATTACCATAAGATACTCTATTAAAGAGTAACAAGACTAAAGGAGGAATATGGAAACACAAAGAAAAGTAAATCCTAAAATGGTGCCATATTCAGAATCTACATTTTTAGAGCAAATCTTAACTTTTCCAGGACTAAAAATGACATATGACCTGATGTCCCTATGAAGTTCTCTTTACAAAGTCATACTTATAGAAACTTTTAAATATTTTTTCTCATCATGCTTAACTGAAAAATTACTTCATAAGCATTCCTCTTATGGAGGAACACAAAAAAACAAAGGTGTGAGGTCAGCTCAGTTATAGGTGTACTGTCTGGCACTGGGTCAGAATAGAGAAAAAGAGTCACAAAAGAGATGAAAATAGGAAAAAAATCTTCACCTTGGGGTAAAAAAAACATGGATCCGAGCCTTGGCACTACCACTCAATGGCTGACTGACATTTAGAAATGTGCTTCATCCACTGAGAGTCTTTATCTGCAAAATAGGGATAAGCAGACCTACACTTCACTGAGGTTTTATTGAGGGTAAGAGAATGCATATAAATGTGCTCTAAAAATTGTGAAGAGCTATACATATTATTGAGAGGGAACTAAACAGGATATATGGGAAGTAAATCTGTAGCCCTGTTTTCAGTCATGCTGAATTCTAACCAACCGTGAACAGAAAAATTATATTATGACAAAATATAATTTCCAAAAAAAGGAAAACAAAAAAGAAGCAGACAGTAAATTTACATTGAAAAGAAAATGCTCAGAAAGATACTCACATTCTGCCAAACTTCCCATGAAAGGTACCCCTATTCCATCTTTGGAGTAACTGAGGAATTGAAGAGGAGAGTATTAGTGTAAATTATAAATGTGAAAAAAAATTGTTTGTAATCAAATCAAGCATAATTTTGGTGGACTAATTAGGATTAATTAGACGTAATGATGAACACAGTTTTAGTGGTTGTGAGTTACCTGGAGAAATGAATGTAATTAGCTAAAGCTGAACCAGCTTGTAACAGCAATGCAGTTGTCAGAACCTTTAAAATCATGTGCATGGGTCCTCCTTTCTTAATAGCCTGCCACAATGATTGAGCATAAATGCAAGCAATCACAAAGTACACTAGGACTAGGAGGAAAAAGAACTCATGTAACCCTGTAAAGAGAAGAAAGGAGTTTGCTTCAGTAAAATAAGCCAGTTAGAGTATTGGGTTGCTTTCAAATCTCCCTGTCAATATACTTCTAGAACTTGTTTTTTAACTGGAGTCATAGCATTCATTTTTGTAAAAGAAAAACAAAAAAGAAAATTATTGAAACTTAAAAATTTTATACTTTTGGATAGTTCTAACTATAGGAAGGCAGATTAAAATAACGTCAATCTATAAAAAGCACAGTAGTCAGGGCATAAGCCCAAAGACTACCAGAAGATTATAGTTTTGTACAAAACCAGTAAAATAATGATTTCAGCATGGCTAAATATAGTTTTACCCCCAAAGTAGATTCCTTTTGTAAGATACTTAGAAACAGATTTAGTCAGTCTACAATAGTATACCCTGACAACTGGTCTCAAAGTGTGATACCCGGGCCAGCAGCAGCAGCATCATTAAGAAACTTGTTAGAAATGGACATTCTTGGGCTCGTCCCAGATCTACTGATTCAAAAACTCTGGGAGCAATCTGGGTTTTAGTAAGCATTTCAGATGATTCTGATGCAGCTAAAGCACAAGAACTACAGTTCTAGAATGTACCATTACCTTAAATTTCCATTTGGACAAAGCTTCAAAATACCTGTCATGACCAGAGCCCCCTTCTGAAGTAAACTGTCTTCAGCCCTGGTCAAAGAGGAAATACTACGGTGACCATGTGATTCTGCTCCAGAATGTAACAAATGGCTATCAATCCACAGAACAGCCAGTAGCCAACAGCATAACTGGGTTCTCAAAGACAAGTTAGGCTAATCACATTCTTTTGAGAAATTAAAACATGGAACATGGAAAGAATTAGGCAATAGAAATTGAAGTTGAAAGGAATTGATATTGGGATGGGACAAAGAAGTCAAACCAGGCCACGATAAAATAAAAATTTTGAGTACACTGAAATTTTAAGTGAGCAAAGGAAGCTGGTTGGTAAGGACAAGAACAAAATAAATATGCAGATTTTATATTAAAAATGGTGCCAGTCATTAAGTGGCATCTAGTTCCTACTAGTAGTGTTTCAGAACAGTTTTCATGCATCCTCTAAATAAACACCTCCTTTTTCTGTGCTATCTAGAATCTTTTGACTGTGTCTTCATTTTTTGAAACTTTCAGAAAATTTTTATAATAAACCACAGGGCTAGCTTGAGTTTAATAGCTTACGTTTACTTGATTACATCTAGAGCTAGTCCCTAATATTAGGGCTTTTGTATTCCAACTAAGTAACACTGGAGTATAGTGACAGTATCTCTGAATAGAGCCACCCCTATTGAAATCTGTGGATGAACAGTCTAAACTGCAGTCACTTCCATTCCAACCGTGAACCCGCTCATTTGGGGTAAACTTCAATCAATAGGTAGAGAAGGGACTACTTCTATTACACGGAAAATACTTTTAGAAAAGCAATCCAGAAGTGACAAATAGTAGGAAAAACAGTCAATAAACAATTCAATCCCAATCATATTTTTGGCATGGTGAAAAAAAAAAAAAAAAAAAGGAAGGAAAAAGTATTTCAACCACTGGGTGTCTCTCCTGTTCTGCATATATAAATTTTGATAATCCAATTCTCTGGTCCAGGTTAAAAGGCAAATTTAGACGTCAGGAAGAGATTATCAAGCAACAGAAAAAGCATATTTTCTTTTAAAATTCCTTACATAGAAAAGTATTCCAGTTTTAGAAATAATGGGACAATAAGCCTGGATTGTTATAGTAATGAAATAAGATGGAAAACATGTTAAACATAACTGTGAATCAATAAAATTCTTTTTGCCAGCTTTCGTTTTAAATCCTGGTTTCCATCTTTCCTTCTTAGTATAAAGAATTAAATATAGCATTCTATTTAAAGTTTTATTTGTTTATAATTCTTTACAGAATATCCAATACAAGTTAAAGTTTCAGACTCCATTAGGTTACAAATCCACCATGAAAAGAAAATCCTTAGACAATTTACTGAGTAATCAGAATAATGTAGGAGAGGGAGACACTTTTGAAAATGAGACATATGCCACCAGCAAAAAAATGTTTTAGGATTATTCAAGCTTAAATATATCTTCTAGAAAAAGCTAACATTATAACCAACAAATTTTGAGATGATATATTAAATAACTTGAAATAGGACATATGTCCTACCTTTGTTCATTGATTTTTCATCAGTTATTCTTACCTTGACCATATCTGCAAGATAACTTTAAGGATAAAATATTGGCCCTGCACTCAGTGTTCCTTTAAATAAATTATCTCTTGAAAAAAAGTTTTTGTTTTCAGTTATCAATCTTATTTTTGTTCTGCCACTATTCTTCACAAGAAAGCAATCTGTTCACTTTGAAATTAAAATCTAATTTTAAAACAGATGGATACTAGGTATTAAATTTTACCTACACATGAAAAATACTCTTAAATGAGCATGCAACAGGTGACAAACACCTATGTTATTAGAAAGTGTATAGATTTTAAGGCAAACTTAATGAGAAGAAGAATTGGCAAAATTCGGTGGAAAGAAATCTTACAGGACAGCTTCAAAAAAAATTCAGCTCTAGCTAAATAATGGGAGATGGGAGAAAAGAGGGTAAGAGAAGGGGAGAAAGTCACTGGGTCATGGGTCAGCACCTGGAACACTCTTGACTACCCACAATGCTTGCTGTCTCAGAGCCCAATGTCCACTCCACCCTCAAATGTCTCAAGATATATCTGTATTAGTCAAAACCAAAGAAATTCCATTTTCCTTGCCCTAAGAGGTAAGCCTAGCCCTGTACTTTGACTCATTACTGTACCCTTACCTTCTTTCTGACACCTTCTATTACATTTTTCTCATGTTGTACAATGAGGGCACATGACCCAGTTCTGACCAACAAAATGTGATGAGGGAGCCTCTGGGAAGGTTTGCCATCAGCCATCCCTCAGTATCCACAAATCCTGTGGATATCAAAATCCACAGATGCTCAATCCCTTACATAAAACAGCATACCAAGATGTGTCAGGTGAACAATGCTCAAACAACAATTGCTGGAGAGAGAATGAGGATCTTTGAAAATGGCTGAAGGCTACAGCAGGGTATGCCTACCCATCACTTCATTCACATGGATTTGGCGTAGTGCTTGGCACATGACAAATTCAAATTTTCCTTTTTGGAACTTTCTGGGATTTTGAAAAATATTTTCAATCTGCAATTGGTTGAATCTATCTGCTGGTACAGAATCCACGAATTTAGAGGGCCAACTATATCTAGATGTGATGCCCAGAACTGCTGCTGTTAACTTTGAACATGACTGAGCTGGCCTAAGGACAAAGATGACAGTCAAAGGATAGCAGGATAGAGAGCTACTGAAGAAAATACCCTGAAGAAGCCTTGAGAATTCTTGTTATGTAAGATAATTAATTTCCTTATTGTCTATACCACTTGCATTAGTGTTTTCTGTTACCTTAAGCCAAAAGCACTCCAATGTATTATCAGCAACATGTTACCAGAGCTAAATGGAAGACCCGACCCATTATCTGTTGGGATAACAGAGGCAAAAAGGGACAAGAGAATAGAATGAACATATCTGGAATCTTAAAAACAGTGAAATGGCAGATGTGACAGAGCTTGTAATATTATTCCAATAAAAACCAGTCTACTTTAGATGATATTGCTTTAACTCTCAGAATTCTGACTACTTCTTTTGGTCTCTAACAAGAACACAAACAGAGTTAATGAGGATTCTAATTTTTAAGAAGGAGTTTTATTTTATTCTACCTTAAAGGATGATATTCCTATGTAGTATTTTGTCAAATGGCATCACACTTGCCTTATTTTGTTTTATTTTATGTTTTCAAAATCTAGAACAAGTGTGTAAAATATAGAAAAAAACAAAGTCTGGTAGATATAAAATACATAATTGGTTTGAAAGAAAGCAAATTATAAAATTTAACCAGAATAACGTGCAACATTAATTGCAGCTATCTGCACCAGGTTATTCTAATTCAAATCTCTCATACATGTGGTTTAACATCAATTCTCAATAAAAAGCATAACAAATCAATTTTCCCTACTCAGGGCAGAAGATTAGACAAATGAGCAAAAGTGTCTAAAATGAACTAATTGGGGATTATTCTCTGGAAATGAATTCCATACCTGAGCTATGGAGTAGAAGGAATCCTTCTTAAGGCTCTACTTGAAAATCGACACATTACCAAAGCAATGTGGAATACAGACTTTTAGATCAGTGGTTCTGTGAGTAGTGACCAACTACAAATGCCTGGTTTTCACTCCAAAATTGAATCTATGAGTCTCTAGTTGAATCTATAAGTCTTCCAGATGCATACACATCTGTGTGTTGGGTTAAGAACCACTGATTTAGATTTCAATGTAGAATTAACCACATTTTATGGCAATGTAGAATAAATCACATGTTAAGGCCTTTAGGCATTTTAATCAATAAAATGATGTGATCCTTAAGAATTAAGCCAGCCACATAACGAATTTGAATACTTTTGAGAACTTCTGGCACTTTTCAATCATCAATCCCTATAGATTAGCTTTGCATAGAGAGAATCCCATGCTTCATGAAAATACATACTATAGTGAGGTTTTGTCCCTCATTTAAATATTGTTGATGGCATGAGCAATGTAACTTTCTCCATTCTACTATTGAAAAAATATATTTTAGACTTAAGTGTAAGCATCTAATCAAAATCAGTCACAGGAGATTGGTCAGAACAAATTAGGAATAAGAACTGAATCATAATGCTTAGTGTGAACTCTAAAGAAAGAGCTGGCCATAATTCAGGATGTTGAAAATAATACTAGAAGAGATGGGAAAGGTTCAAGATGAGCCAGAGTGAGAATGATCACATTCAGTGCCCAAGTATGGCACAGGGCACAAATCTGATCACTTTATGGTCCTTGGTCAACGTTCACATGTCAAATTGGGAAAGAGGAAAGAGACCAGAAACGAGAGCCTGGGCAAGGAGGCAAGAAAAAGTATATCAGAATCCAGCAGCATCTCATGGATCCATACAACAAATAAAACAACCTCTTTAGCCAAAGGCCTACTACCTAGACAGCAGTAGGGGGTAGGGCTTATTGATCTGGATTCCACTAGCAGCAGTAGGTTTTCCATGTACAGTGACTGTATGCAGCAGAGCATTACTTCTTATTGAGCCTTGACCAGTCCTAAAAATAAGTATCACATGAAATAATGAAGTCTTATGGTTAAAAGGGACCTTATAAACAATTTAGTCCAACATGCTATTTGTAGACATGAGTTTCATCAATGCCTTTTCAAACTATGAAAAATAAATGCCAACATCCTTTAAAAAGATAAAAGAAATGGTGGGACTGATTTAACTTCCAATAACGATCTACATTGATCTAAACTACCATTAAGTGAAATTTAACCTTTAAGTTCATTTGCATTCAAAAACTACTTGAGTAGCTTACCCTTCTGTCATTTCCTTTACAGAAAAAACTTCTAAAATTAACTATTTTAAAACATTTAATATCCCATTTTGACACTATGTGTAGGTGTGTGTGTGTGTGTGTGTGTGTGTGTGTGTGTGTGTGTGTCAGAGCAAAGGATTTTTAAAAAAGTTTACCTCTTGTGATCTACTGTCTGTAACATATGCTCCTTGAGCTGCTTTTCTAGCTGTGGCAATTACACTTTGAACTAAACAACTGTATACTGTAGCCTCAACTCCTGCCCTAGCTCTATCTACCCACCTCAATGGCCAATGAGATACAAAGAGACTGAATTTTTCTCTAAGCAGATTGACTCTTCTAAATGAGTAATGAACTTATGTATCCCTTTTCTTAGAGAGACAGCCTACAGATCTTAGTTTTCATTCTGACATGTTAATTTACAAATCTATTAAGATACTTTATGGCATGCCTATCATGAATCACAGGAAGTCATTCATTTCTCTTTGGGCTAGGTATCTCACTTCAGTAGTATAGTACATAGTCAAACTAAAATTTTGATGAAATATTTAATGGGAGTAAATCTAATTTTGGAAAGCATTATAAACTGATCACTCCTAAAATGGTTGAAAGCTCCGATAAGGGCAATTCTTAAATTTGCTCAAACAACCTACTGAAAGGATGGTCATACAAAGTAGCACAGTTTCTAATCTCTATTATTGAGTTGCCAATTTAGATCGTTCAACTTACTAACATTTTTCTGTTTATAAAAATAATGCTAAGTTATCATTAAAAAAATCTAAAATTTATAGAGGAAAATAAAACTATTTATAATTCTACCACCCAACAAATGGAAATAATCTGTTAATATTTTTATACTTCTGTTTATTCTCTATATTTTTAACATACTTGAAATCATACAATATAAAATTGTGTCTTTTTTAACTTAATAGTATAGCTATGAATATGCTATAGGAAGATTCATTTAACTATTTCCTACTGTTGGACACATAAGTTTGTTTAATTTTTAATATTCTAAAAACAATATGAAAAACATTTATGCATAAATTTTTTTCTGTATTTAGAACATATATTTAATGGATATTCTTACCAGATTCTCCAGCACTAAAATGATCAAGTGGATTTCCTTCAGCATCGGGGTTTAGTAACATCATTTCAAATGATATATCTTCCACCTGATAATTCTCATTGTCATCTTTGCACGTATACTTGTCTGCATAAAACATGTGCCATGATTGTGGATATGGAATCTGGGACACTGTCAGATTATGTTCAGTCTGGTTCATGGTCACTTTAAAGAGAAAAAAAAAATGGCACTTTCAAAGCAAAATTCTCAAATGTATTCATTGTTTTGGTCATATAATCAATTTTAAGTTAGAAAGCTCTTATTTTTTGTTGCCTTAGAAATCCAAACCCTGTTGTAGTATTGGGATATGGTTTGTAAACCATAATGTAGATAAAAACATATATTAACCAAAGGAATCACTATAAAAGTACTACGAAACACCAGAAAGTAGAATGGTTTCACTGAAACTCTGAATTTTAATTTTAAATATTTTCAGATTTTTTGAGTGGGTTAGTGACATTAAAATTTTTTCTCATTGTAGTAAAATACACAAAAAGTTACCATTTTAACAATTTTCAAGAGTACAGTTCTGTGGCATTAAGTCCATTCATAATGCTGCATAACCATCACAGTGACATTTTTGGAAACTACCTATATGAGTTAAATGTAAAATGGAGCATTCAACATAGGAAATCATGTCTAAAAACTATGACAAACACCTTCAAAAGATTTTCATTTTCCAAAATCTTTTTCTGATTGGTAATTCTTTAAAAAGGTATGGAAAGTGGAACAATAGAAATTATAAGAAGAGTTATACTGGGTCAGGTCTACATAGTGGCAGGGGAGAGGGGACTCATCAGTGTTGTCCTCACATAGATCTGTGCTTGAATGCTGACTCCAATACTTACCTTCTATGTGACCTCGGGCAAGTTACATAAGCAATGACACTCACTTTCTTCATCTGTAAAATGAAGATAATAGAGCAAATAGCTGATGCTAGGACTACGTTATATGAGGGACTATGCATGGTATCTGGCATACAGTAGTTGCTGAATAAAGGTTAATACTCCTTTTCCTTTCTTTAAAACAAGGTGGTTATACTAACAAGTGGTTCTCAATCCAGGGTAATTCTGTTCCCTTCCAGGGCATTTGAAAATGTGTACTGACAGTTTTGTTGTCACAATAGTTGAGAAGATACTTGGCAGGGGCTGTGTATGTTAAGCCTCATGCAATCCAAGGTAAAGTCTCACACGATAAAGACCTAATCCCTCCAAAATGCCAATAATACCCTCTTTGAGAAACACTAAAGGATGTCTACGATCTCTTCTCGATTTAAAACTATGAATCTGACCTAAGAGATACTTGCTAACACTATCAGTTATAGGAGAGCAGTGCCTCAAACACTTTGTATAATAAGAAGAGAAGAGTTAAAAGAGCAAGTCTTAGCCCTACTACTTACTAACCTTATCACTCAGCAAATAAATTACTTAACCTCTCTAAATTTGCTTTTCAGTAGTAAAATTAAGATACCTGCCCTATTTCTCTCAGATTCTCGTGAGGAGCAAATAAAATGGTATATGAAAATCTTATATATTCTTAAAATACAAGATTACGATGGGCCCGATTCCCAACTCCAGACTGCCCCTACAGCCCGCTAGTCTAGATCTTCTCAAGGGAAGAAAAAAAACTTTAAAATAAATAAAAGCCATGTCTCGAGATAACTGTGGAAATATGCATATGAAAGAGATTTTAGAGGACATTGTGAAATTATTCATTTTCTTAGGTGTAATATGATATTGTGATTATGGAGAATAAGGTCTTTATGCTTATAAGGTGTAGGCTGAAATATGGTGGTCAAACTGCTCATGATGCCCACAGCTTATTTTCATAGCTCCATTAAAAATGAAAATCGCACACATACAAATGTAAAGCAAATGCAACAAAATATGTTGGTTGTACTATACTTTCAATTTTCTGTATTGACTGAAAATTTTCCTAATTAAAAGTTTGGAAAATGTTATTTATAGGTTGTCTTTATAAATGAGATACAGATGTATCTAGTCAGAATTCAAATTTGGACTTCACAATTAGGAATTTCATTAATAGCAGGCAAACTGGGCAAGATGACTTTATCAACAATACCACAGCACTTTTTTTTTTTTTTTTTTTTTTGGCTATCTTAATTTAGCTGACATTTATACTTTCTTTTTTTTTTTTACTATACAGCTTCTAGAGAAATGTAACAAAGATTCTAATTTCTGTTAAAGATTTGAAGACTTTTAATAAAAATTCAATATATAATCAATAAGTGGCTCAGATATAAGGCCTTTGAAATATACATCCTAGATTATCTAGATTAATCTAGATTATATAAAGGCTCTGCTATGTTGTTGTTCTATCATTTGCACTTTTTCCCCTTAGATAAAATATAAAAATTAACTAGATAGTTTCTTAATATTTCATTTTAAATTATGCAGATTTGCATCAATTTAAAACAAGAGTGTACTTCATAAAGCAATAGTGCCTTTAGTTTCTGTCCTGCTGCCTTTTTCGGCAGGCCTGTAAAACAAGCCTCTTGAAAAAATTGTGTATTCATTGTTTTTGAGACAAGACTACAGCACAGCATGCATTATCTATGCTGACGTAATTAGTACCTCAAATATTAACAACACTTGAATTGCAGAGAATGGCATTGAATGGATAATTGTCCAATTATATTATAAAAGGAAATGAATACTACTAACAAAATACACACAATAATAATATACTAACACCCTTTAAATGACTTACAAACATATCAAATGTACAAAACTATGCACATGATGTATAAAGACACTATTGAATATGTTTTATATACAAAATTATATTTAGCTCTTATAATCTGACAGCAAATCACTCTGAATCTCGTTAAATTTTTTTCTTACATAGAAACATCATTTTCGGTGCTTTTAAATGTCTTGTTTGCTTGCTGTAAAAAACTACAAAAGTTTCCATCATCTTTTTAAAGCTGATGTTTTATAACATTACTGAATGAGGACAAAGAAGACTGAAAAGTAATTTCTCAAACATTAATTTGGGAGAATGTATACTCACAAGTTACATTTGGCACTAGAGGATTTTTCAAATCTGCTAGCCTTTTCATAGTTCATGGCAGCAGAAAGGATTTATATGGGTGTTAGGCATAGTTAGCGAACTCATTACTAAGTAGGTGAAAGGCTATTAATTCTTAAGTCTCATTAATGGCCTGGAAATGAGAATTATTTCTACAAAGAATTATTTAAAAATGTGATACTACTACACTGTCATGAATTTAAGGATATGCTTTTTGCTCCAATGCACCAAAGCTCCTAAATAATAAAATACTATAAATAAGACAACTAATATATAAAAGTTAGAAAAAATAGTTTTTCTTAAGACTTGGCTTTTGTTATTGGGAAAGGAATTGATGAAATATGTAGAAACTGATATATATCTCACCAGTACTTAATTTATTTCAGGCCCCAAAATTTAACAAAACAATCTCCTTCCTCAAAAATTCCTGCTTCCTGAGATCTTCCATTCCAATAATTGCAAAGAATACCTTTACACTCAGAGAGTAGGGAAGAGGAAGAGAAAATAGAAGAAGAAACAACAGCAAGAGGTTTTGTAAGTTACAGCACTATATATATGCAACTCTGTCCTAAAGAGTTATAATTAGAATCACAGGATTTTAGGATTTTCAGAAACCTTAAGAGAAAACTGGTCCAGCTTCCTTGTTGTACAGATAAGTAAAGTGTGGCTCAAAGATAAGATTTTGTTATAAGTCACTAGCAGTGATTCCCAGTTTTGTTGTCTTTCTTTTGTTACCATACTGTTTCCCTGTACATATAAGTTCTTGACTGAAGATATACGTGACTGATAAAAACATTATGATTTTGCAAGTGTATACAGTATTGGTATAATACTGACCATGTGATATAAGAAAACAAATTGATTCCTATAGCTCTAAGCTTTAAACTACCTGGTAAGCTTTTATTGGAGAAAGAAAAAGACATTGAAGTGCTAAATACAAAGCAAACTACCTACAAACCAAAAAACCCCTCAAACATTAAGCTCTATGATAATTCAGCCTACAAATACTTAGTAAAAGGCTTAACTCCGCACTCAGTATCCTGAATTCTCATTCTCATAGTTCCATGTAACTAACATTCATAGTCTTATCACAATTGTAATATCACATTTATTCACATTGATGTGGTTCATTCCTGTCACCCCTACTAGTGTTAAGGACTGAAATAGTTTCTGCATTTTGGTCCATGATTTATCACTAGTGCCTAGCATAGTGCATGAAACAACAGAAGTGCTCAGTGAATGAATGAATGAATGAATGAATGAATAGACCAAAAGAGCTCTGCTGCTCTCATTGATTTTTATAACAAATAAATAAAATGTAAAGTGGTAACTATAACAAGTGCTGTGGAGGAAAACAAGAGGCTAGAAAAACTCGAGTTAACTTAGAGGATGGAGGAGGAAAGGAGAGAAAAAGAAGAACAAGCAAAGGAAAAGCTTGTGAAAAGGCTCAGGATAGCACGAAAATAAAACAAGCACTAAATGAAGTGGGAGGGGAACAATGCTGTGAGATGAAGTTGGGAGAGTAAGCAAGGGCCAGACTATGATGGCTTTGCTGATCAAGTTAAGGATGGCTGTCTTTGTCCTAGGAGCAGGAGGAAACCACTGAAGTACTTAAGGGTGTGGTGAGGAAGTGAATGGGACATAATCAAACTTGCTGTTCAGAAAGATCACTCTGGTTACCGAGGGCAATTAGCATGGCTGCAGTGGCCAGGGAGGAAGGCTATTGCAATAGTATAGGCGACAGATTATGGCAGCTTAGAATAACATGGTAGGGATAGAGACGAAGAAGTGTAGATGAATTCAAGATATTTAGAGGTAACTTATTGATTGCAAAGAGATAGAGAGGTTGAAGAGGGGAGTGTTAGAAGACTCTGGTTTCTAGCTTGTTTCCTAGATGGATGGTGGCACAAGTTACGAAAACAAAGAACACTGGAAAAGGATTGGGTTTAGACAGGCAAGAACTTTTTATACATATGTGGAACACTTACATGAGCAAATTGGTATAGAAAGTTAAAGATAAATGATAATGAGCACTTGCACAAATGTCTCAGGTAAGTTCTGAAATTTAGGATTGAAGTAAATAACTATACGTAACTGTCTCTTTGATATCTGAATCAATTAGTTCAGACTTCTGCATATTGTCAATGTCATCACAAATATCTAAATAAAAGATCCCTACAATGAGTGGCAGGATTGGGGATACTAATCTCATTACTATTCTGGCTAGCCACCTTGTGAGGGAATCAGAGCTGCTAATGCTGTTTATTCCTAGATGTTTAGAAATGGCAGTATTTTACTTGACTAGACTGGATATTTAGAAATGGCAGTATTTTACTTGACTAGACTAAAAGAAGATTCAGAGACTCATTCATATGCAGAACATGACAGGGGAAATATAGGGGAAAAAGGAAAGAATAATAATTCCTATTTTTTTCTCATGGATGTTTCACATGGCTAATGTCTCTGACAACCAACTAACTTACAAGAGGTAAAATGGGTAGCATGGCACATGTTCTTCATCTCTATATTAAAAAGATCTGCATTCAATCTGGATAACTAACATCCTAATAAGTGTGCCAGTGTTAATGAGAATAGAAGAATAGATTCAGGCAACTAGGATAATAAAAGTAGAGGCTCTCTAGAGGCAACCTAAATGTTTACAAATGATGTGGGACTGGTACATCCAAAACGATACATTGTGTCACCATATGACTAGGTCCCGTGTTCCCAAAACATGTTGCAAAATAGCGTTACATGAGCTAAATTATACAATTAACTGAGATAATACATTGTGTTTAGTGCTTAGCTCAGTGCTGGCAGATAATAAGCATTTGACAAATTTATCACATTCCATGCTGCCACTGTGTCAAAATATATCTGCCATATTGGTATGAATTATATCACTGGTAAGAAGTTGGAGTAAAGGAAATTATCTGGATATATTCTCAAAAATTTTGAATGATAAAGGGGAAAAAGGCATTGTATGTTTTGATCAAGGAAAAGGTTCATTTCCTTAAACTTCAGCTTAAAACATAGTAGACAAAGTGTTATCAAACATCTTGGAATGTAAACAGTGTATTTCAATATTAAGGAGGAAAAAAACATATCTGATAATCAAAGAAAAAAAGAGGTACTCACTTGTCAACTGAGCTTTGGATAATTTTTCACTACAACTGTAACTATGACTGCTTTCCTGCAGCTTTAGCCATTCCTGGGCTTGGAACAGGTAGAGTTTAGCTTCTTTTCCAACAGCAACTGCTATGTTGTTGATTCTGACACACAGAAGAGCATGGTCACCTGGACATTAAAATAAAAATTATCAACTAGTTTGATCTTGTACAAAAGTGCAATGGTAGGACAATTCAATACTTCTATTTATCAAAATGGGAATTTAAGAATATAATTTCTTTTAACTCTCACTTAACTAGGTATATCACATTAGAATATTCCATTCAGATGCAAATTGAGATTATGCACATTAATTATCCAAATCAATGTGTGGTGTTTCCTTATACTTCAGCTGATAACTGATGACATTCCACTGAATGAACAGCAACATCTGTATGTGGACCTTCACTATAATAGAATTGTTGCCTCTTTTTACAACCACTCCAGTGTCTTTAACATTTGTTCATAATCTATAGGCATTTCCTGCTAAGTTTCTTTTGTTTTTTAACAACATGGCTGTTACTATTTAATTATACTTTTAATGTAAAAAATAAACATAGTTAATAGCAAGAAAGTTTAAATAAATCAATTTTGGGGTAGACATTTACACCCGACACAAAAGTTGACATCTGTGACTTTTACATGAGAACTTTCAGAATATATGTTGTAAGTCTACTATAGAATACCAGCTACATTTAAGGCCCAGAAATAAATGGCAAAAAAATAGTTACCTCTATGGAAATGGACTCTGGGTGAGAAGTAGGAGATTGCTTTTCATTTTTCATTTTAAGGTTTTCTATTCTCTTACCATCGTTTTTATTTTTGCCAATATAATGATCACTTTGATTAAATGTTTTAAATAAATTTAAATGTATAGTATGTATCAAAGAATGTCTAAGTCTCCTATACAAATTGATTAGATTATAAATTATCAAAAGTCTTAAAAGTGACTTTAAGGCCCTATTAACATCTTAAATCACATTCTGAATTATTAGAGTTCATTTTCAGTGTAGTTCTAGTATTATTTTACTGAATTCGAATTCACTGAAAACTGGTAATACTTATATGTCTGTATACACACAGAGAGAAATTAAAATACTTGGGATGCTCTATTCCTCAAACTTTCTTGAAAAAATCTGGATTTATTACTTTTCTCCTCTGTTTACCAGGTAATCATCATGAAATACTGGGATTGTCTAAGCCTTGCTTCTAGACATTAGTAATAACCCATGTCACAGCTTCCATACACCCTAGATTTTCAAGCGTTGTCCAGACAGTGCCATTTATTGTAGTACATTGCTATCACTGTCAATAATCAAAAGTATAGTTACAGCCAGTTGATTAAGAAACTAAAGTTTCCTAATACTAATAAAACTCCATTTCTAGAGTTTCTATTTCATTCACCCAAGGTCTATCCCACATTGGACATTGGAAAACTGGGCTGAATCTCCTTTTCTAAGCTATTTTGAAAACTTTGGATTAAAAAAAATAATTCAGGTTCCCCTCTCTTAACTACCAATTCTGTAATTTTCCAATACTTAAGATTGTTTTCCTATACTGAAAAGTTTCTCATTTCTATTATCTTCTATGAATCCTAAGAAAAAAATTCTGATCTTGCATCTTTTAATGCTAAAGACTGTATGAATAAAGGATCCTAACCTTAACGAGGCAACGAATTATTTGAAATATAGTAGCAGCCAAATTAAGAGTACCAAGAGTATGTATCAAGAAAAATTTTGAGGGTGTAAATAAATACAGCAAAGGGCCAGGCCTGGTTAGTACTTGGATGGGAGACCACCTAGGAAGACCAGGTGCTGTAGGCGTAAAAATACATACATACATACATACATACATACATACATACATACATACAGCAAAAATAAGAATTGTAACTTCATTCACTGAAGAATTATTGATTTTTGAGGGAGACCATAAGGTAAGAATCAAATGCAGTTCTAATTTCAGAAGGGCCAGAGAGGATACAAATTATGACGCTTCCAGGATACACTTACATGAATTTCTGTCAAGTTAATTCTAGGCTTTATCGTCCATAGTAAACCTACTTCTTTAGTAGTGGAGTAACCAAATTGTTCTAGCAATAGTGACAACTAGGTAATCAGATCTTTTATTTGGTTTCCAAAACCTCTCTACTGCAAGTAGGTTTTATCTAATTGATCTTAAAAAACAACAACGAACCCAGAAAATCTACGTTCTGGGGCTTAAATTCACAAATAATTACAGTGCCTTAGTATATATGATCAGGCTGAGACAGAAGTGAGCAAATGATGCTTCTTCGAGACTCAAAAAAAGCCAGCAGACGTGTCATCTGTTCAATGTTTATATGGGGAGGGTTGAGGAGGCGGTCCTTTAGGTGCAGAATACAATCAGTAAGCGGGGGAGGATGTTAACAAGGGTGTAGGGAGCAAGAATAGTGGGGTTGGCAATAAACGCATCCCACGATTCCGGTGAGCTGCGGTGCAGGAGGGCTGCGGGCGACGCTGGAATTAAATCCAGGTGAGCTGGGTGAATTCTCGGTCCGGCCGCCTGGCTCCAAGTTTCCCCACGCAAGGGGAGGAGGCACCGCCCCCAGGATGTGCCCACGCGCCTTCATCCTTCACCCCGCCCCCCCACCTACCGTGGAACTCGAAGTGGCCGATGCTCTGGCCCTGAGCGTCTCGGGCCGCGGCGCTGCTGAAGCTGCCTCGCAGCGTCTTACCCTGGCCGCCCAGCGGCCACCAGCAGCAGGTGAGGGCCACAGCCAGCAGCCGCAGCACCCCCATCACCACCTGCCACTAGGCACCCACACGGCGGTCCCTAACCGCCAGCGGCTGCCAGTCCCACGTCGGCAGCTGGAACGGGGGAGGAAGGAGTGGGACCCGTGTCGCGGACCCGCCCTCAGGCTACTGACAGCCAATAAGGCGGGCTCCTCCACCACGAGCCAGAGATACCTACCAATCAAAGACTGAAATGGGCGGGACGTGCACATGAGTGCGTCCCATCATTTCCCTGCCTGTTGACTAGTTCCCGCCTTTTTTATGGAGAATCAAGAGGCTGTTGCTTCAGGTTACGGAAACATTACTGCCCTCCTTGTCCCGGCGTGTGGTGCCACTGAGCATGCGTGGGAACTCCGCCACCAGCCCGTAGGGCTTTCCAGAGGCTTGTGGGATTCCGAAAGAACTAAGAAACACACACGTTACCATTTCCGATGAAGAGAGAAAGACTCCCTCAAAGCCCTAGGTGCGTATGTAGCCTATTGGACATTTCCAGTTTAATGTCTCAAAGATACTTAACTGTACATGTCCACAGTTTAACGTATGACCTCTCGGCACCTCCTACCGTTTTTTTCCTCCTGGGTTCCCTGTATTCTTGAATTGCATCATCATCCAGCAAGCCAGACACCTGGTAATTATAGTGACTTTGACCCCATACACTCTTACATCCAATCAACTCTATTGAAGATATTAGTGGCTCTTCTGGGTGGTAATGGGAGGAAACAGCAGCCACTATCCTATCCGGGCCATCATGGTATGTATCATCGTTTTACGTTGCCTATGGCAACTGACCTGTCTCCAGTTTTAATTTTCTCCAATTGATTACACACAGCCCATCTCTACCGTAGACCACAGAAAATTTTTGGAAATGCAATTTGCCTGGATGACTTTTCTTCAAAGATTCTCGATTGCCTTTAGTACATAATACAAACTTTTTAGAATATGGCTTTCAAGTCTCTCACATTTCCATCCTTACCGAGCCTCTGTCAATTCGCTAAACACTCCAGGTTCTCTCCTCTGGCCTATAGCACTTGCAGATCCCTCTACCTAGAGTACTTACCTTATTCTTCTTCTCAACCTCCACATCACCTTTCCTTTTCTACTTTACTCTTCTTCCCCAAGGCTTTTAGAAGCCTTTCTTAAACCTCAAGTCTGTGTTAGATGCCCCTGGAACCAGAATCTCTAACTTCCCTACCCAGGCACTTACCCCAGGGTACTGTAAATCAGCATGTCTGTTAATTTATCTGAATCCCCTACTATACCTTAAGCTCCAGCTGGTCAGAGACTATGTCTGTCTCCATGAGAGTAGAAGCTTAAAATTATTTCAGGAATAAATGTATATGTTATTTTCACTCTCCAACCAGCTTTTGTTACATATAAGCAAGTTCTCACAACAGACTTTGGGGGAACACTTCCTATCATATAGCCAGCATTTTCTGGTATCTCTGGCAGACCAGGAATAAACTGGAGGTATTAATATTATGAGATTTTTAAAAATTGTATTATATTTTAATTATAAAAAGTAATGAAGCTTAGAAAAAAAATTCACAGTCAAAAGTATATGAAATAAAAATGTAAGTCCTCATTTCTTCCTTTCTCTACCCATACCCGATTCCCAAAGGTAACCTTTGTTAATAATTTAGGGTGGATCCCTTCAGAGATGCATTTATAAATATATGTGGTAGTTGCAAACCTAGAACAGGAATAAAATTGGTCCTGAACAAAACTCAGAAAGACCATGGGCCTTGAATGCTGAGGCCTCTTTTTCTATCTCTTGTCTTTCTTTCATTATCACCTTTGTTTTTCCCTCTCACTGAAGACACATTTTTGATTGCTCAGTTCATTTAAATGAATATGGCTACCAGCAAGTACTAAATTTATAGGTCTTCAGAGTTCAAGAAGAGCAACCAGGCTATCCTAGAACCTTAGTCCAATTCCAACCAGGAAGAAGCTTCAGTTGGCCTAGGGTGAGTCAGATGCCCATCCTGTGGCTTGCCTGGAGCGGGTCAAGTTGGGTAGATGATAAAGGGTGGAGGGGTCTGGTCAGTTAAAACTATATTCACTACAATAAAGTTGGTCCTCATATCATAGTCAATAGGCTATATGTCAGCCTATCGTATTTAAAAAAATACAACGGTGTTAGTGGACCTTTATATTGTGTCCAGTTTTTCATTACAGTCAAACGGCAATGAACATATTTGTGTTTTTCTGCATTTATCTATATATCATGGGACTTGGGGATCGTAGGGTATGTATATTTTAACTTTGCATATATATTACCAATTTGCCCACCAAAATGTAACAGATGACACTTTTACATATACTGGGTATTCCCATTCTTTTTATTTTTAGGCTCTGTCACCACAGATAAAAAAACAACTACTAGATATTTATTTATTCACCAATATTTGCTGATGGTTTATTCTGTGCCAGGCTTGGTCCTAGGACTTGGGCATTATATCAGGAAACAAAGCCCCTGCCCTCCAGCGTAGACAATGAACAAGGAATTCAACATAAATGTTGATAACTGCTGTGCATAAAAATAAAGGGTAAGTTGGTTTGGCAGGGCTGGGGTAGAATTGGCTATTTTAATTTGGGTAGTCAAGGAATAGAGAGACATTCAAGCTCAGAATTGAATTAAGAGTAAAAACTAGGCAGACATCTGGGGAAAGAGCATCCAGGCCTAAGGGAAGTAGTATGCCAGGCTAATTCAAAGACAAGCAAGGAGGACAGAGGCTGGGGCATATTGAGCAAGAGGCAGAATAGTAGGAACAGATCTAAGGGTAGGATCTAGGGAACATGTTTATCATGATTGCAAGCAGATTGCATTGTCTATAATAATATTAACAACAACAGCAAAAAGTCATTTCGCAGTTCCAACCTCGCATCTCTATACTTTACAAGAGAACTCCCCGGTTATTCTCAGTTTAACTGGTAATCTGTGGAGATAACTGTAGTTCAAGAATGAGAAGGTAACTCCGACCATCTGTGTACGTAAGGAAAGCCTTATTTATTTATGCTGGTGACAGCTGTCCGAAAGAGCTCCACGCCGCACTTTTCCAGACACACCCCACGGTTCCCCTTCCACCAGAGCGTGCGCGCCGGAGAGCTCCGCCCAGCCCTCCAATGGGCGGGGATAAATCGGCTACGCTCCGGAAGCCGCCTCCGTCTGCCCCAGTTAACGTGTCGGGGGGGCGAGGACGCGTCGCAAAAAGTCGCGGTGGAACTTCCCTACCGTATACAGGCCTGGCGCTTTACCGTGCCAGGCACTGCTGAGCTAAGAAATGTCGGCTGTGGACCTTGCGGAGTCAGTTGGTCCTCCCAGCGGCTTTGTGAAGCGGGTCCTCGTAACCGGGGGTGCTGGTTTCATGTAGGTAACGGCGTCGCTGGCCAAGTAGTGGCTCCCCAGAATCCCCAACCTTTTCCTGCGGCTCTGCTTGCCTTGGCAACTTGGGACCAGCTTTGGTTGTCTGATAAGGGGAGGGTCTTAATGCACGACCGGGATCATCCTACCTTCTCTCACTTCTCCGGCCTGCGAAGATCTGGTTCCTTTGAAACTGCGACATCTTTAAAACGTCTTCTTCCCAAAGCACTGTCCGCTCTCCTGTGTGGCCTGAGATGTGCCTGTCAGTCTTCTTAGTGCTCCCACAATTGCAGTGAGCTCACCAGCTGCCTCAACCCATCCGACCCCCTTCCCCACCACGATATACAGTTCTTGTACATATAGGTGCCGAAAAACGATTTTTGGAATATGACAGGACATTTATTTATTCAGCTAACTTAAAAATCTTTCGTTGGTACTAAACGTTTGATACCTCTTTCCCTCTCACACTTAGCACATTCAGTCATCGAGTCTTTTCTCCGTACTTTCAAAGTATATCTTCAAGGCCACGTCTTATCCCCACCCACCAGCCCATGTTACCGTTTTCTTTTGCCTAGACTACTTCTGTAGCCTGATTGGTCACACTGTTTGCGGTCTTGTTCACTTAAAGTCTGTTTCTCAAACAGAAGTGTTTACTAAGTAAAAGTTCAGAGTTTTACTCTAGTGGTTCCTATTAGACGTAGGATAAAATCCAAAATCTTTACCATATCTTGAAGACTCGCAAGTGCCCAAACACTACTTTTCCATTCTGATTTCCTTCCATTTTACTCCTTGCTTTTCTGTGCCTGCCAAATTTAACCCACACGAGGGTCCTTCCTTCTGTCTTGAGGTTTTCGCAGTTGCTTCCCCTTTACTTAAGTTGTTTTCATCACTCTATCCACTCAGGCATCACCTCCTCAGAGAGGCCTTATCTCTATCTAAAATAACCCCCCTCTCTACTAATGCGCTTATCACTACCTAAAATTATTTTGCATTTTTGTGTTTACTTGCCTATTGCCTGATTCCCCACTCTAGAATGTAAACTGAATGAAGGCAGGACTATTCACCAGCATCTGGAAGAATGTCTGCGTCATTTTATAAAGGTCTTCAGTAATTGTTGAATGGATGAATACATGAGTACAAACAAGAAACTCTCCCAATGTCTAGTGGAAGAAGAGGAACATGGGACTCTCTCCCTCCAACCCCCTAGCTCATTAGCACATTAGCACATTAAATCACCTCTTCTGATCTGATAATGACTTGGAGGGGAGTACCAGGCAGACAAGGTTCACTTAATGAGAATAGGAGCATGGGCATAAAAAGGTGGTACTGGTGCTAGTGTTCTGGTCCAGGAAGGGTACTCCTACAAAATGCTGTGAAAGGGCTGCAGTACAAACTGAGTTCATGATTTGATCAAGGGCTTCCTTTGTTCCTGGAAGCACGTTTTGATGTATATGCTAAAATCTGGTGGATTATCTCAATGAGATATGCCTCTGGTTATACTTCAGGGTTCTTGAAACCCAGGAGCCACTATATTGTGGATATTCAACTCAGCATGGAAACCTTGGAAACCTAAGTGTAGCCTAGGACCCCCGTGATTTACACCATTAAATATTTGTCCCAAGAAAACAATTGCAGTAGGGTTACTATAAACATAGACAAGTCCTATGCTCACACTAACTTAATTTTACATAATTATACCTACAGTCTCTGAAAAGGCACATTATAGTTGCAGTCCATTTGCACTGACCACCACTCATTGATTTATCATCCTGCTTTACTCTCACACAGCATGCCTGGACAATAGCATTTGGTTAAATGAATTTTTTCTTATACCTAGAACCAGTAAATTCTCTCTTCATAATGTAAAAGGAGTGTAAGCCTTTGTATATTGATACTGTTGAGAAGGTTAGTGGAAAGTGTGGGCGTGTATATATTTAGTGTGGTTATATTCCTGTTCTCTTGTAAAAATGTAAAGGTATCTTTGAATAGTTTCCTAATACTTGACAGCTTAGGGTAACATTCAAGAATTTAGGGAAAAAAATTTTCTAATAAGTTATACTTTTTTCTTACAGTGCATCTCATGTGATTGTCTCTTTAGTAGAAGATTATCCAAACTATATGATCATAAATCTAGACAAGGTGAGTTTTAAAAATGAGTTTCATGCACTGAAACATATTTACATTTTTTTAAAAGTATTAGAATCCTGTCATGCTCATATTTTAGTTTTTTATTTAGTCATTTTAGCAACTTGTAGTCATGTGTTCATGCTGTATTTAATTGCACATAAAGTTTTTTGAAACTTTTTCACTTATTATAATAGTCCATAAAGGTTTTAAGTGTAGTATTTTTACCAAAAAAAAAAAATCTTCACCCTAGATTTAATATTTAGTAATCTTATGATTATTGACCTTACATGGAGTTGGCATACTCTGCTTATTTGATTTTATTATCTTATTATTTGACTTTATAACTGCCTCCTCATGGAAAATTATGTCTTTATCTTTCATTTTAAAGTGCAATTAAATTAACTTAGTTTTGAGAATTTTCTGAAATAATTGGAGTGTCCCTGGAGAGACTGAAACCATGATTGGTAATCACAGAATTTTTGACTTTAAACACAAGATACAATTATCTTCATTTCATAAAACATAGTGGTAAAAATGTATAGTCAGGGAATAACCCATAAGCCTTATGAATTTTTACATGCCTTGCTATCATGGGCAGTAATTGTTTTCCCCCATCGGTACACAGATTTATCAACAATTTGAGTTAATTGTTGGAAAAAAAAAGTGTCATGAGTTATAATATGTGTAACACAGGTATAATTGTTTTCAATCACTAATTCCTTTTCAGTAAGGAAAGACAAATTTCTAGCCACCAGGGGCAGGAAAATCTGGGCAGGAAAGTTTTTTGAAAGAGAGGTTTATAAAAATGATTTATGTGTGTGTGTTTTAAAAAGGTAACAAAGTTACGTTTTGTTTTGTTTTTTTTTACCTTTAAAACTTTGTGCTCTAAAAACAAAGAACTAACACTATTTTATAGGAAAAGGTATTATCACTCTTTGTGTTGTTTTTCCACTGTCCCTCCTCCTTACTTATTTTAAGCTGGATTACTGTGCAAGCTTGAAGAATCTTGAAGTCATTTGTAACAAACAGAACTACAAATTTATACAGGTATGAAAGTTTCTCATAATTATTAAATTTGCTGTGCCTCTTTAGTCAATCAGACATTATATCTTTCTACTTTACAGACTTGTGTAATATGAACTTGGAAGGCATGCTAATTAAAGATCTTTTAGTTTCCAGTTGTATCACATTCTATAGAGAATGCTACTTTAAGATTGACACCACATACAACATTACATGCGATTTTGATGGCTCAGCAGATCTATGAGTAGCTGATTGAATTTACATGGTTTGTGAATTTTAGGTCTTAATTATCTTTAATAAGACCTTGCTGGTATTTAAAAAGATTAGTTTAAAGTGGGGTGTTACTCAGGCCACCAATAGCCAAAAAACCCACCATACAGCCCGTGAGACAGACTTCTCTCATGAAAGTTGATTGATTGGCTATGGAAGACTGATTCTTACTGACCACTCTTAAAAGAGTCCACAGTATAAACCAGAGAGCCAAGTTATTAATTTGCAAAGGTAAACTTTAATGTCAAATGCAACTATTTGTCTTACGATTTATGGTTTTTTAAAAAAATGATTCTAGAAACTCTCTTTTTAACCACAAATCTTAGAGAATATACTGAGTAAACATTTTGTAATTCTATTCTTCCATATGAAAGTGTTTCCTTAAGTCACCAAAGGATTGTCAAGAATACATATTTTTAGAACTAACTATACATATAACATCAAAAGTACTCATAAGTTTACTTAGTTGTGATTATGTTTTTCAAAATGTCATTCCAGTAGTTACACTTACTTTAAATATGTTTCAATAATGTTATCTCAATAAAGTTATCTCACACTTTTAAAAATATGTTTTAAATGTTTCCTGTTAACTGAGTGACCTTAGATTGGCAAGAACATTATGGGAAAAAAGCTAGCGCAGTCCTTAGTAGTAGTTGGTGTTCAATAAAATACTGTTTTAGACATTTATTTGCAAAAAAATATTTTGAATTGAATATCTTATATTCTAAGATGCTGAAGAAATCCATCATTACTATACTTACTTGACCCCTCAGTTGAATTTTCAAGATATTCTCTATTAACCTGGTGGTGGGAGGAATTCTATTCTTAATCATTTTTTGTTGTTCATACAGTTCATACAGAAATGGTTCTTATGAATGGTAATACTCAATGAAACTTAATTATTTATGTTTGCTTCTTATATAGGGTGACATATGTGATTCTCACTTTGTGAAACTGCTTTTTGAAACAGAGAAAATAGATATAGTACTGCATTTTGCTGCACAAACACATGTAGGTAAGTATTATTTTATGTTACAGTTACAATGGGCAATTTTTTTTTCCAGGGTCTGACTAGCCTAAGTCAAAGTCTAGTAATGGGTTGAACAAGTTGGTACTTAATGTATGTCTTTGAAAGAGCATATACTATGCCGTACCAGAAAAACAAGCCTGTGGCCACTCTATCATCAAGATACTTGGCACTTTTTAGGTCATTTTTATTAGTATAGGTTGAAATGTAATCTTGAATACTATCTTAAAACTTTGAATATAACCAAATTCAGAATAGTGATTTCTTCCAGAGAGATGGACCTTCAAAATGTATTTTTTATGTTGTTTTTCTTAAGCTGGCTGTTGGATACACAGTTGACCATTATGTTAATATCAGTACCGTTTTGACCATCTGAAATATGTTCTAATAATTTGTGTAACATTTTATATTGTGAAATATAACAGAAGAATTTAGAAGTAAAGTTAAATGAATACTGATACTGTGAACACCCATGTAGCCATCACGTAAACAAAAGAGAATATTGCTGAACATACTATAGTAGTAGTAGTAGTAGTACTACTGTCTTAACCCGATTTTGAAGTTATAATTTTCCTTGGTTTTCTCTATAGTTTTACTATCTATGTATTTATCCCTAAAGAGTATAGGTTGGTTTTGCCTGTTTTTAAATTTTATAAAAATGTATATATAAAATAACATGTAGGTTTTTCGATTTTGCCTTTCATCCACATAGATTCATCCATGTAATTGGGTGTAGGTGTAATTTTTTCATTGTGACATAAATACTCCATTCTAAGTATATACCACAATTTGTGCATCAATTTTACTCTTGATGAACATTTGGATTTTTTACACTTTGGACAATTTTGAACACTACTGCCATGAACATTCTTACACAGATATCTTGATACACATAAGAATACATTCTTCTCTGTACATAACTAAAATCATAAGAGCCGCACACTTCAACATTGAGATAATGTCCACCTATTTTCTAAAGTAATTGTACCAATTTCCACTCCTCCAGATGTGTAAGAGACCTATTGCTCCAGATCTTACTAAAGCTTAGTTTGTCAGACTTTTCCATTCTTGTCAGTCTGAGTAGTGCATAGTGGTATCTCATTGTGATTTTAATTTGTATTTCTCTGATTACTAATGAAGCTGTCCCTTTTATATGTGTGTTAGTAATTTAGATTTCTTCTTTTGTAAAATGCTGTTGAAATCTTCTCTTTTTTTTAAATTGGATTATTTACCTTTTCCTCATTGATTTGTAGCAGTTTTATTTATATATGTATTCTAGATACTAGTCCTTTGTTATGTGTATTACAACATCTACTCTGCGGCTTATCTTTTTATGTTTTTTCCTAGTGTGCTTTGATGAACAAGATGTTCTTAATTTTTGTATAGTTGAATTTGTGTACCTTTTCCTTTGTTACGGCTAATGGTTTTTGGGTTTTAAGAAATTCTATCCTTCCCCAAGATCATGAAGATAATCTCTTATATTATCTTTGAAAAGCTTTATAGTTTTGTCTTTCACATTGAGATTTGTAATCCATCTGATATTGATTTTTATATACAGTATAAGATAGGAGTCCTATTTTATTTTTTTCTATTTGAATACCAATTGGACCTCTACCACTTATGGAAAAGTTTACCAGTTTCCACACTCATATAAGTGTCCTTATATGAGTATCTGTCTTGATGAGTCTTCATTTGTCTATTTATTATTACCTGTGCTGATAACATGATTTATTGACTAATATATTACTTTCATATCTGATAGAGCAAATCCTTCTACTTGGTTAAGGATAAAACAGTTGAACACTCCTTCTGGCAGTTATGAGGTGCTTAACAACATTTGCTGTTGTCAGTTTTTCTCTTGTGGTTTTATTTTTCCCTGATTACTAATGAGGTTAAAAACCTTTGTATTTGTTTATTGGATTCTCCTTTTTTTCTTATTGGTATATTTTCTTCAGAAAGTTTGTTTTAAGTCTCTACCATTTTTTGGTAGGTTGTCATTTTTTTCCTTGCAGTGTTTATAAGTTCTTTATATATTCTGGATTCAAGCCTTTTGCCACTACCTTTGTTCAATCCATGATTTGCCTTTTCACTTTCTTAATGTTCTCTTTTGATCTGTTTAAGTTCTTAATTACAATGTAGTACAGTTTATCAACCTTTTTCCTTTAGGATTAGTGCTGTTTCCTTCCTCCAAGGTCATGGAGATATTTTCTTATACTCTCTTCATAAAAATTTTGATTTGCCTTTTATGTCCAGATTTTTCCCCCATGTTAATATTAGTTTGAACTAATACCATTTATTGAAAAGACTCAATTTTTCCTCATTGCCACCTTTGTTGTAATCAAGTTCCCATTCCTGCATAGTTCTATTCCTGGTCTCCGGTTCCATTCTGTTGTTTTTTGTCTATCCTTATGCCATTACCATACTGTCTTAATTACTGTAACTTTATAATAATTATTGATACCAGTGAGGCAAACCCTCTCACCTTTTTGTTGTTCCAAAAAATTATCTTTTACTTTGGTAATCTTTTCTATTGTACACTTGTTTTCTACATAATGAATTGCTACTCTTAAATGTTTATTTCCTTATTTCTATTTCATTTAGGTCTCTTTATCTTTTTGTGATAATATGTAACTTATTTTCAGCTTTTCTCTAATGTAGACATTTTAGGCTATAAATTTACTTCTAAATACTGTTTTATCTGAATCCCACAAGTTTTCATATGCATTATTTTCATTACTTTTTTAAAGAATTGACTTTCCTTCAATCCATGGGTTACTTAGAAATGTATATCTTAATTTCCAAACATGTATGGATTTTCTTATTACCTTTTTGTTATTGATTTCTAGGTCAATTGTATTAGTTAGATAACATACTGTATGATTTCAGTTATTTGTGCTTCGGCTTGCTTTTTGGCTTAGTATATGGTCACTTTCTGTAAATGTTCCATGTGTATTATAATCTCCACCTGTTGGGTACATTGTTTTTACACATCCATTGGGTTAATTTGGTTAATCAGGTTAAGTTGGTAGATCGTGTTCTTCAGATCTCTTGTATATTTCTGGTGAATTGAACCTTTTATCTTTATGAAGTGATTTTTTTTCCTTGGCGGTGTGTACTTCCTTGAAGTCCATTTTGTTTGACATTAATATAGCTGTGTCACCTTCCTTTTGGTTATTTTTACGATATGTCTTTTTCTATCTTATTATTTTCAACCTTTCTCTGGCTTTATGGCTTGGCTGTGTGTGTGTCTTATAAACAACCTGTGTTTGGATTTTGGTTTTTTTAATCCAATCTGACCATTCTTGATTTTTACCCTAAGGATTAAGTTCATTGGTATATTTGGATTTATTTCTACTGTCTTACTATGTATATGCTTTCTGTTTTTCTTACCTGTTCTGGTTTTCTTTGCTTGTTTCTTTTAAAATTCTTTTTAAAAATGTTCTTCCTTGCTTTTTAAAAAAAATCCTTGTCTGCTTTTTTAAGGGCTTGATTGAGGAACTTTTCTTACTCTGTTTTCTTCCTCTACTAGTATGGAAGCTACCTATTTCGTTTGTATTCTTTCAGTGGTTACCCTAGAAATTATAACATGCATGATTAGCTTATCAAAGTCTAAAGTCCATCAAAACCTTTGCCCTCTTCCCAAATAATGCAGGGATCTTAAATACTTTAATTTCTCTTATCTTTTCCAAACTTTTTAAATCTAGCATTTGAAGTCTATCTTGTTTTGTTTTTTCAATTCTACTAAAATTGTTATTCTATTTTATATGGTCAATATTAATTTGTATTAGGGGTTTGCAACATGATGATATTCTAATTATGTCATATACATCCTTCGTTTATTAGCTGGAATATCTACATCAAAGCAGTTTTTCTTATAAATTATTGAGTTACTCTGAAATTGAATTGATACAGAAAAGCCAAAAGTAAAATGTACTTACTAGGTTTTATTATACTGAATTGGTTTTGTAGCATCCCTTTTTTTAGTATCATTATGAATTCATAGATTTTTTACACATTTAATTTTTTTAATCCATTGTGGTTATTATCATTATTTATGTTCAGGTTGACCCACTATTGACCATTGAGATCCTCTTCTAGTTGCTTCCTAAGTCCTTTGTGACACAGCCTTAGTAATCTTCGATGGTCATTTTATTCTCTGGTGTGGCTGGTGTCTCATTTTCAATTTTCCTTCCCCCCAATCTGGAATCAGCCCTTTTTCTAAAGAGTTCTAGCTCCTTTTGGTGGGAAATGGTTATTTAGAGTCATTACAAGTATTCATTGCTGTTGATTGGACATTCTTTTTCAGTGGACAGAACTAGGGAATCTATTTATTTGTCTGTCTATTTAAGATTAAACATAGCATGAGTTTATATTGAAATATCCTATTCAAATTCAGTTTTTATTTAACCTCATTGACCTTACATTTATGTCTTTTTTCCCTTACCTTGAAAAACTAGGTCCTTGATATCACCATCATAATTGCTCATTTGCTTTATCATACCCCACACAGCAATATATGAATATCAATACCAACATTATCTCTAGCAATTTGATAACTGAAAATCTTTTTAAGAATTGCAGGGGAAAGAAGTCCCTTTTAAAGTAGTTTCTCACTGGGTATATGATCAAATTATTTTGTTTTAAAGTAACTTGAAAAATATTATTCTCTTCTTGGCTATATAACCAAGTAAATACACAGATTCATTTGTCTGTTTTTGATTTTTCAAATTGCTTTTTCTTTTTGATTTAATTTTGTTTTCCAGTTATGTAAAATATGTACATAGTTCTAAAGCTAAATTTATCAAAAAAGGCTTAAAGAAGTCTAGTTTTTATCCCTGTCCTTTCCACTGTGTTCTTCTTTTTCCTCGATAGATAACTTTATATGCTTTAATTTATAGTTTATCTTTCCATTTTAAAAAAGATATATAATCTACTACCCTTCTTAAAGAAATGGTAGTCTACTATACACACCTATTATACACATCTTTCTCCATCTTTTTATACACTGCAGTATATCTAGGAGATCATTCAATAACAGAATGTAGATTTTCCTCATTCCTTTTTATTTACATACTACTCCATTGTCTGGATGTACCATAATTGGGCTTATTTCCTATGTTTTGCTCTTTTGAATAGTGCTGTAGTAGATGGCTTTGTGTCTGTGTCTTTTTGTATATTTGTCAGTTGATGTTGAGAGAGATTTCTAAAAGTAGGGTTGCAGGGCATATTAGTTCGCTAGGACTGCCATAAAAAAATACCACAGACTGGGAGGCTTAAACAACAGACATTTATCTCTCATAGTTTTGGAGGCTGGAAAGTACCAGCAGGGTTGTTTTTTTCCCCGCTCAGGCTTCTCTCCTTGGTTTGCAGATAGATGGCCACCTTCTCATTGTGACCTTACATGGTCTCTGTGCATCCTTAGTGTCTCTTTTTGTGTTTAAATTTCTTCTTCTTTTAAGGACACCAGTCACATTGGACTAGGACCCACCCTCATGGCTTTATTTTGATTTAATCACCTCTTTAAAGGCCCTGTTGGCAAATAGAGCCACATTCTGAGATACTGGGGATTTAGGGCTCCAATATAAATTTTGGGGGAACACACTGGGTTGAAGGGTAAAAGCTTATGTAATTTGCCTAGATATTGAGACATTTCTTCCTTAGGGGTTATAAACATTTTATATTCTTACTCTCGATGTATAAAGTATCTTTTTTCCCATAGCCACACCAACTGAATGTGTTGTCAATTCTTAAAAATCTTTCCTCAATCTAATAGGTAAGAAGTGGTATCTATGAGCTTTTAATTTGAATTTCCCTTCTTATAATCAGATTGAGCATCTTAACCTTAGGGACCTTTGTATTTCTTGTCTAAACTATTTGTTTGTCATCTATCCATTTTACTATAATGTTATTTCTTTTTCATGTTTTATAACTTCTGTATAGATTGAATATATTGTTCCTTTGTTTTTGATAAATTCAAATGTTTTTCTCAGTTGTCATTTGTCTTTTTACTTTGTAGTTTTTTCTGTTGCTTTTTAACCATGCAAGAACATTTATAATGCAAGAACATTTATATAGTCAAATTTATCAGTTTCTTTTCTTTCACTTCTGTATTGTGAGCCATAGTTAGAAAAGTTCCCATCATGTGCAGATCACAGAGAATTGATTCTTTAAAGTGAATTTATTTTAAAATAATTTATCCAGCATTTATTGTTGTTTTTAGCAATAATAGGTTGAGCTGAAAAGCCTAGTCCTCTGTTACCAGATACTGGAAGTTTCAAAATTTTTTAAATTTTAGAGCATTTTAAATTTAGGTGTGTCATTTATTTTTTTTCCTTTATAGAATTTAAAGTGGTTCTTGCAAATTTAGCACTAATAGTTTTCTAGGTGCTAAGAATTTACACGTACTATGTAATTTAGGCATAAAGAATCATAAGTAGCAATGTGTTTTATTTTTTTGTTTGTTTTTGTTTTATGTTAGTTTTAAAACTATTGCAGTTGTGGTAAATGAAAAGAAGTGGATAGAGCTTTCCTTAAACCTGAGTCTACCATTTGTTTTGTATTTGTTTTGTCCCTTGGGTGGAATTGTTATAGCTTTTTCTCTTTTTTAGATCTTTCATTTGTGCGAGCCTTTGAATTTACGTATGTCAATGTTTATGGCACGCATGTTTTGGTAAGTGCTGCTCATGAAGCCAGAGTGGAGAAATTTATTTACGTTAGCACAGACGAAGTATATGGAGGCAGTCTTGATAAGGTAAGCTTAGAAAATGTATACTTCACCTACTTACCATGGACCACATAACAAACTTGTCTTATTAAAACCTACTCTGGGCTTATTTCATCCTCTGATTGTACACACTTGTGAGACTTTCTGAAATGCTTTTCTTTTGTATCTTCTGATTAAATTAAATAATGCCACCCCAAATGGCAATAACAGCTTGGTACAGATTTACGTGTAATTTGACTGACAATATTTTGCAAGAGCAGATCTCATCTGTTTGTTTTAGTCTTACATGTGTGACGAATGTCATTCCCATGAGCCAAAGCATATGTAAGTTAGGCTGTAGCATACTGCCTGCGCACCTTTCTTTTCCACTCAGGAAAGCTCATTGGAATGTTAAGGAGTGAGTGTGAAGTTAGTGTAGAAACTGAAATCTTTTCTCTTTTTTTAATCATTTGTAAATATTGTACATTTTATGTAAAAAGGTGGCTCCATTTCCAGTCTTTATTTTTCATAGTCATTGTTTGCAGTAACCTTATTCTGTTTTGTTGTTGTTATTATTATTATTATTGGTAAAATCAAGTAGCTTGAAAAAACTTATGAGAAAACGCAGACACTGACAACTTCTTTTTAATACTCAATCTCATATCTGAGAAGCAACCATTTTCAATTCTCTTTGCAGTTTTTATGAGGTTAACTTTTTGTACCCTTGTCACCCTACATCAGGTGTGACAATAGCCAGAATGATTTTAAAAATGTGAGATCATGACATTACTTTGCTCAGAACCTATTATGTTTGACAGTGGCCTTCAAGGTTCCACATGTTCTGGCCTCCCTCTAACTCTCCATCCTCATCTCCCATTTCTTTTTTCTCTCATGAAGCTTCTTGTAGTTCTTTTGAACATACTTCTGTCTCAGGGCTTTTACACTTTCTGTTCTCTCTGCTTCGTGCCTTATAGAGTTGTTGTGAACTTTAAAGAAGTTACTACATATAAAGTGCTTAGGAAAATGCCAGTTAGGCACATAGTTAGGGTTTAATAGATTTTTTTTTTTAATGTAGCAATTAACATTTTAAGTATGTACTGTTTTCTGATTTTTCTACGTAGAAAGTATCATAATACTTATTTTTTTAATTTGTCTTTTTAAAATTAGGAATTTGACGAATCTTCACCCAAACAACCTACAAATCCTTATGCATCATCTAAGGCAGCTGCTGAGGGTTTTGTACAGTCTTACTGGGAACGATATAAAGTAAGAACTGATTTTAAAAACTCTCGAATCATTTTTCTGTGGACTTAGGTGTTAAACTCCAAGTTAGCATTAGCGACATTTCATTTTTTGAATAGAGGACATAGATTGAGAAAAGTATATATTAAAGAATTGAAAAAAATGATTTTCTATAGTGTGTGGACAAAATAAGACTTACTTCTTATTCAGTTCATCATTTAATAGAATGATTTGTATGTATATATTTTCCTACTTCAATAGCAGGTAGTCTTACAGCTGTATTGAAAAGCCCTGTTGGAGTACCCTGGTTCCCAGGAGTCCTCCGAGTGAAGAACAACAGAGGGAGGGTAGATTCCTTTATCCGCTGTGTGCTCCTCTCTGCATGATTCACCTTTCTTGGTTCTCACGATCGGGAGGTAGATTCCCCAGGTGGCTAGGACAGTATTAGTGTGGCAGTCTTACCCACTATGAATCATCAACTCAAATCCCCTCCATTTGGCTTCTTATTAGGGACTGGGTCAGAAAGGCAAGCCAAAGAATGGCTTAAGATTCTCTGCCTTTTGTGTCCCAGTAGCATCCGTCCTTTTTTCATTCATGGTAGGACTTTTTATTTGTAAGGATTAGTACAGTAGGGAAAGCCAAGTTGAAGTTTGACATCTAACCAAACCTAGAGTCCTAGAAGTGGCCTCTGAAATAATCAGGTGGAAATGTCTTTAATTTTCTTCTAGCAAACTTAACAAATCTGCGTACACCTGAATTTATCCTCCCCTTGTCCCAATAAAGAAAAATTTCTTCATTCCTTTTGGAGCCTCTGCCTTTATCTGAATCCCATCCTCTCCTGTCTTTAAAAAAAAAAAAAAAAATTCTTTAACTTGTATCCTTGAGGTGTGTGGAATTATTTAGCCAAAAGTGCCTATAGTTTAAAACTGCTTATCTTCAGGTAATCATTATTATTGGACCTTTCCATTACCTAAATGTCGAATACTCTTTTAAGTTTCCAGTTGTCATCACAAGAAGCAGTAATGTTTATGGACCACATCAGTATCCAGAAAAGGTACTTTTTACTTCTGAATTCACAGTGTGTTTTAGTGATTGTAATTTATTATTTAAAATAATCTCTCTTCATTTATTTGTCCAAAATTTATGTTGTAATTATACATAATTTATAAATACTATATAGGCCACATGCAGATCTCATCAGGTTTAGAGACTGAAGACTTGAGCTTAAGTCTCAACCTGATAATCACCAGCTATCATGACCTTAGACTCTTTGAGCATTGTCTTTAAATTGAGGAGTAATAATAATCTTAAAAAGGATTTTGAAGGATCCAGTTAAGGTGATATATGTGAAAATGCCTTGTATCTTGTAGGATTCTCAAGCACTGTAGAGTACTCCTTTGACTACTGTCACACTGCAGTTTAGACTTCTGGTTTGCAGTAAGACAAATATGTCGGGCTGTACAGGAATATAAAAGCTAGTTAGAGAGTGATGCATGGAGCCTGTACAGAAATTTGTCTTACAGTCAGCTGGTTAACGGTTTCCCAACTCCTCTTTATTGCAGGACTGAATGTCTTCCAGAAATTAGTACAAATAGTAAATAAAGAAATGTAGTTAAAAGACTGAAAATGCCTGTGTAGTTGGTTCTGTATCATTAAGCCCAGTTTTAAGTAACTATTGCTCTCTTTGCTTAAATTCAGAGACTGGGTTTTTCACTTTGCAGCTTGTTGCATTAATCTTTTTGCCCAAAGGAAAGGGTCGTATCATGATCTGCTGGTATTAATAACTACTTTGCTTAATTTTTGGAATATCTTTAACAAGTTTATTATAAATTTAGTAATTTATCTCACCCTGTTTAACATAAATTTTCTTTGAATCCAATTGCACTGGAATTTATTTTTTAATTAATTTCGCAAGCACTTATCAAGTAGGTGCTATATGTTAAGCAATAACTAAGACAAAAGTGAGATTTGTGACGAAAGCAAATTGTTCATGAAGACTTTTTCTGAATTTTTCCACTATTTATACTGTTTTATTTTCATATTTTTCTAGCAGATAACTTGTTTTTGTGAAATAGGAAGCTGTCTAATAGTTTTTACTTATCAAAATTATATAGATATGTGTTTTTTCTTGAACTCCTAATAAGAATTGGAATATATCCATATGTATATTTCTTAACAATAATGTTTTAATCTTATGATGAGTTCAGATTCATATTATTGAGCAAACTTACTAAGTCTGAAATGATATTTAAATATTCTTTTAGGTTATTCCAAAATTTATATCTTTACTACAACACAACAGGAAATGGTATGTTATTATTTACCTTTGTACCCATATGTTTTTCTGGTATGTTGATAGTAGTTGGTGACAGTCTTTCTTGAAAATCGTAAAGTCTTAGAGTTGAAGGCCGTAGAATTGAATGTCTCAAAAAATTTAAGAATTCCTTCTACGATCAGTGTAATAGTTCTTAAACTAATTATAATCCAATTCATCTTTATAATTTTAGTTCTTAAATGCTTTATCCTAGAACTTTGAGTTATAGTATAAAATCTGTATGTAACTTTACTTTTTTCAAAGGATTTATTTAATTCATAGAACTGTAGATATTTCTTCAAAATGAATTTAAGGTATAAAGTTAATAAGTAGCTGTCATGGTCATTTACATGATTGCCACTTTTCTACTGAGTACCCTCAGAAGGTTTGGAGATCATTGAAGAACTATGGATAAAATTTAGAAAAGTCATGAGAATTTGTGTTTTTAGTAAGAGATTTCTAGGATCGCCATGGGAATTGGCTTCTCTGGAGTTGTGCCCAGTTGTATCCTGGCTTGGGAGAACTTACTTTTTTACATTTTATGACTCCCTTTTATTTAATCTTTTTAGCTGCATTCACGGATCAGGGCTTCAAACAAGAAATTTTCTTTATGCTACTGATGTAGTGGAAGCATTTCTCACTGTCCTCAAAAAGGGGAAACCAGGTGAAATTTATAACATTGGAACCAATTTTGAAATGTCAGTTCTCCAGCTTGCCAAAGAACTAATACAACTGGTATGTATACATTGTAAAAGGATAGTATTTTTAAAAGTGTCACTACATTAGTGACAGTAATCACTAATTTAGTCAAAATTAACAATTTTCAGCTTATTCAGTTGAATGAGTAATAAATTCATAATTATATATACCATATGTTTGCTAAGATAGATCATTGTGACATTATATCACAGCTTTTCAGGAAGAAAAATCCAGCACATTAAAGGTACATACCTAATAAAAGACATACCACAGTTTCAGAAGTGTAAAATTATGTGTCCTAGAATCAAGGAACAATGATATATAAATTAGTTATGAGTGTATGTATGTATTAGTGAACATAAATGATAAATCTCAAGGGAGAATGAGTGTATGGGAAAACTTTTGTTTTCCTTTACACTACTCTCAGAATACTCTTTTCTCCAAACGTGTGGATTTTCCACACCAAGCAGTCCTCAGATGCTAGCTGGGTGTCTTAAAATTTAACTCAATTCTGGTATCAGTCTACTTGGAGATAGCATCAGGTCCCACGAGTTAAGGGATCAGTCCTACAAAACTGCCTTTACTTCACATGGCAGTTGTAAGACCTGATTGTCACCTGTGCTTCTGACCAAACAGCTATAAATCAGAGGTAATTTGCTAGAGTGGCTTACAGAACTCAGGAAAACAGTTTACTTTCTGGATCATCAGTTTATTATACAGGCTATAACTCAGAACAGCCAGTTGGAGGAGATGCATAAGGCAAGTTAGGAGGAGAGGAGCATGGAGTATCTGTGTCCTCCCTGGGCATGTCACTCTCCCAGCACCTCCACGTGTTCAGCGGAAACTCTCCACACCATGTCCTCTTGGATTTTAATTCAGTAAGCACAATTGATGGACTGATTGGTCATTGATGATGAGTTCAACCTCCAGTCTCTTTTTCCCTTGAGGGTGCTGAGTTTCATCCCTTTAATCGCATGGTTGGCTCCCCTGTCAATCCTTAGGGGCCTTCCAAAATCACTCATTAACATAAATTCTGGTGTGGTCGAAAGGGGCTTATTATGAATATCCAAAAAACACCTTAATCTCTCATCACTTAGGAAATTCCAAGAGTTTTAGGAGCTCTGTGCTAGGAACTGGGATGATGACTAAATACATATTTCTTATTATACATAACAAAATCATACTGAATAATAACCAAAAGCCAAAAAAAATTATTTTCTGCCATAGTATACAAAGTAATTCTTTCTGAGCTTCAGATAGAATTTAGGTTATATAGTAGAGAAAGTATTACTAAAATGCTGTTCATTTTAGCTGTCTTTCTTGCTTTGAAAAGGTTGTTAGTCTTATCTTTTGAATCAGCTATTGAATACCATTGTTATTCTCTGGTCTCATTTTATAATTTGACTCAAAAGCCTTCTCCATTTTGACAGATCAAAGAGACTAATTCAGAGTCTGAATTGGAAAGCTGGGTTGATTATGTTAATGATAGGTGAGTAATATGTTAAAACATTAGGGAAAGATTATGAAATCTTAGGTACTTATAAAATTATTAAGTATATGGACTTAACCAGAAACTAGTTTATCTGTTTTGATTTTTCTGCTAAAATATTCATTCCTAATTATACATGTCGTAAGAATAAAGTGTCCATTATTACTTTCTAAAGCTCAGGTATCCTTAAGTGTGAAATAGGGAAAAAAATATCTTGCTTTAAAAAAGTATTTTAAAATTTAAATATAATGTATATAAAGTAGCTAACCCAGAGTGTGGATCACAAGAGTCTTAATAAGTTTATGTATATTTATTCATTCATTCATGAAACATTTAGGTATGATGTACTACATTTATATCTACATTGTGGCTGAAATAAGAAAAGAATAAACCGCAGAAGGGATTATGCATCTGGGATTACAGATGATTTTTTTTAAATTTACACTTTATTTTACAAATATTCTATAATATCATTGGGGAGAATTTTTTAAAGAAAAATTTGAATTATGGTGAAGATTCATGGACACACATTATTTCTCTTAATATTTTAATCTGTATCCACCATGTTGATTAAAATCTGTTTCGTCTTCTAAGACCTACCAATGACATGAGATATCCAATGAAGTCAGAAAAAATACATGGCTTAGGATGGAGACCTAAAGTACCTTGGAAAGAAGGAATAAAGAAAACAAGTATGTTATGAATTGGTCATTTGGGGTGGTGGGGGGTGAGGGTACAAAAATTTAAAGAAAAAGTAATTTATTTTTAGAATGCTACAAAGTCAGCAGAATATTGTAATGAATCATTTTTACTTTTCAGAGTGTTACATTTATATATTTCTAGCAATAGTAATATTTTTCCTAAGCATCTTGAATTTCATAGACTAAATTTTTGGTCAGTCTTCCTATATCTTATCAGCATTGATTAGATACCTATTTCATTGACTCTCAGATGCAGAGTTTTTACTCTTTTCATGTCCTTGAAAGTTATGTTTTACAATCACTAGTATCTTAAAATTACTATTGCAACTTTTCTTTCTTCGTGGTATCTTAAATAATAGCCCATCTTAAGATCAGTGACATCTTAGATTTGATGAAATATAGACAGTTGCAGACTTGGAATATCTTGAGTCTTTTTATATTGAAACAAACAAATAGAAAGCCAACTGACTGTATACAGAAATATTTATTAAAGTACGTGTATATAAAGTCTGTGTATATATGTTAAAGTTCTATTTAGAAATTTAGTCATGAGAAGAAAAAATACTCAAACAGAAAAAATGTTTTGATTCAGAGCTTAAAATACAAAATACTTGTGTTGAAAATTAAACAGCAAATTTCAAAGATAATTTACCATTTTTAACTAAAAGAACTTTACCGATAGTATAGCAACATAATTTCATATATATACAGAAGGAAACTTATATTGTCTCACTATGGCTACATGCAGTATTGCTACATTTACATGAATTGAATATGACACTTATTTTCTATAACTTTAAAACAAATGCATATGATTTATCTCCCTTCCCCCTGAATTTCTCAAAATCAGAATGTCTTAAACACTTACACTAGCAAATTCAATATTGAAGCACTTTTGAAATTAAAAAGAAAAAGTTGTTGATTTTTAAATCTAAATTTTCAGGTGATAAAATATCTTCTAATTAATGTCATTCATCACTTCAAAATCAAATTGTTTTCATCATTAGCAACCCTGGCCCGCTGATAAGCTACTGGGCAAGACTTTTCTTAGCAGGAACTTGGCAAATTTTGGTTAACTCATGTTTAGTTTTTTACTTTTGATTTTTGCCTTTTGTTTGTTCTGTCAGTTGAATGGTACAGAGAGAATTTTCACAACTGGAAGAATGTCGAAAAGGCATTAGAACCCTTTCCAGTTCAGCCACCGTTTGTCTAATCAGGACAATTTTCAGAAAAAGAAGAAAATTAACCTACCTCGACAAGTGATATGTAATCAAGTAACCAAATGAAGTGTCTGTCTTTTCATTTGTAATTGGATTCATGACTCTTTGTATAAAATTCAAATGCAAAATGCCTCAGTCTTTAGAAGAGTTATAGTATTGGCATAGGATTGAAATATCAAAATTCTTTCAGAAACCTTTTCTCTTGACAATTAGGAACCAGTAGGCATAGAAAGACTATTCCATGGAAGTGGGCTGGGAAGAAGCAGCCTCCTGCCTCAGAACAAGGACAGTAATCGCTCTAGGCAGATGACAGCTTTGCTGGCATTGAACTCAGTCAGCTTCCTAACCTTTCCCACTGCCTAGAAGGTCTCTGAAGTTTTTATTTTTAGGCAGTAAAAGATGAGCCTTATGCCCTAATTCATCTTTTTTTTTTTTTTTAAGGTGTAATATTGTGCTACAATTGCTTTAAAAATGGAAGAAAATAGAAGCACTTTTTAACTTTTGATAATTTTGTAAAATTGATAAATGTTTTTTCAAAGACATAGTTTTTATATTTTCAAAATCATTGAACTATGTATAAGTAACCTCATGTCAGAAAACTTTTATCATGTATTTACCTTTTAAAATTATTTTATTTATAAAATCAATATTTTAATGTATTTAATATAGAGTATGGCTTTTCTAGTAATGTGTTTTTATTTTACTGTAGAAAAAATTTTTAAGTACTTGATTATATATATTTTAATTTCTTTCTCCCCTAAAGACTAAGATGATTTGAAAAAGTCAGTGATTGGATATTGTGTTGAGAAAGGAAGAGTCAGATTATGCTCAGCTTTCTAGCTTCAGTGCATGACTGATGGCTTGTTTTCTGTGTGACGTAGGAAGCAAGTTCATTAACTCGGGTGTTTGAGGGAGGGGGAGAGGAGTGGAGTAGGGATCCCGAGGATGTGGAGACTGGGAAAAGAATAAGCAGATCCAAAATTAGTAAGAGGATTTGCCAGACAGGAATGAAACACAAACTGAAGTTGAACACTGTAACTTCAGAATTCTGAGATGTGTAAAAATAGTTAGATTGAGCTAGAATTGGGCATAGCATGAATCAGATGGGGCAGAAAGACTAGAATATGAGATGAACTGAAATAATGCTCCACTGGGCTTAGTTGTGTAGGGAAGAAAATGCTTCTTGGCGGTAGCTCTAAAGTAAATGGAGACAGGGAGTGGGCATAAGGGAGGGGCAGTGAGAGCTCAGGGAGGCCAGGAAGTTACAGGCAGAACATGGGGACAACTGAAAACAAATAGTCTTTGGTGGAGTTTGTTCATTGAGTGTAGATGATAAAATAAAAACACCTCATGTCATTTGTTCTGCATTATTCTGCGTCATTTGTTCTTGCACATATTTTTATGTACACTTTTATTTCCAGCTTTAATCAGTATGATTAACTTTGTCATACATATACTCTGAGAAGATGACCTTGACAGGCATTAAGAAACATAACGAAAAACCAGCATATAAAACAAAATTTTATGCAAAAAGTATAAAAATATTTAATGCTTCACATCATTTGTCATCAGGGAAATGCAAATTAAAACAACGGAGTACAACTATATACCTATTAGGCCAAAATCTGGAACACTGACCCTACCAAATGTTGACAAGAATATAGAGCAACAGGTATTTACATACATTGCTAGTGAGAATGCAAAATAGTACAGCCACTTTGAAAGACAGTTTGGCAGTTTTTTACAAAACTAAACATACTGTACAATCTAGCAGTCATATGCCTTGGTATTTACCCAAAGTAGTTGAAACATATGTCCACACAGAAACCTGCACAAAGATGTTTATAGCAGCTCTATTTATAATTACCATAACTTGGAAGCAACCAAGATGTCTTTCAGTCGGTTAATAGATAAACAAACTGGTACATCCAGACAATAGAGTACAGTACTTATGAAGCTCTAAAAAGAATGAACTGTCAAGCCATGAAAAGACAAAGAGGAAATTTAAATTTATATTACTTAGTGGAGGCAGCCAATTTGAAAAAGCAATATACTGTGTAATTCCAATTATATGACATTCTGGATAAGGCAAAACTAGAGATGATAAGATCAGTGGTTGCCAGGGTTGGGGAGGGAGGATGAATAGAGCACAGAGGACTTTCAGGGTAGTGAAAATACTCTGTATAAAAATAGAATGATGGATATGTCATTATACTATTTTTCCAAACCCATAGAATGACAACTTTGGGTGATTATGATGTGTCAATGTGGGTACATCCTTGGTAAAAAAATAATAATACTCTACCGAGTGATGATAATGGAGGAGGCTATGCATGTGTCAGGACGAGGGAGTATATAGAAAATTACTTCCCTCTCAGTTGTGTGGTAAACTTAAAACTGCTTTAAAAAAATAGTCTTAAAAGTTAAGAGCAACCTTAGAAATGAAGAAGTTGATTGAGTTATGGTGAAGTTTTGGTCTCCAACATGCCTTTGAAAGATGTCTCCCTTTCCTCACCTGCTTTATACTCAGCTTGCTGCGATCTGCCTTCCATTCCACCTCTGCTGCAGGAATTCTCCATATAGTCACCAATGTCAGATACCCCTGAGAAATGTTATCTAATCCCGTGACTTCGATTACCAACCTTTTTTTTGTTTTTTGTTCAATTAAAAAAAAATCTCTAGGCAAGCTCTCTTTTTCTGATCTCCAGTTTAAAATCTCATATGTTCAATTGCCTACTTGATATTTGCAAATTGATGCCTGTGGAACACTTAAATCTCAATATGATTCTAAGCTCCTAGTGGTCCCTGTTTTAATAAGTGGAACCTGTTAGTCATCCTTGATGTTTTCCTCTTCTTAATATCCTAATATTTTCCTCTATCGTATTTCCCTCATTCTGACATCTCCTTTTAATGTTTTTAAATGGCATGCTTATACTGCTTTTATTATCAGCTTCTTGTAATAATAGATGAGGATTTAGCTCTCATGCATACCAACTCACCTTCCCGTTTTCTTCCAATACTCCCCAAACTAAAACCATATTTAATTTTAATAAAGTTAATATTTATACTATAATTATATAGTATTACAAAATCAAGAGATATGTTATGATTATAATTCCTGTCTCATAAAATTTTATTTTTTCCTCGATAGTAGTACTTGTCTCATTTTTCTTTTCACTGTTTTAGGTACTATTCTTAATTTTTCTATCAGGTCTCATTAAGTTCCTAAATGCTCAGCTATTTCAGATAATCTGTGGATTTCATTTTATTCTCTGGGACTTAACTCTTGGAGCCCTATGTCCTCCAATCTGAATGACCAAATTTAATTGATACCAAGATCTATACTTCTTCACTATTAAACATTTCTGAAATTGGGAAATCTATAATGTTTTAAGATAATTTTTAGTACTTTGTCTTAGTGATAAGTAATTGAACTTCTTCAAACTGATAGTGTTATATATTTGCTGGAATACAGCAATGGCATTTTAGAACCCAGTATATCAGTGCCTCAATGTCTCACACTGGGCAGAAATGCCAGGTGCCCCTTTGCACTCAGTCATGAACTGGAGGCTGCTCAGAAGGAACTGAAGTGAATCCTGAAGGCTCTGTAGGCAGAGGCTGTCAATTGACTGAACTCTTGGCAGCTGAAAGGCAGATACTCTTGAAGGGAATTCCAAGTTGTGGGACCTCTATAGCTGCCACTTGGCTGGCTCTTTGCCGTCGGGGAATGGTCTTGGGGCTCATCAGCTCCCTAGGTAGACTTTAGACAAAATCACTTCCTTTTAGTCCAACGCCTCTCTCTCCTCCCTCCCCTGAGCGCACCTTTCACAACACTGGGTGCTGCAGGAGCTAAGCCTCTCAACGCTTCTGTGAGGTCAACTAGCCCAACCTAGAGGTTCTGAGAAGACTTTCTGAAGATGACATTCGAATTGTGTCTTAAAGGATGAACTGGAGTTAGTAAAGGAAACAGGACAATTCCAGGCAGAGAGAATAACAGAATGAAAGTACCAAGTTGTAAATAATACTGTGTGTTCAGGGCACTACTGGTCATCAGTATTACTCTAGCACACTCGTTCTCACAATGTGTGCCCAGCCTGTTAGGGAAATGCAAGTAAAAACTAAAGAGATACAACTTCACACCCATTAAGAAGGATATCATTTCAAGAATCACAAAAATAAGTGTTGGTAAGGAGAAATTGAAACCCTCACACATTTCTGGTTGGAATGTAAAATGATACAGCCACTGTGGAAAATAGTATGGCAGATCCTCAAAAAGGTAAACATAAAATTACCATATGATCTAGCAATTCCATTTTTAGATATATACCCCAAAGAATGGAAAGCAGGATCTCAAACAGATACTGTACACCAGTATTCATAGCAGCATTATTCACGACGGCCAGGAGGTGGAAACAACCCAAAGGTACATCTACAGATGAATGGATAAATAAGACTTGTTATATACAAACAATGGAATGGTGTGATTCTACTTATATGAGGTAAATTCATAGACATAGAAAGTAGAATAGAGGTTTACCAGGGGCTGGGAGAAGAGGGAAAGGAGAGTTATTGTTTAATGGGTACAGAGTTTGTCTGGGATGATGAATGAAAAAGTTCTGAAAGTGATTATGTGATAGTTGCACAACATTGCGAATGTATATAATGCCACTGAACTGTACACTTAAAAATAGTTAACATTGTAAGTTTATTGTTATGTATATTTTACCACAATAATTTTTGAAAACATATCTCCAGACCAACAACATTGGCATCAGTTGTTAGAAATGCAAATTCCTGGGTACCACCCCAAACTTACAGAATCAGAAACTCTGTAAGGGGGGACAGTGATTCTGATGTACCCTAAAGTTTGAGAAGCACTGCTCTATAACGTGAGGTGGGGAAATTAGACTAGAGAGGAATGTGGTAGCCAGGTCATAGATGGCCTTGTCTGCCATGAAAAAATGCTGGGACTTCATCCTGCCAGCAGAGAGCTAACTCAAGATTTTACAGAAGAAATTAACATTGTTAGGTGTGTAGGATTTATCTGTTTCCTGATTTCAATAATAATGTGTACTCATTGCAGAAAGCTTGGAAAACTAAATCAATAAAAAAATGAAAATTACCCATGGTCTACCACTGTAAGATGACCCCTGTTAATAGTTAAATGGCTGTTCTTCATTTCATTTCATGGAGCACATGCATACATTTTAAAAAACCAATATGGGATCATAATGAACACACTTTTAGAATCTGCTTTTTTTCACTAAGCAATATATCATGAATGTTTTTACACTTTAAGAGATCTTTTGCCATTTTTATTGTCTGCAGAATTATGTTTTTGATAGCTTATTCCTGTAATAGTATGGAAAGATGAATTTAAGGAAGGCAAGATTGAGCTCCTGCAGGGATCCAACTTATGAAGCTCTTGCAGTCAATCAGCCTGGTGATGATAAGGCTTAAAGCACAGCACTACAAAAACAGGTAGTGTGAGGGGCAGCTGTGAGCGCTCTTTAAAGAACTCGACTGATTATACACGGGAGGTGCAGTTTCTTGACTTGAATGGTATTTTAAGGTTTTGAATGTTGCATTGGAAAGAGCAGAGAATGGTAAATTACATTTGGGAGGTGAACTTTAGACATCTGTGGGATAGCCAAGTGGAGACATCTAACATATGAATCCGAAGCTCAGATTGGTGAGCACGGTTCAAGATCTACAGACACATATTTAGGAGTTAAATGGCTGTTAAAACCTTGAGAGTAGATTAAAATTTCCACAAGGAGATCACGCAAAATGCCACGGTTAATGGTGGGTTTCATGATTCATAGGCAAGTCATGAGAAATGCCAAGGTGTAAGTTTCAGCCAGAGGAGCCAGGGAGAAGATTAAAAAGAAGTGGTATGATCTTGTCTGATCTTGGAAGCTAAGCATGGTTGGGCCTGGTTAGTACTTGGGTGGGAGACCACCTAGGAAGACCAGGTGCTGTAGGCATAAAAAATAAAATAAATAAATAAAGTCTGTAGGAGAATGTAGGGGAAAATAGGTTTTTTAAAAAAGAAAAGAAATGGTAAAGGAAAAAAAAAGAATGGTCAGAGGAGTGAAAGAAGTGGAAGAGAAGAACAGGAGGAAATAATACCACAGCAGCCAAAGGGAGAAACAAACATGCAGTAACAAGCAGGTGCCCTCCTAAAGTTCAAGGAGGCAAATACTTTTAAAAAAGCATCTGTTGGATCTGGCAATATGCAGGCAAAATTTCTATAGTCATCTTAGTGGAGTATGGGGGAGAAGGAGAGCATCTGGATGATAAAGATCGAGTAGTCATCTGGACATAAAAATTCCTAACTAAAAGTTGCAGGTAGTCACATCCTAGATCAGTAGCTTCCTTAACAGCGGTCATTCTTTGCCTTGAGTGAGTCCCTCTATTGTCTTTTTGCATCTAAGATAACTACCTCTGAAATGTTAATCTTTTCCAAACCCCCTCAAGTCACAACTGCCTACACCAAAGCAAGAGACCACAGCATCCTTCATTATTGTCTTGTTCCCCACATACCATGTCTATGTGCTATAGATGTTAATTATTTACTATCCTGTACCCATTGATGTAAAAGAAGTATGTTTCTCTATTTTGCTTTTTTATCCAATCCCAGAGATTCTCGCTGCCCTCTGCCCCCTGCGCCCCCTGCTTAGCTTTCTCTTGCCTCTTTAATCTGCCACCAGTAAATTTCATGTAACCCTCCTTAAATCTCTTCCTTTTGTTCTAACGTATAAAATAAGCTGCAAAACTGCTGTTCTCTGGAGCATTTTCGCAATCTGTTGATATTTTGCTTCCTGACAATTGTCATCAGTTTGGTTCAAATAACTCATAAAATTTCTCTACTGGTTTGGACATTTTACATCAACAGGAGAAATGGAACTTAGACCAGTCTCTCAAGGAGCTGAGAAAAATCAAGATAGGGCCGGCCCTAAAGAGGGTGCAGGGTCAAGGAAGGTGTGGTATGAGAAATAAATTTGGTCTTTGTCCCAGCCTCCTGGGATGGCACTCCTGAGTCATAGGAGTGTCTTTGTTATTTATAAGGAGCCCCCTTAGATCACACCTGAGTTCATGCTAATGATGGCTAGATAGTCTCAAGATGGGGCTGGTCACCAGAAATATAAGGTGGTTAGAAAGTAAAATCTTTCGGACCCAGAGCCTGGAGATCAAGCCCTACAGAAATTCTTGAACAATGAGATTTGATGAGTGTCCAGGTTGAACAGGTAGACACTTGGAGAGGGTGCACCTGGAGAAGGCATAGGAGCTCTGCACCCCTTTTCTTATATCTTGCCTATGCATCTCTTCTCTCTGGCTGTTTCTGAGTTGTAGCCTTTACAATAAGCTGGCAAACTTAAGCGTAAGTGTTTCCCTGGGTTCTGTGAGCCTTTCTTGCAAATTATCGAATCTGAAGAGGGGGTCACAGGGACCTGAAATTTATAGCCAATTGGTCAGAAGCATAGGTGACAACCTGGACTTGTGATTGATGTCTAAAGCGGGATAGTTTTGTGGGATCTGATGGTAACTCCAGGTAGATAGTGTCAGAATTGAATTGAATTATAGGACAGCCAGTTAGTGTCCTCAGAGAATTGAAGAATTGCTTAATGTGGAAAAAACAGACATTTTGGTGTCCCAGAAGTGTGAGTGTGGTAATAGTAGAGAGTAGAGGAGGAAACCAAGTTTTTTCCTTTCAGAAGAGTTTTCAGTAGCTGCTTTATTATTATTATTATTATTATTATTATTATTTTGCATGGAATAAACTTATGTACTATTCTAAACTGAAGACTAGGCAGTAGAGAAGGAAAGATCGATGACAGTTAGGGGTGGATAATTAATGGGGTCCAGTGTCTGAAGAGATGGGGTCCAGAAGAAAGAACTGGCTTAGATGGAACTAGATGGGTGGGGTTCACCTCATCCTCCTAGACTAGGCAGGAGTTAAGATGAATTTGGATGTAGAGACTTTAGGGAAGAAAAGTGAAGGAATTCATCATGGCCTCAGTTTCTTCTTGTGGTGGGGGAGGCAACTAAGTAGGAAGTGAGAGTTTTGAAGAGTTATAGAGGAATATGAAAGCAGAAATTCTACCAGTACCAACGTGAAGGCACAACCAAGTCTGAAGTCTGTGGTTTATAGTGGCACCTGTTACAACTATTAAAACAGCTCCTGCATTGAATATCCTTGTACACACCTATCTGTACACAGGTGAGCATATTTCTGAAGGACCAATGCTCAGAAATGCTGTTTCTGTGGCTAAAAGCACATGCACTTAAAATTGGAAAGGTAGAAATGAAACTGCCTGCACTGTAAACAGTTATGGATCTTAATAGACCCATTAATCTCTGCCAGTTTGAAAGATGCAAAAATTCTATTGTTTTGTTGTACTTTTAGAAGCTTTAGCTAGCATAAGTCTCTGTGTATGTTTATTGGCCACTTGTGTTTCTTTTTCTCTGAACTACCTGTTTATATTCTTCTTGGTTTTTCAACCTGGGTGTTTGAAGCAGATCTTTTTAACAACATGAGCAAACATTAATTGGAGAATCTCTGTCTACGGCCATGCCACCCTGAGCAAGCCCGATCCCGTCAGATCTTAGAAGCTAAGCAGGGTCGGGCCTGGTTAGTACTTGGATGGGAGACCACCTAGGAAGAACGGGTGCTGTATGTGTAAAAAATAAATAATAAGAGATTGTAAGCTGACAAGGTCCTTGCAATCTGTGAGGTCAACCAAGGGTTGCCTTGCCTAAAAAAAAAAATAACAATAATTGGAGCATCCACTCTGATGTCATCTCCTCTGTCATGAGCTTCAGGGTCCATCCAATCCTACCTCTACCTAGGACCCCAATCAGATCAGCCTTGACAGTCTATTTCTCATTATCCTCAAATTGGTTTTACTATTCTTCCTAACTCAGTCTGGACCCCAGTGGTCCAAACTAGTATAAACTTTTTCTCAGTACTCTTAATTCTGCTACTTGCTCTCTTGCTGCTTCATTTATTCATTCATTCATTCTATATTATTGACTATGTTCTGAACACTATCCTTACCTAGCCTAATCTTAAATGAACCTAAACTTTCTCTAATTTTGTACATATATTTTACAATATCGCTGAAGAAAACTTCAATGTTTTATATATTGGTACCACCGAGATAAGCAGATGGGCCCTTTAAACTGTAAGCAATGCTTTCCTCTGTTCCTGCTTAGCTCCTTTTTATATGTCACAGGGAAGGAGATCTCAATTTTTTTATCATGGTGTTAAATCCCTGACTCTATTCTGGTCTCACTCATTCTCAGTCCATTCTCCCGCTACTATTGTAGAAGGAGGTGAAATGATGTAATGATAAAAACCGGTGCTCACCTTTGTATTTGCTGGGCCAGAGCCAATGTGAAAACCGGTGTTCACCTTTGAAAATTCTTGACTTACCCCTTGAGCAAATGTGCTCAAGCTCACAAAATTCTAGATACCTAGACCCTGAGTCCTGTGATTTTCCACCATTCCCTGACTGACGGACGAAATGCCGGAAGGGTTCAGCTAAGGTGACAACCACATCCAGACAGACTTCCTGCCAGACTGTTTCCTGCTTGGACAGATTGAGCAAGGAATCAATCATGCAGCTTGTGAGTTCTTTGGGGAGTGTAAATCCACCTTTCTAAACCTAGAATGGAGAGCTAGAGTGAACTAGTATTTTGTTAGCCTTCTGCTGGGAATGAATAAAAAATGAGGACTGGGGTTAGTCAATGTTGTAAGGCTACTGTGTCTAATATCTCCAACTTTGGAGTCTGCCTTTGAGCCACTGGGCTGGGCAGCAGCAGCATCTGCACGGAGCAAACATGATTCACTCCCAAGTTTAGGAGAGCCTCCCAACACTTCAAGTTCAAAGCCCAGTTTGCCACTTCCTGCCTCATGATCTTCACTGTTCTCCAACGGGAGCTTAACATTCTCCTTTGTAAAATGGAAGTAGTAGTTGTTGCGAATTTTAAATAAATGAATGTATGTAAAACATTCAGACAGTGCATAAATAATACATGTTCAATAAATGTTAGTTTAGTTTTATTTCACAAGAAAAAAATGAAGAAAACAGGAATCTCCTTGCCCTAAACACAGAATTATTATGCCTTACTTCTCTTGTCTCTCTCATCTATTTACCAACAAACTCTTGAGAGAGTGTCCCCATTCAGTATCCAATGTCTTCATCTCCTGATGTCTCAGTACCTTGTTATAACTTGACTTCTGTCCCATTAATTTACACACTTCCCCAGGTCTGTTTTCACCACTGTCATTCATAATCTCCTAAATGCAAAAGCCAAAGGCCAATTTTCTCCCTCGTTCCTCAGCCCCGTCACGCCCCATTTGTTAAAATGCTTTCTTCTCTTGCCTTCAGCAGCACTACTCTGTCCCATCTCACTCATCACTTTTTCCCCTTTCTCTTCCTTGCTGGCTTCTTATTTTTTTGCTTACTCCCAAAGTGACATTTTGTGCTGGGTAATTCTTGGTTGTAGGGGGCTGTCCCGTGCATTGAGACAGTTTAACAGCATCCCTGGCCTCTACCCGCTCCCCCAGTTATGACAACCAAAAATGCCTCCAGACTTTCCAAATGTCCCTGGGGAGCAAAGCTGCTCCTGTTGAGAATCACTGCCTTAAGTGATGATGTTCCCAGCATTCCTGCGTCAGCCTCCTCACTCACTCGTGAGCTCTCTCTTGGTGATCTCATTCATTTCTGTATCCTCACCTCCCATCCTCATGAAGACCATGACACCCACATTTCATATTCCAGCATCTAACTTTTCTTTCTAGATTCTAGACTCAGGGTGCCTATTGCATAGTGGGACCACCCATCCAGATTCCAGAAGATACCTCAACTTTTACAGATACATAACAGAATTCATCTCCTCCACAGCCCCAAATTATTATGCTTCCTGTATTCTTACTCTTGAGAAAGGATATCATTGTCCACCCTTTCCAAAGTCAGCAGCTTTGATGCCATTGTCGACTCTTCTTTCACTTCCTGCCTGTGTCTATTACTAAATCCTATGGATTCCTTCTTAACCATCTCTGAATGCTGGCATTTCTTCTTCAGCTGTTATTGCCACTGCCTTAATACTTATTGTGACACCTTTCCACTGGTTTCCCTGCCTCCAGACCCTCTCCACTCAGACTTTTTTTTTCACACTTCCCCAGACTTGTCTTTTTATAAATCAAACCACTCTTTGACATAGAAAATATATTTTGGTTCCCATTGTCTAATGCTTCAGACTTCAAAGGGTGACCCATACCCAGGCTTCCTCTTTCCTTTCAGCTCCATCCACAGCTGCCCTCACACACAGGCACCCTGGCCTCCTCAGGACGCCAGGCCCTTCCAGGCCCTTTAAGGGCCCTGTGCCTTTGGACAGCTGTCTGTTCCGCCAGAGCAGACATGCACCTTCTTCTTTGTCTGAAGAACTCCTGGTCAGCCTTCAGAACAGAACTCAAATGTCACCTACTCACCAAAGTTGGCCTCACCTGCAGATGTTGAGATTTTGCCTGCTATATCACCATCATACTTTACTCATATGATTCATCTGTTTATAGGTTTGTGTGGCCCACTAGACTTCTTGCTCCTGGAAGTGTAATCATCTCTGTATCCCAGGTTTTGGACGCTCACATCTCTGTTGGTGAAGTTTTAAAGGAGCATATTCTTTGTCTCTGTCTTTTTGTCTCTCTCAGTTCCACTCTGTGTTTCTCTCTACATACACATCTGCTCTCCACCCCACCCCAGGCAGAACCCTTTACTTTTTCATACACTGCTAACCACATAAAGCACACTTTCTTCCTTGAACCTAACACTTTAAGAAACAGGTAAACCAGTTTTGCAAATCTTGTGCTTGCTAATGATTTCACTTATGTGGTGGTGGTGTTTAGAAGGACTGATCTTTAATCCTCACTTTGGTGCTTATTCATAGAAACTTTATTGAATAATTGTTCTTTGATCTTGTCTTAGCTTTAATAATATTTCTAACACTGTTGTATTTATAGCTATAGTTACCGTGCTTTAATTGACACGCTCTCAAAAAGACAAGTTTTATCTAACGGTGGAAAATATTCTATTTTACCAACATAATCTTTCTATCTGAATTCAGAAAGTAAGACTCCCCAATTTCATCATCCTGACTTAATTAGGTCAGTTTTGAGAAGCAAAAGAAGCAACTCTAATTCATGGTCTCCATTTCTTGGCTCTAAACCACTGGAAAGCCCTCCAGTGAAATAAATGTCTGTTCTAATAACAGCTCTATACTTTGCTTAATCCCTCATTATTGACTTGGAATGAAAACATTGCTCTCTTAATGAAAATAGTTGTGAGAACCAACTATATGGGTGAGAGAGGAAGGAAAGCACATTTTCAGGTTAAAATGCTGAATAAAACTTACAGAGATGAGAAATATTAAATAAAATTGGCCAAATAAGCCCCTGAGAAACATCTTTCTATTTCTAGCAAATTTAAAAACTTTGATTAATGGTTCTGCAGTTCTGCCTTTCACATTAAAAAAGAAAAAATAGAATAAACTTAAGTGAAGATATAAAGCAATTTTTCTTTGCTCACAAAAAAGCCTCCACAGTAAAATGTTCATTATAGCTTATTTGGATGTCACATATCAAGTGAAAAGTCTATGTGTTAATATTTATAAAATACACATTTCCCTAAAATTAACCTGCTCCTCTGCAGGTTTTCCTTTTGCCTTTGTAACATTCTAAATAAGTATGCTGTCTCCGATTTACACTGCAAATTTTTTCAGCTATCATTAAAAAGTGTAACCCATAGCTAAAATTAAATCAGTTTAAAATTCTCAGGAGTTAAAATTGTGGTTGCTTAAGTTAATGGACTAATCAAACTATAGTTTTAGATGGTGTTTCTGCAATATTCTAATTACTGCAATCTGATTTTCCTTAGTAATTGTGAAGGTCAGAACTAAAAGCCTGATTCAAAAAGGAAATTAAAGTTAAGAATAAAAGACAAGGAAGGCATTTTTATCCCCAACATATGTCATGATAGATTATTAAGTTGACCTTGTAATGTTAAAGAAAGGTTTTGGTGCAAATCATACTGGAATTGACTACAAGGTATGGAAATTGTGTTCCAAATCTTCTTGAAACAGTATAATTTCATTTAATTGTCATTTTTCAATAAAGATGGTTCATTACATATTAAACTAGCAAAAAAACATATCTACACATATTTTGGTTTTATCACTTTGTAAGGCTTTCATGTGATTAAAAAAAGAAAGAAAAAAATCCTTTGTCAGACCACATGACCTGATTTGGCAATTCCAAAAATATGGTTTTAGGATATACAGGACAAACCTTAGCAATGGATGGACAAAGAGACTACTTAGACCTATTATGAATTTGGGGAAGAGCCTCTCTAGTCTCACAAAATGTATCTCTAGTCATATTCTGATGCCTAAAAACATTGATAGGAAACAAAGTTCTTCAATCATTAATAAAAAATTACATTAAACTACAGAAATTTCTAGAATCTGTAAGGTAAGACTAATATTTCTCTTTAATTTTTTATATAGATTCAACAATTATTAACATTTTGCTATATTAATTTAACTTGTGTATGTGTGTCCATGCGTATGTTTGAGACACTTGAAAGTAAATTGTAGACATCATGACACTTCAACATGAAATACTTCAGCATAAATCTCCTAAAAACCAAAGCATTCTCCTACATAACTATAATACCATTTTCATACTTAAGAAAACCGATCGTCATTTCTTAATATACATATTTAAGTTTCTCCATGTTTCCCTGAAAGCTAGCAGAATATGGCACCCAAAACATGCCACTCGGGCATAAGGATTATTTTGAGCTGAAGGCAATTGAGAAGATACAAGAAAAGCTCTCTACCCTTCCCCATTTGCCTAAAAGCAAGAGATAAATTTGTAAAGGTGTCTTCCCTCTCTTCTCTACCAGGATGGACATAAGTTAATCACCAGAGACAATTGTACACAGCTCACAACAGGAATCTATGTAACAAACTTTACTAACTAGCCCTTATCCATCATTAGTTTCTCCAAAAGTTTATCTTCCCACAATTTGTCACCCTCGAAACTTAGTGTTTTTCCTTTGTCCTGTCACTTCTCTACAAATTTATTGTTCTTTCGTAAGATGCCATATAAGTCCAAGTTCTAACCACTCACATTGAGTTATCATCACTAAGAACTTTCACATGTATGTTCATGCACATGTTAATAAACTTCTCATTGTTTTTCTCTTGCTAATCTGTCTTTTGTCACTCTAATTTACAGGGCCGTAGCCAAGAAACATAAAATGGGTAGAGGGAAAACAGATTTCTCTGCCCTATATCCCCAAAAGTCTCTTATTTATATAGCTTTTTAATTTTTTTCTGTACCAGGATCTAATAAGGGCCCACACATTACTTTTGGTTATGTCTTTCTAGTCTCTTAAATATAGAGCTGTCTCCTCATCTTTTTAATGTTCTTATTTTTTCCCATGACATTGATATTTTGAGGACAGCCGGCTAGATGTCTTAGAGTGTTTCAGTTTGGATTTGTCTAGTTATTTCTTCATGGTGCCACCTAACTTATTTTTCCATTTATAAAATTTCATATGAACTGGAAATTAGCTCTACTTAAAGGCTAGAGTGGTTTCAGGTCAAACATTTTTTGGCAAGAAGCCTTCGTAGGTGACATTATACACGTTATGTCACAGAACACCAAGAGACCCATAAAAATGGGTTGAAGGACTCTATTTTTATGGAAATATAAATGATTCCTAGCAGGTCCACTTCTAAACCCAGATTTTTATTAGGAGGAAGTGAATTGAAATTAAGTAGGCCTCAAGAGCAGCATTGGCATAAAGTTTCTTCATGTGCTGGGAGAATGAGTCAGGTTAGTGCAAGCAGCAAGATTCAGTGCTGAGTGTGGTCAAGAAAACCATTGCCTCAAAACCCAAGGTTCTCAAAATGCATGTAGATCACATATTTAAGCAACTGTTGTATTTTCATAAGGCTGATCTAATACAGAGACAAGCATGGTGCACTGTGACAGCTCTGGCCTGAGAGCTGACTCCTAAATTCTAGTCCCCCCATTGTCTCTAAGTAGCTGTGTGACATTGGAAATCTGGCCTTTCATTGACTCATACATCGTGTAGAGGCCAGTGTCTCAGCTGCTCTGAGGTCATTTTAATTATTACATAAGCACCTATGTGATTAGATGTGTTTACTTCTGGTTGAGATAAGGAACAACACTTCGATTTTATTTTTTGCATTCCTCTGGGGCAAGCAGGGAATCATTAGTCATTCCCAATGCAAAGCACTCCTTATTAAGAGGGTAATATGTGCATTCTGAATAGGGCTCGTCTACCTGCCTATCAGGGAACAATTGGACGCTGGACTATCAATGTGACACATGTAGAATAATGGGATGGAGCTGCAGCCCCTTCTGAATTAGACGAAACCTATGTGTTTGGGGAAAACTAGATGTAGTCAGCTTTTCCAATCGCTAATGATGGGAATGGGCCGGAATGAGAGTAGTGGATTTCGAGGTCAGGGCCCTGCTTCTGTCGCCTTGATTTAGGAGAGCCTTGGAAATGTGCTCTGACAGTTCCAACTGCAGGACAAAGGAGAGCGAGTCTGATGAGGCGTCTGCCTCACACTGCGGAATCCTGCCTGAGTCCTGGTCACAGGAAGTAGCAAAGCTCCACTACTTCTTCCTCTCACCTCATCCCATCCACCCACTAAAATCCTCTAGAAAAACTCTGAGCTGTGTGTGCAAGGAAGGCAGGGAGGAAGGGTAAAGGAGAGCTGACTTGTCGCCAAGGCTCCTGAGTAAAAGTGAAGGGGGTCAGGAATTGGCCATTGCTGGGACATGGAATTGGGGGTGTTAAACATACAAGGAAACAAGACTAGAGAAGTGGATGAAAGCAGTGGACAGTCAAGAATTTGAGGATCCTGGGAGGTTGGAGGGGACTCAGGGCCAAATAGCACAGGTGTTTCTGTGTCCTGGCCTTTTCTGAGCCACTGGTCATTTACACCATCTTGTGTATCTCCACTGGAGCAAAGGAAAAGACTAATTTATTTCTTGTTTCTGGAATTTAAAGAGGAAACTCTTGTGTTAAATTTATTTTGTATTCTTTCTTTGTATGAATAATCCAGTCTTATCCCATAATCGCTGGATAGGGGTGGGGCGGAGATGGGCAGGGATGCAGTTGGGAGGCTGGCCCACTTCATCATAAAAGAGAGGCAAGTAATTACGCTGATAGGTATTTAAAGAGTACACACACCTCTGAAACTCAGTCTCTGGAATCTAAGTTTTTTGGCCTTCAGGCCATTGTGCAAAATTCACATGGTTAGTTAGGCATTTGCCTGATGGATGTGGGAGGATTGTATTAGAATATATGAAAAACTCAGTAGGTTGTTCTTGAGTATAATTTACTTAATTGTTTCTGGCCTGGTAAGTATACCCAGAGGCTTTATATTGATGTATGTGACTCAACAAAAACAAAAAACAATAAGGTCTTTATTGACTTGTGGTTTAATGGCTCTAAATAAATTAACTTCTTTTGGATCAATTCAGCACACTGATGATTTGGCAATCTATTAACTTTTTTATACTTCTCCCCTAAGTTACAACTTTAATATGTAACTTTAGAGAAATTGTTTTATATCCATCAAGCAAAGGTATTAGTTTCTACACACAGAGAACTTCAAAATGCATAGATATGCCCATAAAAAAAGAATCTACAAGAAAAAGCTGGGCCCTGACACCAGATTCCAGTTATGGATTTAGACTCTCATGCCAATTTTTAATTGAAATAAGGTCTTTCTTTAAAATATATATATTTTTAAAAATATTATATCTATATCTATATCTACATCTATCTATCTATATACATATAGCATTTGGTGCAAGCTAAAGAATATGTTCTATAGATTAGCAGTTCGGCACCAAATTAATTGTGTAACTGCTATGGACTGAATTGTGTCATTCTCTCCTCACCTCATTCATATATTGAAGCCCTAAATCCCAATGTGACTGTATTGGGAGATAGGAATTTTAGGAGGTAATTACGGTTAAGGAAGTCAAAAGGATAGGGTACTAATCTGATAGAATTGGTGGCTTTATAAGAAGAAGAAGAGAGAGAGAGAAAGATCTTTCCATACACATGCACCAGGGAAAGACCATGTGAGCAGACGGTGAGAAGACAGCCATCTGCAAGCCAGGGAGAGAGCTCTTACAAGGAACCTAATAGGCTGGCACCTTGATGTTGGACTTCCCAACCTCCAAACCGTGAGAAAATAAATTTTTGTTCTTTAAGCACTGCCCTCCTCTCCTTCCAACATTTGTGGTACTTTGTTATGGCAGACCAAGCAGACTAAGATAGTAACCTTAAGTTATTTATAGCATCTCTGGGTCTCAGGTTCCTGATATGTAAAATTTGCAAATCAGGCTAAATAAACCCTAAGTTCTCTTCCATCTCTAGCATAACTTTGATTCCAGCTGATGTTGTCTGGCTCCAGAAGAACATGCCATTAAAAATAATATTTTTTAAATTCTAACTTTCCAATTTTTATAAGTTACATAAAATGGTACAGAGAAGTTCCATATATCTTACCTAGATTAGCCAACTTTTAAAACTTTTTCTTCATTTATTTTTTTCATACTCTGTCTCTCTCTGTGTGTATTTGCACACATTTTATTTTTCTGAACCACTTGAGAATAGATTGCAGATATGATTATCTCTCTACTTCAGTATGTATTTCCTAAAAATAACAATATTTTCTTAACTAACTATGGTTGCCAGCTTCCGGAAATGTAACACTGACATGATACTTTTACTTCAGGAAATGTAACACTGACATGACATTTTTATGTAAGCCCATATTCCAATTTCTTCAATTGTTCTAATAATATTTTTTAAAGCATTTACCTTCCTGAATAGCAACCAGTCCAGGATAACATATTACACTTAGTTATCCTATCTCGAGCCTCCTTCCATGTGGAACAGTTCTTCAGCAATTTGCTGTCATGACCTTAACTATTTTGAGAAAAAGGCCATTCATTTACTAGAATAACCTTTATTTTGAATTGTTTAATGTTGCCTCATGATTAAATTCAGGTTATGCATCCCTAGCTAGACCACTATATAAGTGACAAGTTGTGTCTTTTCCTGGGAATCATGTTGGGAGTCACGTGATGTCGCAATGTCCTTCATTGGTGATGTTAAACTTGATGACCAGATCAAGGTTTGTCAAATTTCTTCACTGTATTGACTCTATTTCCCCCCTTGGAACTATTAAGCAATCTGTAGAGAGACATTTGGAGACCATGCAATAATCATACTCATTATATAACTTTCTCCTCAGACTTAGCATTCATTGATGATTTTTGACTGAACTTGTCCTTACTGTGATGCTTGGAAAATGGTAACTTTCAATGCCACCACACCTTTCACATTTATCAGTAGGCACAAGTCATTCGCCTATAAGCCAAAACCCTCAATGTCCCTCTCTTTTCATTATCGTAGTCATGGAATTTTATTTTATTCAAAGGGTGAATAATCTATCATTATTCTTATTTATTTTGATGCCCAGATTGTTCCAGATTTGGCCAGTGGGAGCCCCTTCAAACTGGCTCCTATGTCCTTTTGATATATTCCCATCTTTTTTTTTTTTTTTACATTTTTGAGAAATATGGATTAAAATAAGAGGCAAATTGAATAAGAGCTATTATTTTTTGTATGTGTGTGCTTTGGGGTCCCAGAAACAAAGTTAAAGACAGATTATCGGTTGACAGCAGTTCAAAAATTTGTTAGATGTTATAACTATATACAACATAGTCTCTTTAGCTGTTTCATTCTTAAGTCTGTTCATAATTAGTTTCACAGTTATCATAGGTAATTAGACCAAAGTTGGCCAAAATCCATGGACTAATTTGGTAGACAGGACTGCAGCCTACGCAAAACTTTTTTTCAACATGGAGTATTTTTCTCATTTGAATGCCAACTTCTTTATCATCTGCCTCTTACTGTGATGTGTGTATAGATTTTCACTTCATTTTAGCCTTGGCACATGGTCTCTGTGGATGTTGTGATGGTTCTTCTTGCCACTACAGTCTTGCTGAGTAAAGCCAGATTTTCTCCTAAACGGTAATAATTTTCATTCCTGTTATCAGCACTAAGGCACTAAGCTAAAAGTTTTCAAACTTTCTCTGTTCATAATGCTCTTAGTGTCTCAATAATTTTTTCCAGTGCCCCAGGCTAAAAGAAATACAGAACAGTTTTTTTATAGTGCTCAGGCCCAAACAAGTTATTAAGCATTTATGTCCAACAACATTGTAAGTATTTAGAAAAACATATACATATAAATAGAAAGAAAATTTTTTATTTGATTTATAAACATTCATCATTACTTACCAGTGGGATGTGTGCACCTGTTGAGTACTGCACAGATATCAAGCCTTGGAAGCAGACTAGCCACTACTGCTCTTATTTCTTGTTACAAATTTATTTTCACTGACAATTGCTTTTTGTCACAACTGCTGAAAACCTAGCTTCACAAAGAGATGATGTCACTGAAAGAAATGTACAGTGATCTATTGTTAAAACTATGAACTACCTAGTACTTTGTACTGTGTCCCACAGATGTCCAATATCACTGTGTTTTGCTCGAAAATATAAATATTCAACACTGCAGTGTCCCATGACACTTGGCCACACAGTTTGGGAACTATGACACTAAATCTGGGAAACTGTCTCCTTAAAATAGCAACAAATATTGAGCTGATGTTAAAAATCTTCTCACTAATGGTGAAATTAGTACGGTTCATTATGTAGCATCAAGCTGTGGCTCTTTTCCACAGTTTATAAATTGGGTGATCACTTTGTTTTCTTTCCAGTCATTCTAGGATACTTTTTTGACAGGAGTCTAACACAATAGATGTAACACCAAGGACTGTCCTGTGCAAACTAGGTTGTGTGGTCACCCGTTAATCATGACCCCATCACAACATTTACATTCTGAAATCTACCTTTACTTGACAAATGATCAGTATTACAATGTAGTTTCTATTATCTTGTAATTTGACAAAGGATCTTATCACATTAAATTGTGAAACATGAAGTTTATTAGTTGTGTTCTTCCTTCTCTTATCTTTCCTATCCCTTTTCCTCCATTTCCCCTCAGATCCTTTTCTTCTTCCCCTGCTCCTAACCCAAATCCCATCAAAAGTTACCTGCCATTTTCCTAGTCACCCAGGTTCCAGTCTTTCTTGCAGTGTTTTGAGAATGTGAAAGGTAGCTATATTTACGACACACAAGAGAGCCTGTAAAAGACCTCTTTTCTCATCTTTCTTTTCATGTGACCCGCACAAGGCAGATGCTTCAGATTTCTCCTTCTTCCACTCCGAGCCCTCCAAAGCTTTCACAGATCAATATCCATCCCCAAGGTCTTTCTGGTCTCTTTCACCTCCTTAGCCAATGACCTCTTTTTAAATCCCAAGTTCTTTTGTTATCTGGATTTGACACAACAGCAGAACTCAGAAAACGACCCCGCGCCTTAGCGATTGCAAACACTTCCAAATATTCAATCTTTTTTCTTTCTCTGCTGCCCCTCCCCCTCCCAGTCAAATGCAGGCATGAGTCCATCCCTAAAAACCGGCTGTGAAGCCTCTACTTAAATGCAAAACTCTAAGGAAGGGGCTAAAAGGGTGGAACGATAATCATTCCTGCCTTCAGAGAACTACAGTTTAATCGGAGAGAAAATAAAAGGATGTTTGGGTATTGCAGAACGTCTGTGTCTGGCACGTAGCGGATGTTTCAGAAACATTTGTCTACTGGTGTAGGAAGTAGTATCGGCAATGGATAATTGTCCTTAATGAGCACGCCAAGCTTTTATGGAGCTCCTGCGGTGTGCCTGGCTGGCTCCGTGCAAAGTGGTGGTAGGTTAGGGGGCCATTTCGAGGACCCAGGATCACAAGGCGGCTGCAGTCCAGTCTCCTTGCCCTTCTCCACTCTTTTATTACAGTCGTCACAACGTGTGTGGTCACAGGTAGGGGCGGGTTGGAGGGAAGAGCCTACCATGCTTGGGCTGGCGGCTTGCCAACGGGAGCACCGTACTCCAGGATTGTGGGGACTAGCCCTGGGGGACGGCACCCGCATCCGGAGGACCGGCGAGCTGAAAGGGGCCTGATCTCGCCCCGCTGCGCTGCTGCCACGGCTACCCTGGACCCAGCTCCGTCCAGTGCGGGCGACCAGGCCAAGCCGACTTCCAAATCCAGCAGCTGCACACGGGTTTCTTCAGGATCCCTGTTGTTGAAAATGACATTAGAAATTCAGATCATGTTGACGAAAGTAACGTATACAATGCAACAATTCATGGCTCGTAAAAAGCAAAGCAGAAAAATTCTGATATACCAATTCAATCTGACAAAGAAAAAATACCATAAACAATTGAAAAAGGACAGAACGGGCGGACGCAAAGAGTTGAATAATATCTTACTCCTAAACACTGAAAAAAAGACGCCGAAATAGCTCAGTTGGGAGAGCGTTAGACTGAAGATCTAAAGGTCCCTGGTTCGATCCCGGGTTTCGGCAGAGAGTTTTCTTTTTATTTTTAATTCGAAGGGATTTAAACTTCGTAGCATTCCGCTGTCATGAATAATCTGATTTATCAATGCCGGACTAGGCAAAAACTGGGACTTGAGGGATGAGGGACGAGTGTGAACGACCATTCGCAGTCATCGCTAGGAAGGAGGCTGCTCGATCGGCTGGCGGAAGCGTTGCTGCGCGTGCGCGTTGCGGAGCCTGGGAGCTAGAGCACCCCTGTTCACCCCAGGGACTAGAAATCCCGCGGTCGGTCCCCGAGCGCGCCCCCGGTGATGAGAAGGTGCGGCGCGCAGCTTAGCCGGGGCTGCTTCGCCTTGAGGGCTGGTCTGAGAAAGATGTCGATCTGACTGGGCGGTGGGCGAGAGCAACAACCAACTCCCAAATTTCATTCTCCAAAGCATCCCAATTTGAAAAGCAAAAACTCTGTTCAATCAGATGGCTCCCGTTTGGCCTTGCCGGTGTAGGGAACCAGATGGATGGGCATTTCCAGTTAGAGGGACACGCAGGGACACTCCGGTGGCGTAAGCTGGGTTACTTGCCTAAAGGCGTGGCAGCTTTACAGCTCTGTAAAATTAATCAGTCTTGCGCCTAAACAATTTTATTTGGAGTCAAGACCATTGGTTCTCAAAGTGTGGTCCCAGAACCAGCATCCTCCTCTTCACCTGAGAACTGGTTAGAAATGCAAGTTATGGGCCCCACCTACGACCTACTGAATCGGAAACTCCTGTTTACAACACTAGGCGATTTAACAAGTCCTCCAAGTGAGATTCCGAAGCAACTAAAGTTTGAGCTATACTTACCTAGACATTTCTTTCTATTTCTGAGAGCCCTTTTCTAAGACTGTATTTGTAAACATGTCTTTTCCTTTTGCTGTCTTTTGTTCTGCAAGTCTGAAATAAAACTAACATGTGCTCGAAATAAATTTTTCTGAGACTTTTCGCTTTCACGTGTTTGTGTTGAAGGTGGGATGTGCAGGGGCATAACCTTTCCTAGCTACCTGTGGGAGTCCACCCCAAGGATAAATTAGATGGTGTGGAGTAAAGAAAATGGAGGCCCAGGCTCCTGATTCTATATTGCGTGGCTCTTGGCAGCTGAGCCAGGACTAGGGAAGAAGTTGGAGGGGTGTAGATTTAAATTAAAGGAGGAAGAAATTTCAATCTGTTGGAATCACTAGAAAATGGAATATGTAGTTCAGTGGAGTGGGGTGGGGTGAGCTGCTGGTCTGCAAATGAAAGACAGCCATTTACTGGATTTATACATTCGATCTTGTATTGGGTTGAGAGGGAAAGGCAACTCACATTATGAAATACTGTGTGATCTCAGGTCGTTAATTCATTCATCAACTAAATATTAATTATTGACCTCCAACTATGTGCCAGGCTCTATTTGATCTTCATAACTACCTTATGAAGTACTTATCTCCATTTTAAATATAACAGTTCTCATAGGATTGCAAGAATTAAATATAATGTATGTCAGGTATCTAACATCTACTAACTCCTAAATACTACTATACATGAATACAGTATTGTTTGGTTAGGATGTGTGCATAAAATGAGTTGTTTGGTTAGGATGTGTGCATAAAAATGAAGGTAACTAGGAGGAAACTGAAAGCTTTTTCTGGTTAAGCAGAAAAGGCTCTATGAGGGAAGTAGGTCTTGATTGGGCCCTCAGAGAAGATTTATTCCATAGGGAAAGACCAAACTAGAGCAAGCAGCTATTCACATGTTTAAATGGGAGGAGAATGGTGTGGATGGTTGAAGTGAGAGTCACTGTTTCTTTCTGACAATCTGAGGTCTGACTACTCTGTGGCACAGACACAATAAAACCATGTATTTGCTTCTGGAGCAGGGACATTTGGTATCAGGGGAGGCTAGAGTCACACACCTGGTTAGAAATCTGAAGAGAGAAAATGATAGGGTATAATCTGGGCAGACTGCTACTGGGGGGAGGAGGAACTGGGGCATTGTAAGGGGTATGCTGGTATTGTGGGAGGAATGATGAGGAAAAAGGTAGGCAGCACTTAAAAAAAATATATATATATACACACATACATACACACACATATATTCACACACACAAATATTTAAAAAATAAGTATGTATAATATGTACATATAATTTTTTTTACCATATGAAGTAAAGTTTAAAGAGGCAATCTAATGGGTTCTATTGCCTTTCACTGAAGTGTGAAGTGCTCTGATAGATGGCAAACACTACATCCACTTTCCAGGAGTGAAGGCTGAGAAAGACAGGAGCTGTCTCCTAGGAACTCCCTTGACAAGGCAGCTCCCTGATGGTTCTTTATGATTGAGGAGGAGCTAAAGGGTAAAGGGTAAAGTATGGAGTCAGCCACTACTTTAGAAAAGAAATGCTTTCAAATGAAAGAATGCAACCAACCTGAAACATTTATGAGTTAATGCCCAGCCCAGGGCTCTGTTATAAGCTCAAAGGTTGTGAATGTCTCCTCTTGGTTCAGGCCATTTATCCAGAGTGGGGTGGGGAAGGGATCTTCTCAAATTTCTTTGTAAAGTTTTTCAAGAGAAACCTGGGACACTTGGCTCATTTGACAAATTGTTAAGGTGATTCACAAGCATACGGCTAAATTATTCTGGATACTACTTTCATTTTAGGCCTGAATTATGATATAATGAAGTTGTGTATAATTGTTGTATACAATAAAAGTAGATGAGCATTTAATAATGCATTGGGGCCTTTTGTGTGATCGATGTATACATACATTAATGCCTCTTTTATTAGTCTTGGGTCATACTTCTACTCTTTTAAATGCATAATGGTTTATAGCTGTTTAGTTTCATGTTATATTATTTGTCATATCTCAGATTTGGCTGATATTGAACCAAACTTGATCAGAAACACAACTCCTGTTTGGATTTGCCTCAGAATTGAGAATATATGGATCCTGCACAATCATTCTTAATATGTGGTGTCAGAATGAATTATCTTTTTAAAATGTAGGTCACTTATCTAACTGAAAATCTTGGGAGATTGTTTGCAGTCCCTACTGTTTGCTGTTAGTGTAAATGTTTGGGAGAGGGCCAGCAGACACCAAGCAAGCAGGATGGTTCGAATAAAGGGCGAGGGTCTTCTTCCTAACAGACACCTGAGTCACATATTACTTCCATAAATTCCAATTTTCATATAATGAGTTGTCTTAAAGCAGGGTGCAGAAATATTTGACTCTTTACTACCTAAATATATTCAACAATGCATTCCAAGCAACTCCTCCCCCTCCATGCTTCGCTGACTCTCTAGTCCAAAGTATCAAGAATAACCAGAGTCACCATTTCTGGAGTGCTCTCTATGCGCCAGGCATTCTGATGAGCACTTTTCACACTCAATCCCATTACACTTGTTAACCTTTTGAGGTGGGAGGCACAAATGAATATAAATAATAATAACAAAAGCTACATAGGAGTGCTGTTGTGAAAAGCCAGCATAATTCTGAGATGTATTATAATGGAGTATAAGCCATAAAAATAATGTGGTAGTTCTTTCATACATTGTATAAGTAAGATCCATGTTAGAGAATTTTGTTCAGTTTTGATTAACTCAACATAAGAAGAAAAGATTAACAAAGAACAAAACACGATCATTTTAAAAACAACAACAAAAGGATATGAAATAGATTTCCCAAGATAAAAGAAAGCTAAGAGTAACTTGATTACTGTCTTTAAATTATTTTTCCCCAGGAGTATATAATTTCCAGAGAGATGCCACAAAAAGAAATGGGTTTAGATAAAGACAGGAGAGATTTCCATTTAATAAGGAGAAGAGTTATGATAAAATATTTGAGTTGTGATAGAAAGGCATCTGGCCAAGACTGGGTAATTTAGAGAATTGCAGTTGAATAGATCTGTCTGTGTTTAAGAAGATGGTTAGCCAACTTCGGTATTTAGGGGAGGAGAAAAACTTTTCCCCACTACCCTTCTAGGTTCTTGGGTGAGGCCTCATAAATTAGACTGAAAAAAGGTGAATTAACAAGAGAATAATGAACAGAAGTTTATTAACATGTGCAGCATGCATAAATGAGGGAGTAGTCAGTGCTGAGTAACTCAAAGGGGTAATTAGAACTTGGGCTTATACAGCATCTTAATGAAAGAACAATAAATTTGTAGAGAAGCGACAAGACAAAGGAAAAGGACTTCTAGTTTCTAGGGTGGCAGATAAATGGGGGAACTAATGGAAGATAAGAGCTAGTTAGCCTAGTTTGTTATGCAGATTCCTCTGGTGCCATCTCTGGGCTAATTAGTCTAGTGTTTTTTTTTTGTTGTTGATTAACTTCTGTCCTTCCTGGAAGAGGGGAAGTGGGACACCTTTACAAATTTATGTCCTGCTTTTAGCAAATGGGGGAGGGCAGAGAGCTTTTTTTGTATCTGCTTCTTCTCAGTCACCTTCAGCTCAAAATAATCCTTATGTGAAAGTGGAGTGTTTGGGTTGGCATATTCTGCCCCACTTCATACACTTCCAAAAAAATCTACTGATTTGTAGTTTCTTTGTGGTTGCTGCTGACAGTTCTGGAAGGAAGGGGGATGGGATAGCATGGGGTGTGGACATTGTTGGCAAGAGACCATAAAAAGGGTGATTGGGATGGATCCTGTTATCTCTTAACACTAAGTATGTCTAGAAGCCATACTTGGCATCTGTCCTCGCCTTTGTGATGAGTGAGTCTGCAAATCACAGTCATGTATTCTAGTCAGAAAATACTTTAAAAAGCACTCTGCATCCTGAGATAAACCAAAGCAGGCCCCCGCCAAAGGCTCCCCATGTCTAGTTAGAGTCCTCATAGTCAATGAATCTATGACCCTTTCCTGAAAGTTATTGACTGCATCAAAGATAATTATGTCCATGACAATTTCAATGTCCACATCTGAAGATAGGTGGCAACCTTTGTAGATAAAATAGTGTGGCAAAATTTCTGTTTCCTCACCATGAATAGACTAACTGTAAACATTGCTCATCTCATGTGTATATGTGGGTGTGTTTAATTTTTGGGAGGGGGGTTATTTCAGAGTTTCTTGGTTTTGTTTTTAAGGTAATCTTTTTAAAACTTGGATTCCCATATTAAACTTCTTTGCAAGTAAACTATTTTATTTTTTGAAATGCTTTTCTCAGAGCAAATGTCGGTTTAAAGATGGATTCGGTGTTATAAAAGTAAAAACTGGGTCTTTCAGTAGAGTTTCAGGCAAACCAAAATGTGTGGAGGAATGAAGCAGTGCATGATGGGAATTCAGAATATTGCCATCCCATTCTCAATGGCCTTGAATGAGGGGAAGGGAAAAGGCATGTAAAGATGAAATGCCCAGATTCTTGGTCTGTATGAAGACCTGACTTAGTGTTTAAAATACTCACACAGTAATGCACACACTTCAACGACATCGATGTGTCCTGTTAAAGGGGAGGTGAGCATCCTGTCAGCCGGTTTCATGTAAGTTTCATGATTACCTGAGGGAAAATTTGATAGGTAAGCAGTAGTCCATGAAGTTAATGACCTAGGACATGAATATTGATATAGTTATATAGTTATATGCATCTATTTGTGTGATAGCAAATATTGGGGCAGGTGAGTTTGACCTCTGGAGTACCTTCCAGTGCAATGGCCCGTATGTGTGTGGAGACAGAACAGAACCCCCTTCTTTCCACATTATTGTGATTTTCTTTGAAATCAGAATCCTCGCATAGTCCTTCTTATCCTCACAAAGTCTATGCAGTCATTGACTCTATTTTTCTAGTGGTCTCTTAACTGGGACCCCAGTCCCAGGGAAAATGTCTTACAAACACAAGGACAAATGTAACCAGTTTTGTTTTCTTAATTCCCAAGGCACAGCACCTATGCCACAACTTCTGCTTCCTTTCTTTCCTTGCAGCCTGTCTTCTTTTCAACTCCTTTCTTCCAACTCAAAGAGCCTATTCTTACATTTAAGAGTTTGGTATTTGAGAACATGTTGAAATTTAAAAAAAATTTTTTTTTCAGGATTGATAATTGAAGCATGTGATGAGAAATTCAAGCAGAGAAGTAGGTATACAATAAAAGGGGCTCTAGGAGGATGATTTCCATTTTAGCTCCGTGCTATTTACGCTGTGCAGAACAACCTTCGTTAGTAGCTTCCAGTGTATCCTTCAGTCAATAACTTTTGTATATACAAGCACATATGTCTCGATATATCTCATTTTATGCAAATAGTATCGTTATACATGCCGTCTAAAGCTTTTTTCTAAAGATGTACATTACTTCTTCTTTTTCACACAACACCATATTTTCCTTTTTTCTTTTTTTCTTAACTGATTGTAAACCTGAGCTGAACTTTTAAACCATATTTAGTATCCTGTAAAATATTCAGAGGTAAACTCACCCAATAACAATGTTTATATTCCCTAAGTGAATCAGATTCTAAAGATATGATTGTAAAGGACTTTAATATTAAATCTATAAACTGTATATAAATTTCAATGGTCTGGTCTCTTATTCTAGGAACAATTATTAACAGAAATCTTTGGCTTTATTCCTTTTGCAAAATGAAGTTCTGACTGTTGAGTGGGTTCAGCTGTTGCTTAGGCAAGGATGAAATATGGCAGCAGAGGAACATCTTGCTTTTCTGCATTTTCTTATGTCAAGTTGGTAAATTGTTCAGAGAAAAATATAATCAGATGCCTGTTATTTCACATCTTATTCCTTTAGTGTCTCCTCATTTCATACCGACATTTCAAGTTCTCTCTCATATTTTGCCTCCTCATGAAACCTTCTCTCATAGTTTAGGCTGAGATTGATCTCTCCCTGATTTGACCTCCCGAAGAGCTCACTGCTATGTACTGGGAGTGTGAGTGTGTCCCATGTTTCATTTTGTTTCGAATGTGTGCTCACTTCTTACCACACAAGGCTACCTCCACAAAAAGGGTGGCACTGACTTCAGGGAGAGGTACTTCAGAGTTTCCCCATTCTAGCAGGAAAATGCCAGTATTATTGAGTAGTGGTGCACTGAGAGAAGTCAGTCATGTGACCTGGAATAGCTCGAGGGGTGTGGACTGAATAACCCTTGAAGGTGGAGTAGTGCTTGGGCTTTCAGAACAAAAGGAAAAGGGCAAAGACAGCAAAGAAAAAGAAACCAGGCAGGCAGGAGTAGGGGAAGCAGACGGGCGGCTAGGACAATTGATCTAGTTTTAAGGAAGGAATGCTCAGAAAAGGGTTTTTATCCTAGGCAAGGAAAGCAACTTCAAGAGAGCATTAATGCAACTTTATTTCTTTTAAATCTAAGTTCTCGGTCGCATTCGTGATAGGCAGTGGAGCACCTGTAATCCACAGCCAACCTGGCTGAAGAATCCGAGGTGAGGCTCATTACAGTAGTTTATAGCCTTGAACTCTCACATTGTTAAGAAGAAGAAGAAGAAGAAAAAGAGGATGGTGCACCAAAAGCATGTGATTTTTTGACTGCAGAAGATGAGGAGGAAATGCGGTTCAGCAGGAGGCAGAGGAGACTGAAAACAAAGTGCCACCGCTTGTGTGTACCTACAGAGGCATCGGGAGTGGTCAAAAGCACAGCCCTGGAGGCAGGCTGCTGCTGGGCTTGAGCTGACTCCACCTATTGGCTGTACTGTTCACAACTTCTATAATGTACTCAGTTTCAGTCTTCCATCCGTAAGACAAAGGAAAAATACTTATTTTGCAGGGCTATTGTGAGATTTAAATGAGAGAATCTATGAATAGAGCTCAGCATGTAATGCCAGGCATATACTGCGTTCTCAGGAAGCGCTCCCTGCACTCTGCTCTCTTCCTTCAGGAAGCAGTTTAAGTATCAGCTGCTCCTGGCTCCCCAGGAAAGCTTAGGTGTTCCATTCTGTGCCTCTTAAACCTTATCCACATATCCATCTAGATAATATTTGATTATATTTCACTGGTCATTTTTCATGACTGCCTGCTATTATCTCATTAAGATCACGAGCCATGTGCATAGCGAGGGCACATAGTAGATGCTCAATGCATATTATTTATGAAATGAATAATAGCACATCTCTTCCCTTTTCATCCTGCTGGTAGTGGCTCACCACCATGTCATAGTCCCTGGCTATACTTGTTTTCATTATGTTCTCTAACAAGATAAAGGTTCCTATTTCTTTTCTATGCCTTTTATCACATAGCCCTGTGCCAGAAACATTTTATGTTCTCAGGAAATGCTTCTCGACATCTGTTGACTTGACAATGAGCAAATCCTTCAGAAGGACTAAAAAGGTTGGTTGTATGATTGAGATTTGAATGCTTTTCAGTATTTTCTTTTTTGTTTATATTTAAAAAAATTTCTCATTCGCATAATTATAAAAAAAGAGGAGAAAAAGGGCTCTAATCCTTCTTCAACATAGCAGAACAGGAGAGCAGGAAGTTGTATCTCTTTGTTCATGCTCCAAAAAGAGCGTGAGTTTGTCTTAATCTAACAGAGACAAGCTGAGTCATTTGGGGACCAGGATCTGCCAAGGCACTAGCCCAGGTAAATTTAGGCCGTAAACACATGAGGTAGGATCAGTCACACATTACATGGTAGACATTCAATAAATGTCACTCAACAAAAACATTCTCTCCATCTTTCAAGTTACTTAAGATGTTCTGACTGCTATTTTTAAATGTAAGATTTAAATAACTTTCTAGATATACAGGTTTTAGAAGGTTTTAGAAAACCTTCCAGATGTAACTGATAGATTAAAAATTAAAGAAAGGTTTTGTGTTCAGAGGGATATAAAGAAAGCAAACAGTCCAACATGAATAGAAACATGTCTTAGTAATGTAAACATTTTATTTAATCTATCAATGATCAGTTCATTCATTTACTGTGCAGGTGTTGGTCTTCAGTAGGTGTGCTTGGGAGGTCCCCTTTGAAGAACAGTTTCTGGACATCACAGGCCCTGGCAGTTCCCAGAGCATTGTTCAGTCCAATATCAATGTTAAATCATCAGGTCCAGGCCTTTTGGTTCATGGCATCCTTGAAGGTTGGACCTGTCAACCTTGGATTCTAGATTATATCTTCTATTGGCCCTTGGTAGCTGGCACATTTCTATACATGTACTTTGGTCCACTGGGCCTTAAATAAAGGAGTCCACTTTGTCTAGATGTGGAAAGGTTTTCGTGTCACTTACTTTCTTCTGAGCTGGTTCTTGAGACCATTTTGGAAGCATAGCCCAACTTTTCCTGGAGTTGAGCTATACTGTTTCTAGCTAACACCTCTTTGGGATATCTGGTGAAGAGCTGGATTAACTTCATTTTTTTATAGAGCCTCTGTGGAGTGGCAGGAGTTGTTTTCCCTTTAAGGGGACAACCTAGGCTAGGCTATGCTATTTAAAAATACTAATACATTATTAGTGCTTATATGCAATTCACCATGGCCTACCAACCTGAGAGTATAAATGGGGTTACAGTATTGGTAATAATTCAGAGCTCTCTGACTTTGTTGCCCCAACTATTTATTAAAGACCTTAGCAACTAGAAAGAATCTCACCTACACCTGCCCCAGAATGTTTCACACATTTCCACAGAGCAATCTTAGCTCGCCAGGCACCACCGTTGGATCTCTGGTCTACCAGGCTTCTCTCTTTTCCTGCTTGGCCTCATGGGCACTGACATGGATACTGAGTGCTGAGTATTTGTGCCCCTGGGTGCTGAGTATTGATTACTGTGTTCTGTGTTGGAGAGATTCCAGTAGCCCTTGAAGCACCGTTGTCTGACAGATCTTTATGAAAACAGCTCCTTCAGTTTCTGCTGGAGTCCCTTTCCCTTGGGCTGAGTGGAGAGACAGACACTATTTCCATTTCATTTCTCCATATTATCTCACTTGTATTTATAACTGCAATGCTTCATTCTAATTTGAGCCAAAGACCTAAAGTTTCACTGCAGTTCACCTCATGCAAATGACTTGTTTCGGATCTATTCCACCTTTTAACTAAACACACCATATATTCTTAACCTCAGTAATATACACAACTACAATTATCTGCATAAAGACAAGTACATAGAGCGTGTTCTAAATTGTATATATTGACAAGCTGAGACCAAATCCTTCAAGTAGAGTCAGTTATTTGTACATTCCAGGCAGCCTAACAGTGTGAGGAGGCTGAGGTTCCTTCAAAGTACTGTTTAAAAATAATTAATCAACATTTATTTGGATGATATGGGGGAAAGACGGAAGATATGACAGCAAACGGCAACTCTCAGCTTTGATGTTGGACGGATTATCTTCTGCCTTCAGATTTTCCTACCTCACTCAGATAAGAGTGTTTAAATGAATTCTACCCACCCTCCTTAGAAGGTACTTCAGCAACTTTCAAATGTTTGAGAATGTTCTTTGAAGATCTCAATCCTTCACCCAGAGTAGTTATTGCAGTATAGTAGAAACTGTCTTGACAAACTTTTGCTTAACTGATTAAACCATGCTTTCCATTGCTTTGAAACAAATCACCTGATGATCAGAGCCCACCAAAAGCTCATGGCCAGCTGGGTACCCTCTAGTACACCAGGACGCTCTGCTCCCACTAGTTGAGTTGTATGCTTGCCAAACTCATTTTATTGCTGTTCTTTTCCCCAACTGTGTTCATGCTAGTTGTGACTATAGGAAGAAGCTGCATTCAACTTGTTCATTAGAATTATTATGACCTTGCTCCACTGGAAATTATGGGGATCGCATCACGGTATAATAAAAGCCAGCTTATAGTCAAAGAAAGTATACATGCATTCAAAGAATTGTAAATGAATGAACAGTTAGTGTTTTAACATAAAATAGTGTTTAAGATGCCTATGTCCTTTTTTCGGAATTCCCTACTGTCATCAAATTTTTCAACTACCCGACCAAATGACCAGCTCCCATTCAACTGGTAAGAGAGCATCTACTCCATTTCTTTCAACCAGGGTTCATTCTCCTATATGATGCAGTGATTGCAGTTTTCTCCAGATGGTCACTTTTCCTGTGGTGTTTGGCCTGCCTCAGGGGATTGGCACAACGCTGCCTAGTTAGCATATCCCATAATACTGCCTGCACCTGAGATTAAAAACAACTTCCAGTAAATATTTTAAGTAAGATGTTAATAAACATTCTTTGAAGGAAGAGAATTCATAGTGTAATAACTTTAGGAATACCTGTGTTAAATAAAATACTTTTTATTTATTTTTTTTTTATTGCCAACTTTTCAGATCCTTTTGTGTTATAATTGGGTGAGAGGGAATGGGTTTGGGGAGATGGGCCATAGTATTTACGATTTCTCCAACTCAGTTTTCCATAGAAGTCCTTTTTAAGGATTGCCTTTTAAATATCTCAGAATAATAATGTTACTCACACATGGTTAAGAAAATTCTTTGTGCTGGATTTTTAATGTCTTTAATCCGGATTTTCAATTTCTTGAAGACAGGCATTATGTATTATTCATCATTACATTCCCAGGGCCTCCCACAGTGCCTGACTCACATACTCAGTAATGAGTATTAACTAAATGAGTTGGTACAGAGTGAGTGCACTATTTGGTTCTCGCCACTACAATACTTACAGTCTGGACCCAAAAGTCATACGCCCTATACTTCTGTCAAGTTGCGAGTAGCTAATCACGCTCCATGAGCCATAAGCCTTGAAAACAGAACATGTGACCAGAATTTAGTGCCAACATCGAATTGTACTTAGAACAAAATTGAACTGGCCCACTCATAGCTATAATAGTCATGGCCTTTAGGCTTAATTTAACAGCAGTTTACAGATGTGACAAGTTTACATAGGCAAACCAAGCATATGCAGGGTTACCTGAGCAGAGACTCCTGGGTAGAAGAATTCATGGCATCATGATTCTGGGATATCTTAAAAGTTGTCTTTCCCTCTATAAAAAGGTTCATTCAAAGCTTGAGAATGCTAGGAGGAAGAAAGGACATCCACAAAGCTATATAAAAAGTGCACAGGCTGAGAACAATGCTTCGCAAATAGAGAATGTGTGCAGAAATGCTTGGTGGGGGCAAGGACTACGCAGCTTTGAAGCAGCCATGCTCAAGAGCCCCAGTTCTGCTTGTCCTATGGCATAATGGCATAAAATAACCCACAAGGGGTGGAATGCATGTGTGCCATCATCCCATTTTCAGGACACAGGGCAAAATTTCTATGTGACAGGAATTACTGACACCTCAAATGAAGGGCTATAATCAAAACCCACACTAATACCACTAGTTCTGCTTATGAGATGCTATCTAGCATAGTGGTTCAGAGCATAGATTTTGCTGCCAGACTGCAACCTGGCTTTGAACCCTGGCTCTGCTACTGACCTTGTGGGAGTCATTTAAGCTCTTCTTGTCTCAATTTCCTCACCTGTATAATAGGAGTGATAATAATAGTATCTTCTTCATAGGATTGTTGTGATCATTAAGTTGCTAATATATGTAAGCGAAACAGGCTGCCACATTCTAAGCTTTAAAAAAGTATTTGCTATATTATTATGTCAATTATTTGCTATATGAAAATATCCTCATCTTCTTGAAAATTTAGTACAAAAAGATGCATGAGTGAATTTAATAAAAGGAAACATCTTTTTAGTATTCTCAGCTGTGTGGAGGCCCCTACAGTTGCATTTAAAATAACACACACTTTCGTGGCAGAAACTGCTGCAAAGGGAAAGAGAGGACCCTTCCTGCCCATTGAAGTGAGGCTGCAATGAAAGAGGTAGGTCTCCCTGCGGCATCAGGGAAGGCTATGAGATGAGAAGTAATTCCAAAAACCAATGCAAGTAGCCTGTATTAGTTTGTGAGGGCTTCTGTAGCAACGTATCACAAAGTTGGTGCCTATTGTCTCAATTCTAAAGGCTAGAAGCTCAAGGTCAAGGTGTTATCACAGTTGGCTCCTTTTGAAGACTCTGAGGCAGATTCCGTTCTGTGCCTTTTGCCTGGCTTCTGGTGCTGTGTTGGCAATCTTTGGTGTTCCTGGGTGTGTAGAAGGATTACTCTGATTTCTACCTTCTTCTTCACATGACATTTTCCCTGTGTGCATATCAGTGTTCACTCTTCTTTTTATAAAGACATCAGTCATCTTGGTCTAATGTCCCCATCTTAACTAATTACATCTGCAACGATCCTCTTTCCAAATAAGATCACATTATGTGATAATGGAGGACAAGACTTCAACATGAATTTGGAGGGAACACAATTTAACCCATAACAAAGCCCTGCTGGGGTTCTCCAGAAGCAACCATTGAAGATGAACCAGGAGAAGGCTCTATTATTTCTCAGGGGGAGAAAGTAAAAGACTTTGCAAAAGAGCTTAAAATGGATCAAAATCTTTCTCTCTTCATCAAAGGAAATGGCACTATGCAACCAGCACAGTAATGCTGGCTACGCTTGCACTGTCCCAACTTAGTGCACAGGACTCTGAGTCTATCTGTCCGAAGGGTCCCAAGGCTGGTGGCAAATGACACCAGTGAGGGTCCAATCTGACTGAGGATGGCTGAGAGCTAGCACACCCTGGTGATGGTCAAATTCTCTGTGGCCACTTTCTTCTCATCCTGAAGGCCACGTACACAGCGGATCCCTGGCATCCCTGCCATGTTTTGTGTGGTATTGCTTTTAATTATTGAGCTATTCTGAAGGTGCTACAGCCCACTGAGCTTCCTGGTGCCTGTGAAGAACTTTACTGGGTCGACTACAGCTTCTGAGAGAAGTGGAGCAATGGATAGTTCTCTGGTACCGGTTCTGTCCTTCTATGCCCAGTCACAGCTGGGTTTGAGTTTTGCAGCCAAAGGTCTTTCCTGGGTGGAAGAGTATGAAAGGAGATGATTTTGTCCTCATATAAAAGGGGAGATATTAGCTCATTTTACTGAATTTAAATCCAGAGATGGACTAAGAAATTCTTTTCTTCTTTTCCCTCCCCCTCTACCAAAGTGTTTTCCAGATTTTGTATATATATCTGTACATACTAGAGTTGGGTACACAAATGGTTACTGTTAACAAATCATTTTGGTTTGGACTTAGGGGAAAATGAAAATTAATTTTCAAAAATGAAGTTCTCAGAACATCTCTGAAAAGTGGAATAATCCAGGATCATTTCTCTCAACTCAGGGAGCAGGCTATTGTATGTTTTTGCAGCAAAGCGTAGGGGATTAAACTAAGGATTTAAATACAGAAAAAAGAACTGATCCCCGCCAGGAGGCCTGGACAACCGTGCTGCTTAAGAAAGGTGTGGCTATAAAACTTAAACAGAGACTTAGCCAGGGTGATATGAACACAGAACCTTAAGAAAGAAACTGTTTTCTTCCTCAGGAATGGGTCAACCCCAGTAGAAGCTGTGAAACATTTGCTTTGAGGTTGGTGAGTCGAGAACCCCTACCTCTGGTTATGTACATGCTGGTGACTGCCTTTTGGGCAAATAGAGGTCACGGAAAAGAGCTCTTATTTCCTCTCAGCTCCCTCTGAGACACAAAAGGTGTATCTTAATGCTGTGAATTTTCACACCCTCATCACTGTACATTTTCACACACCCATCAACTGTATCAGGAAAAACATGGGACTTGACTCTGAAGATCTGAGTTTGAGTCCTGGCTCTGCCAGTTACTGCATGGCTGTGTAATCTTTGCTAAAACTTCTAACTTCCCTGAACTCATCTATGAAATATAAAACAACACCCACCACCCAGGATTCTTATGAGCTCCAAATAAAATTGCTCTTGTTCAAATGAAATCACATATGTCAACATATCCAGTAGGCTACAAAACACCACTATATGGATGAAGGTGGGTAGTAGGTGTTACAATGCTTTTACTATTTAGCATTGGATTTACAATTACTCTATCAAGGAAAAATAGCAATGGATAAGCAAAATGTAGTACATCTATACAGTAGAATATTACTCGATCTTAAAAAGGAATAGAGCCCTGATAATAGGCTGCAGCATGGATGAACCTTGAAAACATTTGATAAGTAAAAGAAACTTTCACAAAAAGATATTTTATTACTCAATTCATATGAAATGGCCTAAACAGGCAAATCTATAGAGATAGAAAGTGGATTACTGGTTGCCTGGATCTGGGAGGAATGGCGAGATTAGGGAATGATAGCTAATGGGTAGGGGATTTCTTTTTGCGGTAATGAAAATGTTCTAAAGTTGACTGGAGTGATGGTCACACAACTCTGTGAATATACTAAAAAGCACTGACACTTTAAACAGGTTAATTGTATGGTATGGGAATTATATCTTAATAAATCTGTTACCTAGAAAACAAACAGCAGCAATTGGAATTACCAAAGTGTTCTTAACACGGAATGGTATCTTTCTCTCTTTGTGCTCATTAAGGGTATTTGGGTCCCTCTATTGACAGTAATAGTTTTAAACACTTGTATAGTGCCAGGTACTGTGCTAAGCGTGTTATAAGCATTCTCTTTTTCATCTTCACAAGATAGGTTTTTGTCCCCATTTTAGAGATAAGTAACAAAAGTTCAGAGAGGCTTAGCAAATTGCTCTAGATCACACAGCCATTACGTTGCCAAGCAGGGGCTTGACAGTGGCCAGATGGAGTCTACAGCCTCCATCCTGCCTGTTAGCACCTCATTGTCTTTATTGCGGACATGTTGGAATATCTTGAACTCCATCTGTCTCTTTGAGCTTTCATTAAGTTTAAATGGTTATGGTTAATCTTATTTAAATATTTACCATGTAATTTACGATTAGGAAAAAAAGAGCAGAATCTACATTTTTCAGAGAAAAAGTATTCTAGAATGGTATCAACTCAGTGCCAGCAACTCCATCTGACTTTACTGCCAGGCGTATGTTTTGATCTTGAGATCGTGCCTGGAAGGTGTGCATTCCTTAGTCTTTTCTTCTACACATCGCATCTCGCTAGAAAGCCAGAGCTTCAGGCTTTATTTACAGCCTATGTGTATACTTGTTTTCAGAGGCAAAAGAAAGGCAGATCAGGTTGATTGATTCTGGGGAACCATTTAATATTTTTGTAAGATTTTAGGGGTCCAGTATGGTTTTGTGATATACTTGGCACGAATACAAAAGGCTATGCACACAACGAATCCGCAGATTCTCCACACACTCCTGATTGCGTCCCGCTTTGACACAGGGTGGGAGGCTGTTTTCCAGCGCCATGGAAGGCCTTGCCACAAGAATAGATTAATTTTGTCATTACCCTTTCTCAATTTCTGTCTTTGACCAGAAAAAAGAGGTTAATTGTGTGCCATTTCTCAGGAGAATGAGGTATCAGCATTTTAATTCCTGATATGTTATGAATTGTGGATGGCTAATTAAAACTTAAAGATTAGAGGAGCTATTTTGGCTAAGAGTCCATTTGCAGGGTTGTTACATAAAGAGAACAAAGGATTGTCTTTTCTTTATATTCCTACAGCTTAAATGAAACCGTACGCTGAAATAGAGTCTTGAATTGTTTTACATACTGAGTATTCATTGTATTGATTTTAATTTTAATTTTGTAGCAAGTCGTGTGATATCTGAAAGCTACTGAGGGGTTAATATTGAGATTATTGGGAATGTTAAATAGCAAGATTTGTGTTTGGAGGCTCCATTTGACCCTTCTTGACTTCTGAGAGACATCTTAAAGTCAGATAGAAACCACTTACAGATTCTATTAGATGTCCTTAATTAACATCTCAGAACCCAATGCATATTTAGATTTTCTCTTCTGTTCTCCCTCACAGTTAACTGTTTGAGTCGCTCCATAGTAGGTTAATGAAACTGCCACAAGTAGGTTAATGGGCTTTTTCTTGGTTCCTTTACTACCTGGTTGACTTTCAGGCTATTCTCTTTCTTTGAACACCACTGAAATTGCCAAGGGCCCAAGTCTTTGGGATATGAATCAAGGAAACCACTAGCTTCTACCCTACTCTGTGCAAATTAGAAAAAAGGCACATCTTTAGGTGATGTAGTCCCCACAGACACATTTGCTTGGAAAGTCAAGTGTGGATGGATTTTAGCTCCTACCTACCTCCTGCCTATGCAGAACCCTGAGCAGGGCAGAACCCACCCAACAGATTACAGTGACCATGATTCAAACTGTTCTCTTCATCCATTTCTTAGCCACGTGTCTCATTATGCTTCTTGATATAAAATAATTTCTTTCTGAGATGAGATTAGATCAGATGAGATTTGAACAAGTATCCCAATGCAAACTCTTTCGGTGCAAAACCAGACCTCATCTCTTACAGCCCCAAGTTCCAAGTTTTTTCCTTCCATCCAAAATTGAATAAGCCAGGAACTGGTCTAGGTACTGGAGGTTCACCAGGAATAACATAGACAATGCTCCAGATCCTATAGAAACTACAATATAGTAAGAGACATTAAACAAATAGCTATACAAGTAGTAATTTTCACCTTGGTATGTGCCGTGAAGGTAAAGTATAAGGGGCTTTAGGAGGATATAATTAATAAATATGAGACAGGGATGTCAAGGAAATTTTTCTTGAAAAGATTACATTGCTTCTAGAACTTAAAAAATAAATAAGAACTAATCAGTTTCGGGGAGAGAATGACAATGGGGTAAAGGAGAAAGGACATTCCATCCAAACAGATGCGTGGGGCAGAGACTCTGAAGCTGGAAAGAATTTCGTGCATTCTAGAAATTGAAATAAGGCCAACAAGACTGAAGCTTAGGGTTTAAGGAGAAGGGTGAGGCAAGATGAAACTGTAGAGAGATGAAGAGGGAAAATCATGGGGTCCTTGAGTCTGTCTTAAGGATTTAGGACTTTATCTGAGGAACTAGACTCTATTCAGATATTCGGTTTTAAGTAAAATCATAAAATGATCAAACTTATATTTGAAACAATAACTCTGGTCATGAAAAATGAACCAACTGGAAGGGAGCAAGAATGGATGTGGGGGATTCGTGCAGGGGCCATGGCCCAGTTCAGGCATCGAATGATGGTGAATTCAATATGAGTGAAAAATAGAGGAAAGTGAAAAGTTTTGAGAAATCTTTGGAAAGTAAAATCAACAGGACTTGGTGACATATTGGCCAAGGAGATGAAAGGAAAAATGTGCAGAGGATGACACCCAGGTTTCTGGTATCAGTGTCATTTCCTGAACTGTGGAACATGGAGAAGTAGGCTTGGAGAGTGAGATCCTGAGATCAGTTTTAGATATATTGGATTAAAGTGCCTGTGTGACCTCTGAATTGAGTTAGCAGTTATATAAGCGTGGTCTGGAATGTGGCTAAGAGCAAACAGTGTGGAGGGCCCAGTTGAAGCTTATGACCAATAATTTTGGGGGACATCAATCTGCCTGGTTATATGATTTTTCTACAACTCTTAGTTGCTCAAGTGCTGGCACAGAGATGGCCAATGGGTAAGTTAGTCCAGGGTAGAGAGTAAGTCAGTTGATTATGGAAAGAGAACGGGGCAAGTGAATTGTGAGTATTTGTAATATTATACTGACAGACAATGGATTTTAGGATGCATAGGGAGGGAAGAAAGGATAAAGGGGAAAGTGGAGAGGGCGATGAGAAAGCAAATGAGCCAAGGGACTGATAATCCCGATAGACTAAAGTAACATTAGGTGACAAAGGTAACAAGCATAAATAAGATGACATTTTAATAAGGTTCCAGAGCTTAGAATCTGTGTTTCATGGCCATTATTGAGCCTACTACAGAGTACTTGAGCAAGGAAGCAGGAAGGAGGGGAGGCTGTGGTCACAGAATTGGGTATTTACACATATTTACTACATCATCTCTAAAATTATGTAGTGTTGTCATTTTTGGAAGTGAAACAGTTTCAGGTGATGTTTAAGTCAAGAATGGGACCCCAAAGGTGGTATCTAAGATAGAGGAAAGCAGGATTTTATTGGATATAAGGTCAAAGGGCCAGAGTCCAGTTATTTGATGGGGATTCACATGGACTTTGAAGTCATATTGAATAGTGGCAGAAATTGCAGTGGTCAATGTCAAAGTCTTCAGATTAGAAGTGATTAGAAGTTAGAAGAGGGCAGAAAAGGCATAGATGTTGTTGGTGGGTGGAGTAAATTCAAAGAGCAGAAGAGAAATTGTCTAGAAGCTGTTTTCAACATATACCATTCTCCTCAGTCTCCTACTTAACCCCTTACTCTCCTGTGATTTAACAAATGATTACATTTTGGGGGGAAATTTTAGAAACTATGTAATTAGTATGCCTTGAGATATTTTATTTGCAATGGTGAATCTTTGTAAACTTTGTTTTTTAGAATGCACTTTTGCTATTGTTTTATTTTGCTTTTTCTTGAAAGATCTTATAAATTACTTGGCTGGTAAATATGGGTTGCCTTTTAAAAATTTATTCTTTAAAAAAATTTTTTCCCCTCCATTCTAAATGAGACAAACCATGAAATCTTTAACACAAAGAAGCATTGCTTAGTTAACTTAGTTTGAATCATGTGGTTTTCATCAGATGTGTTTCTCTTCCAGGCAGCTGTTACAGAAGGATTTAAATTAAATGCAGAAAATGGCCCATCCAGTTTGTACCTCAAGCCCTAATTCTGTCATTTTCTCACACTTAACCATAATCTCTTCTTGCTTTGAGCTAATCTAGGCTTACTACTTGCCAGGCTCACTAAATCAACAGATCCTTTTCCACATACGTGCTAGGGAGTGGCTGGGATGTACTGAAACCGATTCCCGTGTCTTGCTCTGTAAGATGAAGGAGTTCCCACAGTTAGAGAGAGTGAGCAGCATCAAGAAGCTTAAGCTGCTGTTTATCATTGTCTTATGTTTTGGCCCACTGCAGATACTGTCCTTATCTTTTCTCATTTTTCTCTTGTAGTCTCTCTGAATAACCTTGTTTTTGAGCCCCACAATTCTCAAGTCAACTCTTATAGTTCAGAGCTTGTTCTTGTGGTCTGGGAGCGTATATCAAACATCCTGCTTGGAGATCATCACATGGCATATTCCAGCTCAACTTTCCATTCTCTAGCTGAACTCCCAGATGAGCGCCTGTTACAATGCTGTAGGCCATCTAGACAGCTGCTGGCCATTTCTTGGGGATCACCTGCTTCAGGCTGAGGGCCAGGCTTTCCAGATGTTCTTGAGATTCAAAGTAGCTTCACTTCTTGGCAGCAGCTGTAGAGCTTCTGAGTACCACTCCTAGCTCTTCTTGAGGTTTTGTAAACTTCTCGTTCTTTGTATTAAAACCTATAATGCTTCGAATACATTGCGAAGCTTCTGTTTCCTGACCAAATGCTGTCTGACTGAGTAATTGATAGGTGGTCTCACCATCTACTCAGTTAACTAAGCCTTAAACTTGGGGATGGTCCTTCATCTCCCCTGTCCCTCGCCTCTCACATCCAATTGGTTTCCAAATTCTGTTTATTTTTTTTGGTAATTCCTCAACACAGTTTGAATTTATCTCATCTTCTTCATTCCTCATTGTTGCCAACTTGGGTTAGAATCGTATTTATTTAGTAATTGGATTATTGCAACAGCTTCCTGGGTGATTTTGCTGCCTTCTGTATCCCCTCGAACCCAGTTTTTCCCACACTGTTGCCATCTTAATCTTTCTAAAATATAACTCTGATTAAGTTACAGCCTAGCCTAAAATCCCTCAAGCTCCTCACTGCCTTTGGTATAACATCCGCACTCTTCTGCTTGCCACACAAGATTATTCCCAGGTCTCTACTCATATCTTTTGTCTTCCCCCGCAACATCCTGTACTCCAGCCACACTGAAAGTCTTGAAATCGCCAGCCTGTCTCATTTACTAGCTTTTCTCTGTAGCCTTCCCTTTGCCTATTTACTTCCTGCTCAGCGTGGTTAACACCTATTTGTTTTTCATAAGTAAGCACAGCCTCTCCTGACACTGCCCTGAAGTCATCCTGTGCTGCTGCAGCCCCAGGAACATGAAGAACCTTCCAGTGACTCCACCAAGTGGCTTCCAGGGAGAGCTGCTAATTTTGCTTACCTCACTCAGACTCTGCAGTGGTCAGTACAGTCTCTGCAGACAGGCAGGGAAACAAGAGAGCATGCTTCAGAGAGTTGGCTTGAATTCGAATGTGGGGAGCCCTACCCACCCATCCGATTTCAGTGGTCTGGCCTGAGCACCAAGTTTGCCACATAATTTATACTTTACCATCTCCTTTTATAGATAAGGGCTGACCGGGACCATCAGGAGACAAGTTCACAAAAGTAAGTCTTCCAAATTTTAGACCTCACGTGGGTCTCTCTTGGCTCCACAAGACTCCTACATCGATTCACCGATTGTCTATGTTATCCCCAAACACCTACTCAGTTTGCTTCTTTGTACTGAACATATAAGCACACTAGAGCTATGCCACAGGAGCAAGGCACTGTAAACTGCCATTTCTCAGAAGGGTCTGATCCAGTAGCAACGCAGAAGCTGAGTTCTTCATGGAACTTATTGGCTGGAAGGGCTTTTCAAGGTCATCTAATTTAAGTATCTATCTCCTGCTTTTATTATTCTTTGAGAATTGATCATCCAGCCTCTTCCAGCACCTCTCAGGACCAAGAGTTCACCAGGTTCTCAGGCAGCCTTGCCTGTAATTGGATTTTCTGGTTAGAAAGTATTTCTTGATAATGAGCTGAAATGTGTCTTTCTGACTTCCTTCACAGGCCACAAACAATCCAAATCCTCCTTTCTCAAAACAGCCCTTCATAGTTTTAAAGATGGCTTTTATGTTCCTCCGAGTCTTTCTCCTTCAGTTTATAACTTCTCTAGTTTAAAACACATCAAAGCAGAAAGTCCATGCTTGTGACACTGAGGTTATATGGTTTGACATGATTCTTTCTTTTATCTTATCCCTTCCTTTTTTCCTTCCTTCCTTCCTTCCTTCTTCCTTCCTTCCTTCCTTCCTTTACTTCGATCCTCTCCCACTTCCTCCCATGCCAATGTTAACAGAATAATCTGATCTAAAAGAAATAAATAAAAAGAGATTGATCAAATAGTGGGCATGGCCTGTGGCAACTCAGTCACTTCCCTAGCACAGAACTTCCACAGAGCCGAGTGTATAGCCACCCAGCTTGTTTTCTGAAGCAAGATATTACTAGCGAATGTGTTTGCTACCGCATCTGTGGCTACCTCATAGGGTTATTGTAGGATTAAAGGAAATAATTCCTAAAGTGGTCTTCTTACTGTCTGACATATAGGAAGAATAAAATGTTAGCTATTGCAGCAATAATTAGGACAATGTCTGACAGCTTCTACCACCAACATAATACATATAACGGTTAGTGATCACTTTTTCCTCATATCATTGTGAAATGTAGCATGCTATGTATGTTCTGGACATATTTGCAGACAACTGAGGTTTGGCTTTGTAAGTTGTGTGAAAAACATGTAAAAACATGAATATAGAGCAGTGTATTTGTGCCTTGATGAGCACGTTTTTTCTTTTGCTAATGATTTGAGTGCGTGATTCCTTCTATCGTTAATGATGTGAAGGACAGAGACTAAAACCTGTAGGCACTTGACTCTATAAAGTTAGAAGGGATTAATTAAAACTGAGCTAATGTCTTATAAGGGTTTAAATAAAAATAGTCAATATAGCAGAAATGCAAACTCTACCTGTTGTTCAAAGCAAGGTGTTCTTTGATATGGGTTGATTAAAATCTACCGAGGAGAGACTCTTTTGTAGCTTAGATCAAAGGTCTTATACACCTTAAATTGTGGTATAAGGCTGAAAGACCATCAGAACTCCAAATGTGGAATACCAGGTGGAGTTTTGGTTTTTAAACTTTTAATTTTGAGATAACTTTAGACTTGCAAAAAAGTAAAAGAAGAGTAGAGAGGCTTCTTGCATACCCTTCACCTGAACTTACCCTTGTGTTACCATCTTATAAAACCATAGTGTAATTACCAAAACCAAGGAATTAATATTGATACAATAATGTTCACTAATTTAGAGATCTTATTAGAATTTTACTAGTGTTCTCTGTTGTTCCTTTTCTGATCCCATATGGCATTTAGTTGTCGTGTCTCTAGTTTCCTCTGATCTTTGAAAACACTGTGTTTCTTCATCTTCCATGACTGACACTTTTGTTTGAAGAATACTGGTCAGTCCAACTCCTTTATTATCCAGTTAAAGAAATCAAGACCCAGAAAGCACCATACAGTAAGATAATAGTAAAACTGTCAATGTGCATCTATCTGATTCTTTTTTTAATGAATAGATAGAAGTTAGGCATTTTGGGCAAGAACTCCACCAATGTAATATTGTACCCTTCTCAGTGCGTATTAGGGGTGCGTGACATATATATGTTGTATCTTATTCTTGGTGTTGTTACATTTGATCATTTGGTTAAGGTGGTATCTACAGGTTTCTTCAGTTTTTTTCCCTTTATAATTAATCTTATTTTTAGACTATATAAATACATCATCTCTCATCATACAACTATAATGATTAATGTGAAAATTGTCTGTAGTTATTTCCTATTCACATCATCTTTTTCTGTTTATGAATTGAATTCCACTGTTCCTTCTCCCATGCTTATTTATTTAAATCAGTATGGACTCATGAATATTTATTTTATTCTGTATGTTATAATCCATCATTATAATTTATTTTCTGACATGCCCCATCATTTTTTGAGTACTTCCTTACATTCCGTCACCGCAAAATGTTTGGAGCTCTGTTTTTATTTTTTTCTGCCTCATCCTTGGAATCAACTATTTCCCTAAGAGCTCTACTTCATTTTAATGGAGAAACCAAGATCTGGATGCTAGGTTTTAAATGGAGTTTTAAGCAACAAAGTAAGCACTGAACCAGAGCACACAAAATAACAAAGAATATTTCTGTAACAAAAGGAATTCTTATAAATATTTTTCTAAACTTTTTGGTTTACCAAATTTCACTCATCAAACTGAACTGAACGCCCATTCTGTTCCTGATGTTGTTGGGGATACAAAGATGAATGAAGCAGTGTCTCAATTCTGATATAACATAGAGACCATGGGAAGATGGACATGTGAATACATAGTCTGATGAGGAAAAGATAGAAGACAGTTGTGCATAAGGTACTTTGGATATAAAGAGAAGAAGCCAGTGCAAGTTACTTTTGATTACTTTTTTACACTTTTTACACAAATGGCATCTTTTTGGCATGTTACAAATGTTATATTGGAAAGCCACAGTAGAAATTTCACAGTGGTGCTTATGGGCATTTTGAGTAGGATAGTCTTGGCTCTTGCCCATTAAATTCCAGTAACTAGTGCACTCCGGATAAAAAAACAAATGCCTCAGCATTGCCAAGGGTGTGTGCTGTGTTGGCCAAGAACCTCTGCCCAAGCTAACAGACAACAAGCATCTACCTGCAGTAAAGGTGCCAAGCTCATTCTGAGAAACAGAAGCAGCATGGTGCTTTCCAAAACAGTTTGAAGCATTGAAAATAGAATGTAGATTTGAAACAGATGAGTTTGGCTGATGATTTATTGTATTAGCCAAACACAAACATCATATTCTATGAAAATAGCAAATGTTGTATCATTTAGCATCTTATTAATGCCACATCTCACAAATTTGGCTTTAGATTAGGATAGGCTAATATTTATTTTTGCTTTCACTCTGATAATGAGTTCACCAAGGAAAGACATCAACAAACAAGATAGAAAGAAAATATTGACCTCACTTATGCACAATCAACACCACTCATTTCATAGGTAAAAAACAAATATGTAGCTCATCAATGACTGTAACAGCTAAGAAAGTCAGAGCCTCCATTTGATAATTACGTGAGTAATTTTTAAAAAGAGAATAATGGATATGTGCCTGTATGAGTTTCCTAGGACTGACATAGCAAATGACCACAAACCGGTGGCTTATAACAACAGAAATTTATTCTCTCAGTTGTGGAGGCCGGAAGTCTGGAAGTCTGAGACCAAGTGTAGGCAGGCTGCCCTCCTCCAGAGGCTGGAGAGGAGAATCTCTCCTCATCTCTTCCAGCTTCCAAGGCTCTGTCCTCATCGTTCACAAACTTTCCTTCTTGAACTCAGTGCATCAGCTACATTATGACAATTTATTTCAGGGCCTTTGTAATGTTGTTCCCTATGCTTGGAGCAGTCTACCTCGCTCCTCATCCCACCCCCTCCCCCAGTTTTGGTGTTGACACAGCTCTGTCACTTTATCTATCTTAACGTGTCTGTACGCCATGAGTACAGGAACCATGCACTTGTCTTACTCATTACTGTGAGTCTGACGTCTAGTGCAGTACCAAGCATAGAGGGTGCTTAATAAACACATTTTTTCAATGCATGAATCAAGAAGGAAGGAAAGTAGAAGGAAGGAAAGAAGGAAAAGAAGGAAGGAAGGAAGAAGGAAGGAAGGAAGGAAGGAAGGAAGGAAGGAAGGAAGGAAGGAAAGGAAGGAAGGAAAAAAGGAAGGGAGGAAGGACAGATGGAGAGTAGAAAGGTCAAGTTACTTTTTATGTACCAGGTGTGCTAAATTGTTTAATTTTCCCAAAAACCTGATCAGATATATATTATGAACACCTTCTTCATTTTATAAATGGCAAAAGATACCTGAACTGCTTTAAAGCCTTTTTGGAATAATTATTTAAAAAGAAAGAACAAAAATAATGTGGATGAGGTTGGCAGTAGTAGAAAAATCTGGAAGGAGACACCAAGTGTTAATGTGGTTATCTTTGAGTGGTGAATTGTGCTATTCAATGTTTGTTCTTCTTGCTTATCTGAATGACTTTAAAATATATATATTTAAAAGGTGAAGGCCACCTGTGTTTTGGTCTGGAGCACAGTAGGGGTACACTCATTGCCTGTACAAAGGGTGAAGATTTGGAATACAGGATGGGTCAGGGTTGCAGGGGAAAGGTTAATTAAACATTCTCCATGTCTTAGAACTTGAGGTTAAACCCAGGAGTCAAATGATTTCTAACTTCATTTTTTGTTTGTGGTATAAAATTGAAATGATGTTTAGCCACTGATGGCATCCTTTGCTTATTTGTCCAGTAAGAATTAGAGATGTTCTGTGTATTTGAAGTTAGGCAGTCTAATTCATGAAGCCGATTTTGAACATCCTGAAGATAATATCATTCTTTCTGTTATACTGCCATCAGCAGTCACTGTTTAGTGCTTCCGAGGAGGCGAAAAAATCCTCTCTCAGTTCTCTACTGCTTCTGGAATGGAAGTAAATATCTTTATCCTTTTAATTTCCTTTATGTTAAATATTATTCAGGAGAGTAAATGTACAGGTCCCAAAGGTTTTCTATTGGGCTCTGATGTATTTATTTATGCTTCTTTGACAATTTTAACTATAGAATTGAACAGAATATCAGCAGAGTCCCTGTTATCCTGGGTCTACCTGTGTTCTCTCCCTGACGTGTTAAGAAGGCCACTTGGTGTCTGCTGGGGTTCTCTGCACATTTTATCTACATGTGGCCCTGGATACACCAACCTCCGGGGGACTGACTCACCCAACATTATTCACTATCTGAGAAGAAAGGAGATTTATGATTCTGTCTTGCTGTTGTTTTCAATCCTGTGTTTGCTTCCTGAGGACGGCGCCTCTTATTTAGAACTCCAAAAGGTAGCCTTGTTCTTACAATTTTGGAATTTTCTCCACTGAAATGTGTAGAGAGAGTATATTAGTCAGAGTTCTCCAAAGATAGAGATAAAGAGAGAGAGGGAGGAAGGGAGGGAAGGAAGGAGGGAGAGAGATGGAGAGAGAGAGAGATTTTAAGAAATTGGCTCATGTGGTTATGGGGCTGGCAAGTCTAAAATCGGCAAGCAGACTGAAGATCAGAGAAAAGCTGATGCTGCAGTTCAAGTCTGAAGGCCGTCTGTGGTAATTCCTTCTTGCTCAGGACAGGTCAGTTTCTGTTCTATTACGGCCTCCAACTGATTGGATGAAGCTCACCCACATTAGGTAACATAATCTGCTTTACTCAAAATCCACTGATGTAGATATTAATCTTATTCAAAAAAACATTTTCACAGAAATATCCAGAATAATGTTTGACCATATATTTTGGCACTTCAGTCAAGCTGACAAATAAAATTAATAATCACAGTAGGTTTTCTAGAGGCCAGACCGAAGAGCATTTATGAGGTACAACCCAGTTTCATACCCAATGTGTTCCTGTGGGTCTCAGAGGAGGCCCAGGACTTGGGTGGAGACAGGGAGAGACACTGAGGTATAACTGATGTACAATAAACCACACATAAAGAGAGAGACTCACTAAGTCTAAAATTTAGTGAGTTTTCACATATTGATACACCAGTGAAACCATTGTCAAAATTGAGATAATAAATGTATCTATTACCTCCCAGATTTCCTCATGCCCCTCTGTAATCCCTTCCTCACACCCCTACCTGCCACTCTGTCTCTGGATAAACACTCTGCTTTCTGTCACTTGAGATTAGTTTACATTTTCCAAAAGTCGATATAAATGCAATCACACAGTATGGACCCCTTTGTCTGGCTTCTTTCACTTAAGCACAAGCAGGAGCGAGCGTTTCCCCTGGATTCTGTAGAAGTCTCTACTTCAATGGGCTGTCAGGTCTCTTGAAGATGGTAACTAATAATATGGGGCCAGAGATTTGCCCTACTTTTAAATACCCCCTCATCAAGTATCCCCTTACATACTACAGTAGTTATGAAAATAGTCCAAACAATTTTCCTTCAGAGTTCTGTTGTAGGAGTCTCCACTGTCCCTGGACAGACACGAAGCATATTTCACAATGTGATACAACAATTCTTCCCAGCACAATGGGCCTCTGGATGCCACCATGCCCTCCGACTGCCATGTCTCAATACACTGACATAGTTTTGACTGAGTGAAACTTTCAGCCTTCCTCTGCTCTGTAATTGGACAACTGCAAACCATGGTAAAGTGTCTTTGGTATATAATTAAGTGGAGGATAAAAGTAGATTATAAAAATGTGTATATCATAATTCCAATTTGATTAAAAAGACTATTGAAGGAATGAATAATTACATTTATCTGGAATGATAAATAGTGAAAGATTAATTAGAATTATTTCTTCATGGTGAGATTATGAGTGATTTAAGATTTGTACTTTTCTGTTTTTCAAAATTTTTAAAATGAATGTGTGTATCGTTATCAGAAATAGTGTGAAGAAAATTTATACTGAACTCCAATTTTGGGCTTTTGATTTGCAAGAAGTTATCAAGTTATTTGGAATAGTTCCCACCCCCAACTAAGCTAAACCCAATGATAGTCATTGTTTGTCATTCATCATATATTCATTCACTATTCCTCCTGCAAACATTTATTATTCAGTTACTAGGTACTAGACTCTGTGTTAGATGTTGGATATAAAGATGAACAAAGTAGCAATTCCCTTCCCTTGAAAAGATCCCTCTACTGTCAGTCAATTATCCAGGTCAGTTTATAGACATGAAGAGGTCAGTCAAAGGGAGCTTAAGATTACAACTAGGAAGCAAGCTTTGAAAGAGAAATGTGCTGCATAATCGTGTTGGTGCTTCCATCAGTGAACTGCCAAACAAGGAAGGACCTTTCAGTGCTTCGGGGCAGTGGTGATTGCTGTCCTACCAGTGTGCTTGCTGACTCCATTATTCCAGAGATTCTTAACAGTTAACTGTTTACTTTATGATAATTGTAGATTCACAGGCAGTTATAAGAAATAATACAGAGATTCCATGTGCTCTTTATCCAATTTCTCCTAACGGTAACATCTTACAAAACTATATAGTACAATATCACATATTCTAGAGATTTTTATACCTAAGAAAAGGAAAAAAGAGAGAGCTTGGCTCCTTTTCAAACTTTATGTATGGCAGGTACCTCTCCCTTTCTTGGCAAGATTCTTCAACATTGGCTCTTTCCATCACACTTTAAAAAAGCCCTCCCTCAAGATAGATTTTTCTTTAAATCTTAAAATATTTAAATATTTCCTTCAAGGGTTATGTGTCAACAAGCTTAAATTTGGATTATTTTTTGGATGAAGTTAATATATAAATGTAAAGGAACAGTTTCTAGTTGTTAGATTGTGGGGACTTTGTAGTCAGAAAAACTTCACCTATGAACATTAAGTATATTTGTAGGGGAGGAAGGAAGGTTGATGGAAGAAATTCTTCTGAAGGAGATCATTCAGCAGTGTACAGTCTCAACAGGGGCAACTAGAAGTATATGCAGTCTCCAGCCACAACTAGCCACGGTGCATATATGAGGAGGCTTCTCTTTCTCTTGCAAGAAGAGGAGCAGACATACTCAGAAATTAAAGAGTTTAGTTCGAAGGAAAAATCTAGGAGGGGCAGAGAGGGAAAATTTTTCCAGGAGGAGCCCAATCCACCACCCACTCAGAAGGAAGCAAATAAGCTCCTTGGATCTCTCCATAGAGATGTAGGGGTGAGTAAGTCAGGAGAACACTTCAATGTTTAGCTGAAAAGTTAATCCTTAAAGGCATAGTGCTTTCTTGTTCTCAGCCATAAATTCATTTAACAAATTTATTGAGCACTTTCTATCTGTCTGTCTCTAACTGGTGAGTAGGCAGAAAGATGATAGTTGAGTGACTTACATATGAGATGTTTGAGACAAAGATGAGTAGAAAAAAGTGTCCATATGAGGAAAGTGAGATCTCATATTTTACTCTTCCTTGTTGCCTAAGATTAGGAAAGAGCTAACTAGCTTTAGGATCTTGGGTAAGTTAATTTTGACTCTGGGTGGGCCTTGGTTTTCTCAGCTGAGAGTTTTGGCCTACTTTTTTTTTTACTTCTCATCCAGACCTATAATCTGTAAGATGATGTGGTTTACAGTGACCCTGGATAGCACTAACTGTAGAAAAATAGGATCTCCTGGTACTGCCTGACACATACCAACCTTTAGAGAAGTAGGCTCCCCTCCAACCAATGAGTTTAAGCAGAATCCTTCATGTCACTAGAAAGCAGCTAAGGCTTATGATGATGTCTTCCCAACTTCTCTTCAGTGTCTCTTCCCCACCCATGTGACCCACACCAACTCTGCTTCTAAACTCAAAAGTTTGAAGATGTGTTGAGGGTGACCTGGTTGAGAAAATAGAATGAGATTATGAGTTTCGATGCCCATTTACCAGTTTCACCATTTGCCATCTGTTGGAGGTGAGTTGTGTCCCCCACATCAAATTTATATGTTGAAGTCCTAACCCCAGTATGTCAGAATGCACCCTATTTTGAAATAAGGTAATTGCAGATCTAATTAGTTGTAAGATGAGGTCATGCTGAAGTAGGGTGGGCTCCTAAGCCAGTATACTGATGTCCTTTCGAAAAAGGGAAATTTGGACACAGAGACACAAACACAGGGTGAATGCCATGTGAAGATTGGAGTTATGCTACTGTCAGGAACTACCAGAAGCTGGGAGAGACTCCCGGAACTAATACTTCCCTATTAATTCAGAGGCAGCCTGGCCCTGCTGACACCCTGATCTTGGACTTTTATCCCCCAGGACTGTGAGATGATAAATTTCTATTGTTTAATCCACTCACGTTTGTGGTACTTTGTATTAAAGTAATCAAACGAGTAGTCTCAAATGCCTTGGTAGTCTACATAAGTAAACTAAAACCTAAGCCAGAGTGAATTGCTGTAAAGGTCTTAAGGTTAAGAATAGCCAATCACAAACAGTCAACTAGGCTTTCCCCCAAAATGCAACGGCTTACGCTATAGCCAATGAAATAATTTTCTTGCTTTTCTTCCATATCTTCTGTGTAAAAACCTCTACCCTTGCTCCTGTTGGTGGAGTGCTCCTATCTTTTGGTTCGGGCCTAACCAATTCAAATCAATGTTTGCTCAAATAAACTCTTAAAAATTTTAATAGGCTTCAGTTTATCTTTTAACAGTCCCTTATGACCGCAAACCAATATACCATCTGTGCAATCTTGGGCAACTCAGACAAATTCTAGGAGCTCACATTTACTCAGCGGAAATTGAAGACGTATAGAAAGGTTTGTTTTATTTTGTAAAAATGTGCTTTGCCCTTTAACTCTTCCCTCTCTATAGTCCCAGTCCCCACATGCACCGTGACTTTGCTTGTCCACGTGCAGCTTTATACTCCTCGGGTCTTCGTGAGGACAAATACGTTTCTACCAAGAAGACTGCTCACCCTCCAGCATTTTGCACCTTCTACTGAATTCTGACCTGGCCTCCAGATCAAGACAAAACCCATTTTCATGGCATAGACAGTTGGTGTTCATAAATTCAATGGATTTTGTGACTATAAAAATGTTATGTTACTTTAAGCTTCTCTTATAGAACATTTTTTAGAAAGAATAAATTTATAACAGCAAAATATACACTTAGTAAAAACAGCTGTTCGTCATGATTTGTAGAACAAATTACTATAGCTTATAAAATGAATTGGAAGTTTAGAGTTATTCTTTTGGGGTGTGTGTGTGTGTGTGTGCACACTTGGCTTATTAAAAGTAACTGAATTAGTGCAGATGAGATTAAATGAGAGAGAGTCATTTTCAAAGAGAGTGTCAGACAGACACCATGGTTAGATGCTTTTTGATAGCGGTTATATAATAATGAACTTGGTACGAAAGCATCAGATTCAGGTCAAGTATTCTTTGAAAAAGATTTATTTTATTTAATTTTTCTTACTTTTAATAATAGAATTTATTTTGGTCAGCTCTTGAAATTAATAAGTAATTTCAAATCTTGTTTACTCATAGTTTCTGTAGCTTATTTAAACTTTGTTCGTACACGTATTTGTTATAATTAATGGTAGAGGTTCCTAGGTTCCAAGGCAAAGAGAATAGCATACCTGTAAACATAATATAACATGATTTAATTAATTTTGCAGGATTTAAGAAATTTCATTGCAGGATTTCATTTCTGGGTAGTAATATTGCATTATGGGTAAGATTTTTTCCATATGCTGAGGTTAGAAGCATAATTTAGTTTCCAGAAGGAAAAATATTATAAAAAATACTTATACTTAGATTCTTGGATTAGATGTATGGATAAGTATGAATGTGTATGTGCACATGTGTGCATGCATATGTGTGTGTGTGTGTGTGTGTGTGTGTGTGTGTGTGTGTGTATTAGTAAGGAATAAAGATTCAGTGGGAAAGATTTTTCAGGAAACTAGTGAAATTTTGCTCCCTCTTCCTGGTTGTCCGGTGAAATAGAAGCGGTGAGTACTATTCATTAAGAAGAAATTGTTCTCCAAATAGATAAAAAATGACATAATGGGTCAGATCAATTATTCGCCAGTGTAGAAATGTGAAAGGCTGACAGTGGTGTCAATAGATTATTTTATGGAGATAATAATAATTATAGTCACTCTTTGCTGAGTACCTACTGTGTGGCAGGTTCTGCTTGGCAATTTATATACGATATGGTATTTAATCCTTACAGTTAAACTTAGCAGATATTACCCTCTCAAATTTATAGAAGAAACTGAGACTGAGAGAGGATCACACATTGTCCACGGTAAGTAGCAGGGACAAGGTTGATAAAACAAATCTGTATTGTGCCAAGGCCATAGTACTTTTACTACTTGTAGGTAGTTCCTTTACATAATGTTATCCTCACAAGTACCCATCATTCTAAGTTTTTTAACTTAAAATTTTATATTTATGATTAAAAAAATAATTATTGTATGTCTGTGGTTCAAAATTCAAAATATACAAAAGTGTAGAATGAACAAAAATCTCCTTTTCTCTCCAGTTTTCCAGCCTTTTAGGTCCTCTTCCCAGTGAAAGTCCCTCAACCAATTTCTTGTGTATATTCTATACATTCACACACAGATAGATAGGCAAGCCCCTCTCCCTACCTCTCTCTCTTTCTCTCTCTTACTTTCTCTTTCTCACGCCCCACTCCAACCTCTTTGCACAAAAATGTTAGCATAGTGAATTCACAGGTATGCACCTTATATTTTTCACTTGACAATATATTTTAGTGATCCTTCCAGACTCTGAATACTCTTAATCGTGCATTTATAAACTCTGGTGGATCTATTAGTACTAAAATTGTCTGGAGAAGTTTACATTTTCAGCCTAAACAACCTCTTGTAAATGTATAAGTGGTATTTTCTGGGTTTGATCAGAAGTGGGCAGAAGGAGAGTGATTCCCTTCCTTCTCGGATCCATATTTTGCAGCAGGAGTAGCTATATTACTTCCACAACTCAGTCATTAAATTATAAGTATACAGATAAAAAATCTAAATTAAATACTGATTATCAGGACAAAGGACAAAAACAAAATGATAAAATAAGAATTGGAGGGCACGAATGTGTATAACAAACAACTGAGTTGAATATAAATATGAGTGATACAAAATCTGAAATTAAAAAATATGTTTGATATATAAACACAGCCTTAAGGGTGGACTATCAAAATAAAATAAAATAAAATAAAAGCATGTAGGAGGAAAAAAATGCATCCAACTGAACTAGCAGAAGTCCCACCGCCAATTCCTAACCTGTAATTCCTCTGAAGAACAATTCACACCACCAAGAAAAGAAAAGCTCTTAGATGTAGAAAGCAAAAGCCTTATCAGTACAGATGCCCAGCATTTAGGAAACAATTTGGACACAGAAGAAAAAAAAAATAATCTCTTTTCTCCATGATGTGGCAGCAGAAAATAGATAAAAAAGCGTCAGACAGAGGAGTCCAGCAGGGACTAAAAATGGGGAGGATTTTCACATTCAGAAACATGGAGAAAAGAGCACTCAACTTGCTGACAAGCAGAAGAACAACGCAGATGATTTCTCTGTTTTAATTTTAGCGATGGCTCTAAAATTTTTAGCTCTCCATTTAGTTGCTTACGAGGCTTTGAGCCATTTCTCTGAATGTAGGAAAAGTATGGACTGGCATCCTAGCTGCAAAGTTTTGCATGCCCACTCTGAATCATTCACTCAAGTATTGAATTCAGTTCACTCCCATGAACATGCATTGGGTCCTTCTTATGGGCAAGATGGTGCAAGGTGTTGAAATGTACAATGAAAGTATGAACATTTTTGGGTCCTTCTTATGGGCAAGGTGGTGCAAGGTGTTGAAATGCACAATGAAAGTATGAAGAACATTTTTTTTTCATTAAGATTCTTGCCTTGACTATAGAAGGACAGGGTAAAATGCTTTCCAATCAAGCACTCTTCTACATTTACGTTATTTAACTCCATGATACTCAGCTGCCTCTTTACTTGGGTTCAGAACATTCCTTAGAACAGTCTTTGATTTTTTAGCTTCCATTGGCAAGTAATGGGCTCAATATACCCATGCTCATGATCTGAGATCTTCCTAGCTTATGTCCTTAGATCTCTGATTACTTACATCAGTTTCTCAGGAATTCATTTTGAATTCTCTAAGCCCTGACTTTCTAACAAACAATAAGTTGGGTGGGTGTTTATTACCTTTGGACTTACACAGATATATATGTGGATGTATATATCTCTCTGTCTCCTTTCTTAGGAAACTTGAGATAGGCTGGAGAAATGCAAAAATTTGCAAATGGATAAAAGAGGAATCCCAGAATCCAGGAACACAAGAGAAGGAAAATATCAAACCAGATAATGTGTGACTCAGTCATTTGACACGGGGGCTGCCAGTTTGGCTCTAAGCTTCACAACTGACCAAGGCAAACGAAGAAACACTATTCTAAGATTCACAGGGTCTAAAAAGTTCAGGACAAGCTAGTTGCTACAAGAAAGCACAGATTTTCTGGGTACTGAGAGAAATTTCTCTACTGGATCCTCAGTGTTATAAAAATGTCATTGTGATGTATATTAGATGATATAAAAATGCCTTAGAATTTTCACCTGACGTTTTCTCATAACATGCTTTAATGTAGGAGGACGGCTGGTATCAAAAGGTAATTCAGTTATCGTACGGCTAGGAGGGACCATACATTCTCAACTTCAGCCAGTTTCCTCTATCAGAATGAGGATTTCCTAATTCTATTCTGACCTGCTTAGGGCTTCCATCTAGGGTAGCAATATTAAAACAATTCATTTGAATTAGAGATATTTAAATTACAAGCAGTGGTTTATTATAATTTAGATAAAATAACATAGGTAAGGAAAGCAAGCCTAGCACAGGACCTGGCATAGAGTAGGAGATAAAGAAATAGAAGTTTTCATCAGTCCCTTAGCATAAAGCATTCCCCTGGAGAAAATGATAAATTTAGCAATGCAGCATAGTGAAAAGACCATGACCGTGGAGGTAAGAAAATACAGCTCAGTCACAGGGCTTGTTACCTGAGGTCTTGCAGCCTCCACTTTCTCTTCTGTGAAATGGGGATAATAGCCAGTGAATAAATAACCTGAAACAATTCATACCAAGCTCCTAGCTTAGTACCTGGAGCAGAACAGAGACTGAATACATTAGACTACTTTCTGACTCCTAAAATCACAGAATCAAGTAATACATAGGAGTTCGAAAGGAGACTACCAAATCCAAGACTTTATAATCAATAATGTCAATACCACACACAATACACATGCCACACAGGCACACAATACTACTGAGAGAGAGAGAGAGAGAGAGAGAGAATGAGAGAGAGAGAGAAATAATGCTGTGCTTTATTCTGACCCAGTGATTTCAACTTTGAGTTCGCCTTAGAATGGTCTAGAGAACTTATAAAATATGCTGGTCCGGCCCATGCCCTTAGAGATTCCGCTTCAGCGAGCTTGGGGTACTGGCTGGCAGTGATATACAGTTAGAGTTGAGAACTGCCATTTAATTAGTCACAACTACTTAATATTGTGGGGTGACACAGAAGCACGTGGGATAGGAACAGCTATATAAAATATTTCTAACCCTAGGAATTCTCTTTGGGACATAACATTCTGTATCTTTATGCCCTACTATAAAGTATTTTTAGGAACTGTTTGAACCAGTTTCACACAGCTGTGCACAGACTGTCCTGTGCAGTCAGGAGTGAACCGTAGTTAGCAATGCAAGCTCATCTGTAAAGGGCCTTTGACTACGAGCTCACTGCGTCTATTGACACTCTGGGAAGTCTGAAGTCACAAGCTTGGCTGGAGCACATGAGCCCAGATAATGAAGATGCTTTTACCCTCTTGAAACAAAGCCAGAAACTTTATCTACTTCATTGTGCACTTTGGGTCATGTGTTAACCCTGAGGATTTCACTAACACTAATCCTTCTAATGATGGCTTCTCCCAGCCCTTACATAAACCCCACAAGGCCTCGTGGCTTGGCAAGCCAGACAGAATAAAAGCAGCCTGGTGTTTCGCTTTTGAACTGAGTTCGAGGCAATTAAAGTCACGGGCTAAGGAAGAAAGGAGGGGGACTTAGAAATACCAGCATAATAAGTGGTATGACTGGAGTGCTCTGCAAATTAATTCAATTAGACAAAACCTGACTTAACGGGGGAGAAGACGGCGAGAAGCGCTGTCTTCATTAAATCTAGTTGTTAGAGGCACCTCTAATGGAATTAAATTTGTTTTAGTTGCTTGGATCACATAAAATAGTCTGTGCATGTGCATGTACACACATGCACATGCGTGGGTCCTAAATTTTGTGGGCATTTTTTAAAGAGGAGAGGAACTAGAACGTAAACCAAAAATATACAAAAAAAACCCTCCCTAAAACCAAAAATTGAAACTGAGTGAATGCTCAAGAGTGGAAGACGAGAAGAAAACAGGATAGAAGTAAGGAAAGCAAGCGTTCTCCCCATTATAAAGCGATGAGCCCCCTTCGATGGGGGCTTCTGCTCAGTTGCCTGAGCTGTGGAATCCTGCCTGGGGTCTGGGCGCAGTTTCCCCGGGTCTGCATGACGATGGACAACCTCGTGTCTAAGGAGTGCTGCCCGCCACTGGGTGCGGAGCCGGGCAACGTCTGTGGCTCTCAGACGGGCCGAGGCCAGTGCACGGAGGTGCAGACAGACACCAGGCCCTGGGGTGGTCCCTACGTCCTGCGAAACCAGGATGACCGAGAACGGTGGCCACGGAAGTTCTTCAATCGGACCTGCAAGTGCACAGGTGAGGGATGCCCCTGTGGGGAGACCTGGCCTGCTTCGAGCTTGCTGGGGAGGGCCCAGAGGGGAAAGGAGTCTCTTCTAAGGAAGAGATGGGACTCTTGAGACTGTTAGACTAGGTTTTGAAAGGCAAACCATGTTTCTTTTTCATACAGTGAATTGAGTAAGGCTGATGTCCTGGTTATGTTCTTCACATCCTCTAGTACATCTAGTTATGAAAACTAAATTAATATTACTTGGCTCAAGCCTGGCTATATGTGCTCATGCCAGCATACCAGTGGCTTGTTTGTTGGAAGGGAAGCTAAAGAGCTCAAGAGCTAGCTTTGAAACCCAGAGCCAGTTCTTTCAAGAAGTATTTGGTGCCCTCTCCTGAAATGGGTCTGCACTTGTTGAAGAGGGAGGTGTGTGAGGTTGGCATCTAGAAGGCAGTCGTCAAAGGCAGATGTTCCGAGTTCTAGTTTCATAATTTCTAATGATTTGAACAGGTCTCGAGCGGGGTACATCTTCCCTGTTAAGGTTATGCCTGGGTTGTATCTTCGACAAAGTTGGGGAGATGTGGCAGGACAAAGCTTCCTCAGGGAACTGGAAAATGGAGGATTGTATTAGATAACAATGTCCTTTTTCACTCTTGTCCGGGTTTGATGTGAGCATTTCAGAATTTGCTCCGTGTCCTCTTTTAGGCCTGGTCTCTCTTATTACCCATTTCTTTGAAATCTCTGTGCATTTCTTATTCCTCTGGCTCTTTTGAGCTTTCTCAAATCCTCTTCGGCAGGACTCCCCTCCAGTGTTCAATAGCCATGCACGGCGATTATAAACCGCCATGCAGGGCATTTAAAACACAAAAAACATAAGCGGCAACTTTAGTAAAGCCCTTGGACACTGTACTACAGTGTCCAGCTGATTAAGAGTTTTTCCTTTTTAAATTATGTTTTTATTATGTTCTTATATAAAGCCGGAACATAGGAAAATACAGATAATTGAGCTACGTAAGGGTATAAAAAATAAACTAAGGGAAGGTACAAAGGGCTGTGATGTTAATGTAGAAATGATGTTAGATATTTTAAAACTTTAAAAAAAATTCTGGCTTTATAATCATTTTGTGGTCATATTGTTAATTCTGTGATTAAAAGAAACTGTTAGTTTTGCTTTGGGTATTAATTGTGACAAGAAATTTTTAATAGCATATCAAATATATACGATCCATTTTTTTCTAAGCTAGTCGAGCATTTGCTTCTATAGACATTATGTTGTAGATTCTCATGGCTTTTCAGTCTAATGTGAAGCAACAAGTTTTATATTACTTGTGTGATTGGAAACCACACAACACATGACTCAAAAACTCTTCTACAGCACTTATTTTCAAGTCATTCAATGTCATAACTTACAAAGGTTGGAAATCTCCATTTTATAGAATCCTGAGGCAGAAGATATTAGGAAATCAGGTACAACTGTTAACTCATCACTATCTACTTTATCTTTTTGACCTGGGTAAGAGGTGTGTTTTTTGTTTGTTTGTTTGTTTGGTTAAGATGGGGATGGAAAGACTAGAGGCTGGAGGAACAGAAGGGATAATTGTATTATTATTTTTTTCTGAGAAAATATTTATAAATATTTTTCTAGAAGCGACAGTAATTTAGGGTCACAGTGACTCTCAGGGTGTATGGTATCCATTCCCAGCCATTGTCAAGGCCATGATTGCCCCCCGAGACCCACTACCAGGCTACGACTCACCCTCCTCCATGATTTGACCTGTCTAGACCCGTTAAGGACCATAGTTCTTTCCGTCCCAACTTTGGATGGCTCCTCTTATGTTGGCCAAATGGTTTTTTTTCTTTGAGTCTCAGGGCACCAGACTAAGTCCTTAGTGATTGAACTGGAAAGTTATTTAGTACATGCAATAGTCCCTGTGATGTGTCAAATGTCCCAAAGCAAGACCCATTTCTTTTAGTGTATTTTCTCTAAAGAATGAGTTGCTTGCCTTCCAAGGGTAGCTTTTTTATGGTTTAGGAGGCAGTCTTCAGAATTTAAAACTGATCTTGAATGCCCGAAAGCCTTCCTTTCTGATAGCCTCATAATTCTTTTGCAAATAGGACTCCTGGGATTCCTTTGAGGTCAACCAAGATTTGTTAAAGAAAAAGTATAGATTAGCTTTTAGCAACCAGATGGTTGATGACCCTGAACTTTGTTCATTCAGTGAAAAAACAAATGCGCCATTCATTTGGACATTTAGGTTGTTTCTATATCTTGACTTGGGAATAGTGCTGCAATGAACATGGTGATATCAATATTTCTTCAAGATCCTGATTTTAATTGTTTTGGATAAATACCAGGAATTTGGATTACTAGATCATATGATAGTTCTATTTTTAATTTTTTTGAGGAACTACCATACTGTTTTCCATAGCGGCAGCACAGTTTGCATTCCTACCAATAGCGCACAAGAGTTCCCTTTTTTCCACATCCTAGGCAAGGGGCATATATGTGTGTAATTGGTTATTATTCAACCTTAAAAAAGAAGGAAATCCTGCAATATGTGACAATATGGGTGAACCTGGAGCAGAGTATGTTAAGGAAATAAGTCAGTCACAGAAAGACAATGCATGATCCCACTTATATGAAGTATTTAAATTAGTCGTATTCATGAAATCAGAGTGGAATGGTGGTTACCAGGGGCCTTGGAGAAGGAAATGGAAAGTTACTAATCAGCCAGCATAAAGTTTCAGTTAAACAAGATTAGCTCTAGAGTGCTATTTTGTACCTACGACAATGCATCATACACTTAAAAATGTGTTAAGAGGGTAGATCTCATGTTAAGTATTCTTACCATAAAAACATTAAAAAAATAAACACATCATAGTCTTCATGATCTTGAAGTTGGTAAAAGATTTTAGTCTATTAAATTGAAATAAATGCAAACTCAGGGGGAAAAGTACCCATAAATTATATGCTCAAATTTTCTAGAGAGATCTTCTCTCTTCTCTGTGGGGATAATTTGAAACCAAAAATTACTGAATTTAATGGTCAGAAAGAGTTGAATTTCAGGAGACTTAGCCTCACTTTACTACCTGTTAGTTGGCATTTCTGAGAATAACCAGTCACAGCTATGTCTTTGGACTTTTGAAAAACATGCATACCAAATAATTTTTAAACAGTTGTCTGAGAACTTCTTGTTTGTGCAAGTGACTAGGAGCTTCCATTTTTCAATCTCTGAAATGGGGATAATAATGAAACCGCACTTGTAAAATTCTTTTGAGCTTTGTAGATGAAAGGCCCTATGTGAGCATAAAGTATTGTTATTAAAATAATAGAATCTCTAATGAAAAGGAGTAGGCCTTTTACAGCTCCTTGTAAATTCACTAATTGGCGGTCTTTAAGCTTATTTAGTCTAATAGCCTTCTGAGGTTGAACTGTTGCAGTTCGTGTGGAAACATGCATTGTTTGGTTGTTCTCACTCTTTCCATTTTTATCCCAATCCTAAGTAGGTATCAGACTTTGTTTTTAATTTTAATTTTTGCTCAAGGACATGCTCAATAATAGATTGATATCTAGGTACCCTTTATTTTCCCCAGTGAGATAATGCAATTCTTTCTAAAAGGGCCCTCTTCTTATATTTTTCTCTGCTGCTATTGGTGGATTAAGGAAAAAAAATTAATTCATATTCCGTTGATGTAAGGAACTATTAAAAAAAAATATTTTGAGTGCTAAGGTTTCACATTGTTGCACTTTTCAGTTACCTTCAACATTTTACCAAATTCTTGAGATCAGGTTTAGAAGCTCAAAAATGAAAAAGATCTGATTGCAAAGCTTTGGTGTATTTTCTCTGAGACTTGCTGGAAAAGTAAATTTTTTTTAAATGGAATACATTTCTGGGTTACAGGTGAGTTTAAATTCAAACAGATGCTTTCTTATTAGTACTTCTACACTGCTTTTCAGGGACAACTCTGGCTTTGTGAAGAGATATCTTCATTCAACATAATTGTGAAGCATCTCTGGTTTTCTGAGTCTTAATCATTTTGACTTTTGTTATCCACACTGCTTGGTTTATTCTTCTGTTTTCACTTTCTCCACAGTTAGACATGTGTTGGTATTTCATTGTGCCGTGTCCCTAATCTCCCCTAGATGAAGATACTGTGCCTTACTTACATCTGCATCCTCTGGTGCCTAATACCTTTTATTCAATTATTCATGGATTCCTTCATCATACCTGTCCGATGTTTATTTAACACCAATTATGTTAGGCCCTTCAGGTATAAAGGGGAAAAATACATGACCTGATCTTTAATGTGTCCACAGTGGGGTGGATGAGTAAGACAGCTATGAAAACTAACACTTACACGATACTACTTGATAAGAAGAATTTAGTAATACTAGTAATCATAACAATATAGAACTTAATCTGTTACCGGGCACTGTTCTTAGTGCTCTAATGTATTAACATGCTTGTTTTACATAAGAAGTCTACCAGTAGAACTCTTATCCCAATATGACAGTCTCTGAGAGGTGAAGGCCAAAGTTACTAAGTGTGGCAATTTGTGAATGTACATAAAGCTGTAGGTGCACAGTGAGAGGCATGCTTGGTTTTGACTATAGTTTAGGTAGTAGTGTTAACAAATTATTTGTTGAATAAATGAGTGAGGGAGATAATCAGTTATTGATAATTTTGTTTCTAGTAACACAAAAGAATTGTGGTTAAAAAAATCACAGGAATCTTAAAACTCATGATAAATTACTCAGTTTCAACAATGAGACCCCCAAATTCAAAGACAAGTCTTACGCCTTTAAATGTAGAAATACATGAATTTATTATTACAAAATTTAGGTATGCTATTTCTTAGCATTTTGAAGGAAGGGATTGCTTTTTTATTGTAGAGCTGCGACTATACATTCACCCTCCAATTATCTGGCTATAGGTAAGCAGCTGGGAGTTTGAGTGTTTAGTATTCTTCAGATGCATTTTATTCAATCATTCCTCAAAAAATGCTTTATTCCTTTAAAAGCTGTCAGAGTAGGTGACATATTTAAATCAAAAATGTTTTTAAAATAGTTAATGTACAATTTTAGTAGGTACCTTAATGGAAAATAGACTCCAAACTCCATGAAGCCTGAAGCACCTTGCATAGTAGCTGCACTATTTGTTAAATAATTTGTATTTAATAGCTTCATTCCAATAATCAATATAAATTTTAATGTTTAACCCCTTTTAAGTATTTTTTTTTTTACTTATGTTCTCATACAGTGTTGAAACAGGAAAATACAGATAATTGAGCTATATAAGGATAGATAGACTATTTTGCATGTGACAAAGAGCATAGAATGAAAATAACCAATTACTTTTGAAAAATTCTTCCTACTTATGACATTTTTAAGGGCATTTTCTTTATCAAAAAAATCTAGTGAGTTAATAGAAAAGAAGGGCTGAGTATTTTCTTTACAGTGCACAAATGCTCATCATTTTGTTTTCATGCCATTGGAACATTTTCTTTAGAGATCCAAATAGCCCTCTCTCTTACTACAGTCATAATATTTTTCACTTACCTTTATCTTAGTGCATATAGTTTACAGGACAAACTTTTCCTTCTAATCCACAAGGACAGGAAGAAAAAGGAAGAAGAAAATTTATGTTTACTGAATTATCTGCTGCACGTTTTATACTCCTTTAAAATTTTTTTTTAACTTTTTTAGTTAAAGGATAGTCGACACACTTTTTTCTTTTCTAAATCAATTTTTTAAAAAAACTTCAGCTTTCTTGAGGTATAACTGACAAATAAAATTGTAAAATATTTAAAGTGTATGTCATGGAGATTCAGCTTTACATTTCTTTCATTTATTCAACGAATGTTCATTTTGCACCAGGCCAAGCACAGGACTCTGCAGCAGGATAACTGCCTTGCAGTTGCCTGTACCTGAGACAAGTAGAAGTTTACAGTCTGTGCAATAAATGCAGTGAAGGGGGAATAGTAAGTACAATGGGAGCATAGAATGGGAGTATCTGCCCCCGATGTGGGGGATCAAGGATGACCTTGTAGAGGATCCATCGTGAAGCTTAAAGGAGGAGGAGTAGGTAACCAGGCAATGACAGAAGGAAGAGCAAGTAAAATGTCTGGAAACATGAGGTGGAGGAAGGAGGAGGAGATAGCACAGGAGCTTGTACCCACGTTAAATGCTTTCCATAACTCCTCTTAGTCCCTAGGAGATAAGGATTATTATTCCTTTTTTGTTTCAACGTTTCGCTCCAGTAATATGTAATTGTTACTCTCTATCTTACTACCATCTAAAAAATGAGGTGCTGGCCATACTAAAAACAACACAAGATTAAGAAGGGAAAAGTCAAGGTAAGCGAAAATAATTAAACCTTTGGCGTTAATCAGAAAAATGCTTAGGGCTTGATAATGACCAGTCCTCATTCCCTAGGTTGATAGAGCAGAGACATTTGTGCAGCCACAGGAACCTGCAGTGATTTGCACTTCCTGACACCACAGCAGCTAATTCACCTTTATGACCTGTCATCCTCCATTGATTTTTATCTTAACTCTGTCTCTTTTGTGAAATAAACCAGCTTTTTAAATGTTAGATATCACTTAAATTCCTAGATATCAGCTTATATATTTTGGTTCCACCTTTAGATTGGTATATATTCTCTTCCTTCTGTAAATCAATGAACAATTTGTGTCAGCCTTTCAGTGTGTGCCACAGGACAGCAGGGCTCAGCAGAGTGGACATCATGGCTGCTGCTTAGTCACAAGTGGGGGTGTAGAGAGGATGTAGGAAGGAACCCCCTGCATGACCCATGAGAGTAAGGAGAATGTAGAACACAGCATGGGATTAGTTTGCTGGGGCTACCGTAACAAAGTACTGCAGACTGGATGACCAACAAAAATTTATTCTCTCACTGTTCTGGAGGCCTGAAGTCCAAGAGCAAGGTGTTGGTAGGTTTGGCTGTTTTCTCCTCGTCTTCACATGATCTTCTCTCTATAACTCTCTGTGTCCAAATTTCCTCTTCTTATAAGGATACCAGTCATACTGGATTAAGGGCCACCCTAATGACCTCATTTAACCTCAGTTACCTCTTTTTAAGACCCTATTTCAAAATACAGTCACATCTGGAGGTATTGGGGGTTAAGATTTTGACATATGAATTTTGAGGGAGACACAATTCAGACCATAACAGCATGTAATACATTTCATATCCTGTTTCTTTGCAGGAAAAATTTCTAGGCAATTTTCTAATGTTCAGTTCACTTTGAGATATAAACTTTTCAAGAGGAGATTAAGGGAAGGAAATTGGCTTTGTTCGCCCTCTTGTAAGCACCTTCATCGTCTTTGCATTCTACTCCAAAGTTCAAATATAGAAATTTCTTCCTAACTACATAAACTTACTTCTTTTTCTATCTCTCCCTCTCCCTCCTTTTTAAAACATACTAGGAAACTTTGCTGGCTATAACTGTGGAGGCTGCAAGTTTGGCTGGATTGGCCTCAACTGCGATCGAAAGAAACCACCAGTTGTTCGACAGAACATCCATTCCTTGACTCCTCAGGAGAGGGAGCAATTCTTGGGTGCCTTAGACCTCGCAAAGAAGACCATACACCCCGACTACGTGATCACTACACAACACTGGCTGGGCCTGCTTGGGCCCAATCGGACCCAGCCACAGATTGCCAACTGCAGCATTTATGATTTCTTTGTGTGGCTCCATTACTATTCTGTTAGAGATACATTATTAGGTGAGTTTTTCTCATAGATTAATATACACTATTATAGGTTTGGGTTAGAGGATAAATGGGTGGGAAGTGATTTCAGACCAAGTTAATTAACAAGAGAACAAACTGAAGGATTAGGTTTGTGAAAAGTCACAGAATTATCAAATGTTGCCTATGGTTAGGATGGAGCAGTTTCTTCTTGTACATTGTCTGCAGACATTTGAAAATGTTCTCTCCTGTATTTGTGTTTTAAATTCAAAGTTTAAACTCTTCTCTATGAAGCTATTAATCCTCAAAAGCAAGAGCTGGGGAAGTGAAGGCAAATTACTTTTGATTCCAGAAGAAAACATTTCTAAATCTTGACATGGAAGCCCTCTCTGACCTTTTCTTCAAATTAGAAGAATTAACTGAACATATGCTTAAAGCACATGAAACATCTTTGGGCAGACTTAGAGTGTTTGTGTTAGAAGTATCTCATTAAGCTCACATGTATTTGTCTTTAGACTTTCGGGTCATCATTTATGGTGCGCATGCACTGCTGGGATCTCCAGGGTTTTTTTGTTTTTGTTTTTGTTTTTAGTTGTTTTGTCAGGAAAAAGCATAAGCTGAGTCACTGCAATGTAGAGTTCCTCCTGGCTTAGCCCTTTTGAACCATAGTTACGTTTGATGCTTCAGAAAATGGTCTCCTGCTTTTTTGGTTCCTAAAATTTGGGGCCTAGGTAAGACTTGGAATGGGGTTTGTCTGTTAGGAACTTCATCAGTCTAGTAAGCCCAGCTTCATCCTCAGGCAGGGGAAAGCCATAACCTGTTTGTTCCAGGAGCACTTGACTCCATTCCAGGTTCTGCTCACTGTAATTCTGAACCCTCGACTATACCTGCAATTATCCCCTCTTTAGGGGCCCCTCAGTGGGGTCAGGGTGAGTAAGGACATCAAGCTCACTTTGAATAGTCCCATTCTCATTTGGAATTGTCTGTTCTTGTGTTTATCATCGGTTCCCTATCACTTGATTCTCCCTCATTGTTTTTTTTAACTTTAAATTTTTGTTTATTTTATTGAATCAAACATTTTTCAATGACAGTTGACATACAATATTATCCCCTCTCATCATTTTGTTTTGAAAATTTTAAATCTTTGTTCTGGATTAAAACATTTTAAAAGGACTGTGTGGCCAACAGCAGTGACAGCAGTTCTTTCCTCAGGGTGAGTCTTTTAAAAACTTGCCTCCCAGGTAAGCATCTGTCTTTGTCAATAGATAAGGTGGCTCTTCTAACTATAAACCTTTATAGCTTTCCTGTCATGACTCTGAGGAATTTTTGCTTTATGAGAGGCTACTTTCTCAAGAGGAAAAGAAAACCATAGTTTCTGGTCGTATCCAGGAATTAAATTTATATTCATGTCTGTTCAGTTCTCTGAAATTATTATAGGTACTTTGAAAAAGAACTAAAGTTAGCTAAAGTTTCTACATAACCATCAAAAGCTGTTATGAAAAGGGGCAGAAGGATGGAACAAGCAGTAAGGAGGTCATTAAATTGCCCAAAGCTTTTCACTAAAATTGGCAGTTCCAGTGGCCAGCCAAATTGGTTTGAATGTATTTTTCTCTTTTCTAGTCTTGGGCGACCATGGTTATCAGCTAGTATTTGTAACTGATTGATGGCAGAGGCAAAATCCATGAAAGTTTTTTCTAGATTATATAAATGCAGAATTAGGACTAAATGCAATATTAGTTTTATTCTTTAGTCTTAATTAATCCCTCTCTTATAAATGTGTGCATTTGTAAGAAATATGTTAGAAAATGTCTTTTAAAATATATTCCATTTAGGTCTTAGAGATCTATTTCTTTGGATACTCTGATTTTATTTTAATGAAATATTGCTTAAAATTAAATATAAAACAGGGGTTCTTAAAGGCTCAAAATGATCCTAGTTTCTCTGGGTTCCTGTTGACAATCAAAGTTTCAAGAGATGAAAGAGAATTTTTTTCTAAAAGTGCTAGTTGCTACTGAAATTGTTTTGTTGTTGATGTTGCTTTCAGAGAGATAAATGACAAAACTTTATTTTTTTCAAACTGAAAAACTGTTGGCTTATTGGCTTTGCAAATACATTCCAGGTAAGGTTTAACATAAAAAAAAAACAAAAACAAAAAAAAACCACACTCTTTTCTGTGGTGTCTAATTAGTTTCCTAATTGTTTTAGGACCAGGGCGCCCATACAAGGCCATAGATTTCTCACACCAAGGACCTGCCTTTGTCACCTGGCACCGGTACCATTTGTTGTGGCTGGAAAGAGATCTCCAGGTTGGTGAAAATTATACCTTTGTTTCTTTAAAATTTGCTATACCTTTGGTGAAGACCCATACCAGTCTTCGCTTTGTATGGTTTTGTGTTGTATCTGATGGCACAAATTAAATGACTAGGTATGCCCTTTGCTTTTAGCGACTTATTGGCAATGAGTCCTTCGCTTTGCCCTACTGGAACTTTGCCACTGGGAGGAACGAGTGTGACGTGTGTACAGACCAACTGTTCGGGGCAGCAAGGCAAGATGATCCGACTCTGATTAGTCAGAACTCAAGATTCTCCAGCTGGGAAATTGTCTGTAATAGGTAATCGCATCTGTACCTGGAATGGAAATCCAGAGACCATGTTTTCTTTCTTGTTTTTTTAAAAAATTATATTGCTGTATGCCATAATATAGCAAAGTACACGTAAGTGTACAGCTTGCTTAATTTTCCTAAACTAAACATAGCCATGTGACCAACACTCAGATTGAGAAACAAGAAATCCTTTATTCTCCCTTTGTCACTCTCCCCCAATTCCCAGTGTAACCTCTGTCTAGAATACTAACGGCAAAAATGAGTTTTATCAGTTCTTGACTTTTGTGTTAATGGAATCACAGTAATTCTACGTCTGGCTATTTTGTTCAACATTTTATTTGTGAGATTCATCCTTATTGTTGCATGTAGCTGTTGATTGCTTTATAGCATTCCAATGTAGGAATAGACCACGACCTTTTATTCATTCAACCATCACCAGGCTTTGGGCTAGTTTCTAGTTTGGGGCTATTATGAATTCTGCTGTTAGTCTAGTACATATCTTTCGGTAAATGTAAGTATTCTTTTACATTGGGCATATGCCTAGGAAAAGAATTTCTGAGTTTTTTGTTTGTTTTTTTTAAAGAACAATTTTAGTATGTATTTTCAGTCACTGATCCACTCAACAAATATCTGTGAACATATTTTCTTATATCTGAGAGGTAGAGAATCTCTATTTGTTTCTAATGCATTTTTGGTTCTGTTTATATGTTTCTGAGAATGATTTTTCTGGGGTAGGTGGGAGTTTTAAAACTTCTAAGCTCTTTAATAAAAAAAATAGAAGTATGAAAGTCACATCTGTGAATTGAATATGCTTGGTCATCATTTTGATATCAACTGTTTTAAAATTAGTAGTTCCTGCATTCAGCCAACATTTCTTAACCACCAGTCATATTCTAAGTAGTGTAGTAGTGCTGGGAATATAAGAATGAGTAAAATATAGCTGCCCTTTTGAATATTGTTTTCTATTTACAAAGATGAATTGCTTATAAACAAATTATAATACAACCTGAAAAGTATCATAATAGATGTATGTGCAAAGCCAAGAAGAGAGTCAGGGAAAGTCTCTAAGAGGTGGAGACAGCTGTTCTGAGACTTTAAGGATGCAGACCTCAGCCAGTTAGGGGAGTGTGGTGAGTGTGTCTTAGGTGAAGGGAACATCATGTATGAAGCCAGGAAAGTCTCTGGAAGCAGTCTGGTATGGCTGGGCCACAGGGTGCTGGGAGTTGAGAGGCACAGAGATGGGGCAGTGGGAGAATGAGCTCTGAGTACTAAAGAACACAGAAGCAGGTGAACACTTGTGGCCCCTGAAGAATTCTGTCCTCAGTGATTCCTTGAACTTATTTCTCCTTCTTGGCACACATCTCAGAAAAAGATTCCTCAAGAAGTTCCTTTGCCTTCCTTTAGTCACTTGTTTCCTCCAAAATCCTGTTTTTAACCCAATTCCTCTAGCTCCCCTGTCCTGTCTCTTTTGACTACTCCACGGCAGAGAAGCTCTGTCGTACCCCTGAGGCTGGGCATGTGCGTGTTTTCAGGGTTGTAGGCTTACCTAGCAGAGATTCCATCTTCTACATCCCAAGCTTTTCTAGACAGCGCTCCACACTACATAGGGATGTAACAAATGCATCCCTGTGACTTAGCGTAATTCCACAAAGCACCATTTCTCATAATGCCTTGAGGTATTAATAGGTGGTATGTAAAAAGAAATTTCTGTGATCAAATAAATTTAGGGAATACTGAGTTCAAAGTTTTTATTATTCTTATTATTTTTATTTTAGAACAACTCAGGGCATTTCTTATGTAAGAGTATTATTATTCTTCAAGAGGGGCCTAAACTTATCTGCCTCTGGCACCCTTATTTCACAGACCATCTCACTGGAACACGCTTGAGAAACGCTGCCTTGGAGGCTTTTTTCCCCCCCCAGTTTTAGGTACTGCCCTCTTTCATCCTCGTGTGTATGCTGATTCTATTCTCACGTGCCAGATACTATCCCCTCACTAAAACTCACACAGAGACAGCTTTAAAATTTTATCTCTGTCAATGAAATAACTTTTTGAAGATGCAATTTCAAGGCACAACAGACGTGTAGAATATAATCCTTTATGGGCACGGAACTTTCCCAGCCTCCATGTTTACAGTGCAATCAGCTCTATCTACTACCTTAGTACATTTTCTAATACAGCATTTGTCCTAATACCCCCACTCCATATTATTTTATCTGTTTTCATTCTGACCACCTCCATTTGCCTTTAGTTTGCTTAAAATGCATTCCTAGCTTTACATAGGCCCTTCTACCAAAACTGGCTTAGCTCAGTAGAATACTCGTCATCTTATTCTCTCTTCAGTTACTCAAGATTCAAATGCACGTAATAGGAGTCACCATCTTCCCTGTAATCCACTTATTGTCTTTCCAGTGGAATGGTCATTATTATGCATATTTATTCATATATCATATTTTTGCATCTCTGTTTTTGAAACTCTTTAATCCATAATTACTTTTGAAGGTAGTACTTTCACCACATATTTTTGACCCTTGTAAGGTAACTATAACAAATTTTATGGTGTGACTCTTATTGGTTTTCTTAGCCCAAAGTTATGATACTACCTACACATTAAGACATATTATTTTTAATCTCCTTACAAACTTAGCTTAGATGACTACAACAACCGGGTCACTTTGTGTAATGGAACCTATGAAGGTTTGTTGAGAAGAAATAGAGTGGGAAGAAACAGTGAGAAACTGCCAACCTTAAAAGAGATACAAGATTGTCTGTCTCTCAAGAAGTTTGACAATCCTCCTTTCTTCCAGAACTCTACCTTCAGCTTCAGGTTGGTGCTCTGAGCTATGCTAGACTGGCACTTTGCAACATTGTTAGATTTTCATGCCTATATTGTAATGAACTAGAAGGAAGTCTAGATGTTGGAAGACATTTGCAATGCTAAGTCTTTTGATGAGAGCATAACAAAGGATCAGTGTTAGGAAAGTTATCATCCACCCACTATAATTAAGAGTGTAGTTTTAATTTCTTCTAACTTATTTATTTAAAACCATCTTTTGTATTTCTAATTTCTGTACATTTATAGGTACAGTCTTCAGAACCAGGGTACCTCATTAAATACAGAATTTAAAAAATATTTGCTCATGCTCTTTCCTTTACTTTTCTCTGTGTGTGTGTGTGTGTGTGTGTGTGTATGTGTGTGTGTGTGTGTTTTAAATTATCAGCCGTAGACTTTAATATTGGGATTTGAGATTGAAGGGGAGTGTTATAGACTAAATATGACTCAAATTACAACACAGCAATGACATTACAATGCTTAAAATTTAAAGGCTAACTAATAATTCTCTTCCTGTAAAAATAGACTTTAAAAATTCAGAGATATGTATGGATATAAATAAGATTTTAAACAAAGATGGATGGGACTCCAAAAAGAAATGTTGGTTAGATTCACGTTCTTCTCTCAAACTGGATTCTTTCTCTTTTATCTGTAAATTATACAATCGATGGGTACTCGGGGCCAGGGGCAAGGTAAACTAAACTTAAATGTAGAGATTGTGCTAAGTATAGCAGGCATCAGGGTCTGTATTGGGGTTGGACACAACCTTAAGAGTAGTGTTAAAGGTGAGATAAAGGGCAACATTTAAGATTGTCTTGAAAAAAAACACACATTAGTTTTTCATTGTGATAAAAATGCTATCGACATAGATTACATTCCATATAGATTTAAGGGAGTGACTCTCAAAGTGCGGTGCCCAGTCAACCACAAATGGCATCACTTAGGAGTTGGCTAGAAATACAAATTGCTAGGACCGACTTGCACCTACTGAATCAGAAACTCTAGAAGTATGGCATGAAATAAGTGTTTTTCTCCAGTGATTCTGCTGTATTCTTCAATTTGAGGATCCTTGAGCTTGAGGTATGGACAACTAGAATTTCTTGAATATAGATGTATTTAAGATGCTGAATATATTACAGTCATGCTGCAGGTCTATTTAGTCAAGAAATAGGAATGTAAGATTTTGTTAATTCGAAACAATATTTATTGATCATAGACCATGTGCTGGACATGGTACTGAACTCTGGCAATAAAAATATGAAAAAAATTGCCTCTAGGAGTTCATAGTCTGGCATAGGAGACAGATATGAAGTTATCATACAATACACAAAAGAGATATAATCCAAGTAAGCAGATGCAGAAGTAGCACTGATGAGAGTTCCCTCCCCTTACAGAAGATCATCATTAAAGGTTGGGGCTAATTCTTAGTCAATGAACCGTAACAGAGCTTCTCATTTCCCTACCCAATCTCAAATTAGAAGTCTATTATTGAGGCTAAAACGAACAAAAAGACCTTTGTCAATTTGTGACTGTTGCTGATATACCGATTTCTCTTAGGAACGCCCTGGAAGGGTTTGATAAAGCAGACGGGACCTTGGACTCTCAAGCGATGAGCCTTCATAATTTGGTTCATTCCTTCCTGAACGGGACAAGTGCTTTGCCACATTCTGCTGCCAATGATCCCATTTTTGTGGTATGTTCAAAGACTCAGAATATATGAAAAATTGTCTAGATAATATGTTGGATTTATTCACTTTTCAATAATTTTCAAGTTTGGTATGTGTTTTATTCTCTGTGTGAACAATGGGATGTATGCATATGTAAATTAATTTTAATCTGCACCATAGTGGTGGTTAGTTAGCATTTGAAGTCCCCTTGTCAGAAACTTGTGCTTTGGCGATGGTTAGCTCTGGAATGTTTCTAGATGGAAATTTACAGTCCACGGTTGGATTAACAAATTAACATAATGATATTATAAATTATATCATGATTTAGCATAATATATGTCATAAATTAGCATACTGATCATTGATTTTTAATTGGTTAAATGAGTGGTGTTGAAGATAAGTGGTGGGTTCGGAGGACTTTGTAGACACCACGACTCTTGAAGGAAGCCCAGCAATCTAGCGCCTTTGAAGCAGCATATGAAGTCCAAAGCCCAGTTTGGTGTTTGGTCCTGGCCTCCTCACTTCACAAAGGATTCTATTAAAAATCAGCTGCTCTGCTGTCAGAATATCATCGTGTCCACTTTGTAGTGACTCTGCCATGCAAGACACTTGTCAGAGGAGAGTGTGGGCTTCCCTGGGTGGACGAGAACAGGTTCTTTTATTCCTTCTGTGCCTTCTTGCTAATAAGTGTTTGTAGGTTTACCAGAATTTGGTATTATACTCGCTTTCATGGCTACATACCACCTAGCAACACGTTTACTTGAGATGAGGAGAACATATGGCCACTACCCATCCCCAATTACAGGAAGCTACTGATACGTAAAACAATGTGGTAATGCTGAATAGACAAATTGGACTGAATCAGTTAGCAAACTTGAAAGTATATTTGGTCCTGTCTCTTTTGTTTGTAAATAAACAGAGATTCAACTCAAACTCATTAAGGATAAAAATATTAATTTTTTGGCTTATAACTGGGAAATTCAAAAGTGTTGCTGGCTTCAGGCATTGCTGAATCTGGGGTCTCAAATGATGTCAGCTCTCTGTTTCTGTCTTTTTAGACAGACTTTTTCTATGTGGTAGCTAGGATGGCCCTTGGCGGTCACCCATCTACATGCCAGCAGCTTGGCACATGGCCTAAATAAATCATATTTCCATAGTAGCAGGAGAACAGCCCCAGGATTGGCTAGGCCTGAGTTACCTGCCTTCCCTGAACCAATCACTGTGGCAAGAGGAACAAGGTCTTCTGATTGGCCAGACTAAGGTCACATGTCACCCCTGTTGTAGGAATAAGTGTGTGAAGCCTGCACACACCACCTTTAGTGATTTCTCTGCAAGAAAAAAAAAGTTCCGTTAGAAGAGAGAGAAGAGTGGAAAAGGGGTGCCGGACAGACAAAAATGACAATGCTTTCAATTAACAGAAAACTTCACATTGGATGTCACTGACTTAGTTAACAGCTAGTAGCGAGAGTTGCTATATCTATGTAGGGAGCCTTACGATTCTTTGAAATTCAAAGTGTGATTAATTCCCTTGATATATTTGAGTCTGATTTCTGTCTCACTTGAAAACGAAAGGAAAAGCAGAAGGGATTTTGACAAACGGGGATTGTAAGTGTTGGAATTCCAAGCTTTACTAATTTAAAAAATATGTTCACCATGGGGTTCTCTTGAGACAAACAAAATGGGAAAAGGGCAAGTCAGGGCCACATTATCCCAGCTGCCTTTAGTTAGTGCCCTCCAGCCTAAGCCCCTAAAAATATACCTGTAGTAGAACACATAAGGTTTATTGCTTGCTGCAGGGACAAAATGGGGAGCCTTGGAGTGTCTCGGGCATCAGAAAAGATTTGAGCTTGTGCTGGGTGATTTTGAAGTGTTTAAGAAAGAAGGACTTTGGTCCAGATGATGTGCTATCAGGAAGCAGGAATAATTCTATGATTAAGTATCACAATCGTTCTTATCTATACAGAAGGCAGACTGTAACGGGTAAAGCAGTGGTAGTCCCTTGTATTAGTACCAAAGGGCTAATGTTCATGTCAGGCATTTTGTGATCTGATCCATGATCATGTTTTGTCTGTGCTCAGACATGATTATGAAGCTGTGTTGTGTTTGTCTTGATCTACCACAGTCAGAGCGACCTTGTCTGGTGTTGATATTCCATGAAATTGTTTGTGTCCAAATTGTTTATGAACACCAAGACCTCATCGATAGTACTAGCCACCTCCTGGAATTCAGGGGTTGCTTCCCCCCACTCGTTACCCTCAGGTACAGCTCGCCAAAGTTGGCTTAGGCATTTTAGACAATATAAACATTTGTGTTTTAGCTGCTGAAACCCCAAAATGCCTGTTTTTCAGAGACACTTACAGACACTTAACTCTCCAGCCACTATTTTAATACTGTCTTCAGGGTTCTATGTCTTGGATAGGGGGTTTCAGAGCAATCACAAGAAGAAATTTCACCACCGGTCCTTTTTTATTTTTCTAGTATTTTGAGTTCATATTATTATACAGTTTAGATTGTGCTATAGTAAACAAATACTATATATTTTTCCCCCAGAAGTTTCCTCACTTAATGTTAATTTTAATAATGTATTTTAGTCTGCTCAGGCTGGTGTAACAAAATAGCACAGATGGGGTGGCTCAAACAACAGAAATTTATATCTTCCAGTTCTGGAGACTGGGAAGTTCAAGCTCAAGGTGCTTATTGATTTGCTTCCTAGGGAAAGCTCTCTTCCAGAGGTTGTAGACCCTCGGTCTTCTTGTGTGCTTACACGATAGAAAGAGAGAAGAAGTGAGCTCTCTGTTGTGTCTTCTTATAAGAACACCAATCCTATCATTTCAGGGCCTTGCCCTTATGACTTCATTTAACCTTAATTACTGCCTTATGAGCCTCACCTCCAAATATAGTCACTTTAAGGATTAAGGTTTCAACATTTGAATTTTGAGGGGGAGGGGGAGGACATAATTCAGTCTGTAGCATAGTGTATCCTGAAACATCGGTTTATCACAGTTTGTTTTTCTGGACTTCTGGGAGGCCACGTGACATAGTCAAAAGCACAGGATTACAAGTCAAATCTGTTTTATTTGACTTGTGCAGCCTGGGGAACTTCACTGAACTCTGTGGAGCCCCTGTTTCCTACTCTGCAAAGTGCAGGTCACAGGCCTGATCTGGTGTTGGGGAAAGTTTTTGTGCTCATTACAGCAACTCATAATAAGTTAGGATATTATAAAGCTGGTCTAGAAACTGTTAAGTACAATACAAATGTTATCATGAAAATATCGATGTGTTTTATAGTAGCTGGTGGGAAAGAATTAGAGAACCATGTGCTGCATTTGAATTTCCAAACCTTAATTAAGGTTCTTCTTGATCACCATAGCAGACAGTTGTGCCCTAAGGTGATTTATTCACAAGTACAAAGTCAGAGGTATTTCAAAGATGATGATTATTTTTACTCCACCCAAGGTACAGAAAAAAAATAGATATGAAGAGGGAGGGTAAAGGTATAGCTTCCAAGGACTCTATGCTTGCCAATGGTGTGAAGGTTGAGGAAACTTTCTGAAATTCCATATAGATAAGAGCATGATAAGAGTGAGCTGTAAGAAATCCTGAGATGGAAACAGTTGGTGGAGCTGTTCCTTCTTTCTAAAAATTGTTTCTCCGCTCACATTTGTGTGTAACAGTAAATGAAGGGGATGTCAGAAAAGTGGACTGTTGGCCCCAACCTCTAATAAGGTAGAGAGCTTACCTGTTAGGTTTCCATCCTCATCTTTGCTCTTCTAATCACATCATTTCTCTGGCTATCATCTAAGCCATCAACTTGTGCCAAGCATTGCTGCTGTCTGCTTTCTCTGCTATGTAGCTATACAGCTATTTATCTTTATTATATATCCCTAAATAAGTTTTTATTAAAACATACATTTTCAACTGTATAATTTGTGCACACAGTCTATATTCATAAAATAAAATGTCACAGTAGTTCTTATCTAGTAGTCCAAAATATTATGAGTAGAACATCAGGATCTTTTGAAAAATTGAGAATTATACTCCAAATCTTTCTCTCCCACTTAAGAGAATAATGGTGATGCTAATAATTTGGTTTTTAGCATCTTAAGTCTCAGGGACCATTATATATGATCTCCTCCTCCTTTTGAGGAAGCCCACTTAGTATTCATGGCTTGGCAACATTTTTCTCTAAATGGCCAGTTAGTGAGTATTTTAAGCTTTGCAAACCAGACAATCTCTGTGCAGCTATTCAACTCTGACACTGTAGTGTGAAAGCAGCCACGCTCAACACATTAACAAATGAGTGTGGTGTTCTAATAAAACTTTATTTATAAAAACAGGCGGTAAGCCCTTTGCCACAGGCTTTAGTTTGCCAACCCCTGCTCCAGAAAATCAATGTCTCTTCTCTAAAATAAAGATATCTTTTTAGTCATATTTCTCTTCCTGTTCAAGGTGGAAGCCTACAATATGACTTTATGAATGAGAAATTCCATGACTCATAAGTGGTTCAGAGATATTAGATGTTTAATTATCCTCGTCTTCATTACTTTTAATGCCTTTAATATTTAATTTTTTTCTTTGACATGTATTATCATGTACATAAAAATAAACAAAAGCCACAGCCTTTTTTGAAGGCACAGAAGGAATAATGTTTGGTACTAGTTCCAGAACTCACAAATACTGTAGGCTATTTACAAAGAGTTGTATATTGAAACTAATTTAGCCTTAAATAGTTTTCACATATTGAGAGCCAGTTTAAAGCATTTAAGTTAACAGAGTTATAGCTTCTGGAATTTCAAATTCATGAGGCAATTCATGCAAATATATTGCATACAATTGCTTACAACAATTATTAAAATTATTTTAGTAAAATCTCTTTAAGCAAGAGAGGTGCAAAGTTTATGTGATCACAATAATGAATAAAAGGAAGTACCATGTTAAAACAGAAACTCTGAAACAATCTCTGAAATTTTAACAATTCCAGAAGTAATTGAAGTAAATGCACACACTTATCATGGAAAATAAGATTAAGTAACAGAAATGCTAAGTGGTTCTGTCTTCAATATTAAATTTAGATGTAACCTAGAAGATAAAAAAAAAGGAGGGAAGCCAATGGACTGTGAAGTTAAATAGTTAACAGCCAAGAAAGAAACTATGTTAGAGATTAGTGATTTTCTTCTCAGTTCCTAAAGAGACTATTCTGAGAGTGTATTTAGCTTTTATTCTTTCAGAAAGGTCCATTGGTAAATTCTAATTCTTTCAATTCCTCAGTAGCTGGAGACATAGTTGCCTGGTTAATTCTCACTGAACAACTCTAGTGTATGCTCTCTACCTTGTACACTGAAATTCTTAATAGAATTAAGACATACAAATAATCTTATTACCATTGATATTTCTTAACAATGACAATTGGATAAGATAGTTCCATTAATTTAGGAATATAAGGCAAGAGAAGAGAAAATGAGTTTCTAAAAACAAAGGTCTGATGGTCTACACTAAATTAATCCTGTAAGATTCCTTCTGATCACTGTTCCAGGAAGCAATAAAATTAATAAAATTAATAGGTCACAATAACAACTATAAAATAGTTTTGATTTAGTATGAGTTTAGTTGAAATTTTAAAAAAGAAGTACATAGAACATTGCTTTTCTCTCCCCAAAGAGCGAGGCACTTAAAAATCTATTTTATTTATCTTTCTTAAAAATGAAAAGTCATAATTAGATGAATACCTTGAGTAATTAAAATAACTGTTTTATGTGGATTTTTAATTTTCAATGGTTTAATGGGTTTCTAATGATTTGTAATCGCAGAAATACTAGCAAAAAATGTTTAAAATGTCCATGATTCCATCTCATTTTTTTTTGCTTATTTCCTTTTATATTCTTTTATGTTTATACAGATGCAATTATAATGCACATATTTTTAGGTTGTTATATGGTTTCCTAAATTTTAAAATTTTAAAATAGATAAAATAGAGGTTCAAATGTAAAAGGCACAAAATGAAGTCCCTACTCACTACCACCTCCCAGTTATCCATTATTATTTTTCCTATTCTTCCGCCTATATTTTATAAATATGCAAGCATATGTTTACATATATCTCCCCACTTTTTTATCCAAATGGTAACATACTATAGGTACTTTTGTGACTTCGTGTTTTTCTGTTTGTTTGTTTTTTTTTTTACTTAGTCTAAATCAGTCCATATCAGTTTACAAAGGGCTTTCTTATTTATTTTTTTTAAAGGGCTGTATGGCATGCTATAGTATGAATTTATTCTGAAATTTTTAACTAGTCTCCTATTGACAGGCATTTAGGTTGTTTATAATCTTTTGCTTTACAAACAATGCTGTAATAAATAAACATGTAAGGAAATCGAGAGAATAGAATCATTGGATCAAAGGTTAAATAAATGCATTTGAAATTTTGCTAGATATTGCCAAATTGCCCTTCAGAAGACTGAATGATTTTCTTCCTACCAGCTATGTAGCAGAGTAACAATTCTCTCTTTCTCATTAATACAGTGTATTATTACACCTTTTCATCCTTGCCAATTTGATGAGTATAAATGATATTTTAGTGAGTTTAATTTTTATTTCTCTTTATGTAAATGAAGCTCAACATCTTTTAGTATATTTAAAGAAACATTTGCATTTCCTTTTCTGTGATCTGTCTGTTCAAGTAGGATGATGACTTCTGGGAAAAGAAAAAAACCTAAAGTTTCATACAAGAATTAGTGAAAATGATCTGTTCTCTAAGTTAGTAACATCCTCTTTTGATATTGTTTTTTTTTTTTAAATCTAATACTGTGTTCATATAAAAATGTGTTTTTAGTTTTTACTAGCTTATGGGAAGCTAATGTAATCATCGACATCATACCCATCCTATAGAACAGTTCCTGGCACTTAATAAAAGCTCAATAAATTTTTGCTAGGAGAATGTTATATTATTGAGCATCTATTAGTATGTCCCTATACTAGATGTCATGCAAACATGATCTTTTTACTTCACAAAAATGTGTGTGACAAATTACTCTCCTTTATTAATTTGGGGAAAATAAAATGACCGCGAGATCATATGAACCTGGAAGTGGGCAAGAAGTGATTATAAGAAAAGTTTCCTACTCAAAAATTTCCCCAAGTGTGTCGCCAGCTACAATTTTGCCTTTTGTCGGATTAGACAATTCTTAATTTGATCCCTTCAAAACTGCTTTCATTAAATCTGAGAAAATGTAGTTCTGGTAAATCAGATAAATAGGAATAAACAGTAATTGATGAAGGACAGGTCTGAATAATTTTGCCAGGCTTTTGAAAAGATAGGTCATTGGTTTTATCATGTTTTCATGTTTTATGTATTCATGCTTTTAAAATGCCACATTTACTTATTTAATATATGTATTTAAAAATAACCAAGATACATAGTCACTAATTCCTAAGTAGCATAATATTGTGGTAAGTTTTATAAGAGTTGAGGTGCTAGTGAGGGTGGCTGGCCACCTGCTTGGGCAAAGACTCCCTGGGTGGCAGGATTTCTATAGGCTCAGTCTGGGGGACAGTTCGTTTTTTTGTTTTTTGTTTTTTTTTTAACTTGGCAGGTGCTAAATGGCTAGATGGATTTGAAGGGGGGGTTCTTTTCATTTCTTTTCAGACTTTATAAGGATATACCCATACTCTATTGAGAATAACGAAACTTAGTCTAAGAGGTGAACTGTATACATTTCATTATTGATGAAATAAAGTAGTATAATGGCAAACCGCAATTTATATACAAATCTAATATGGTTCTAGCATTGATTTGAGTTACTCTCTCCTAGAGCTTTGGTCATTCCTCAGCCATGAATGTCTTGGGAGTTCTTATCTAGAAGCTCTTCTAACATTGCTCTGGTTCTCTCTCTTCAACCTGTGTTGTTTGCTTATGATGTATGCTGATCCGGTCACTTCTGTTAAGGCTGACATACTAATAACAGAACTCTCTTGCGTCCTGTTAGCATCTGTTTAAAGTTTAATCCTTAAATTATAGGCTTTCTTCCTTAAGGATTTGGCAACTGGATTTTAATGCTCTTGATATTTTTTTAGTGTACATGCTATTATATCTTGTATACTTTATATACATGTAAAGTTTGAATGCAATGTCATTTATACAAATCTGTGCCGAAAGGGTGCTTTTACTACCTGTATAACTCCTCCAAAATGCCTGAAAAATATCTTCTATTTTGTTGGCTCAAGATGCAATGAGAGGATGGACAGAGAAGGGTAGGAAGAGAAAATTATGGTAAGTCCTCACTTAATGTCATCAATGAGTTCTTGGAAACTGAGACTCTAAGCAATACAACATATAAGGAAACCAATTGTAATGTAGGCTAATGCATAGAAACAAGAATTAAGTTCCCAAGGCATATTTCTGGTCACAAAAACAAAACCAAACTTCGATATAAAGACGCAAAATACTTCTAATATTAAACATTGAGATAAATGTGAACTATCTACACATTTAAGAAAGATGAACAAAAACGAGTAAGATAATTATCTTCCACCCGCTTATTTCAGTTCAGGTCCCAGGTGGCCAGTGCCTCTCCTGGCAGCTCAGGGAGGATGGGAAAACCCACCCCGGACAAGGACACCCTTCCATCTCAGGGCACACTGACACCCATGCCCACACTCACTCAGACTGGGACACTTTATACCAACCACTTCACCTAGTGTGCACATCTTTGGGGTGTGGGAGGAATCTGGAATCCCTGGAAAAAATCCCACTCCTACATGAGAGAATATGCAAACTCCCAGCTGGGAATCAGTTTTTTTCTCATCAATGTTATAATGAAAAGACATTGAACCAAATAACTTATTCGAGGACATGCTATATAGCAAAATGGAATACATCTACTATTCTGGTTGTGCACTGCATAGAAGACTCTTTTATTGTTCAAATGTCCTTTTTTTCTACGTTTCTTGTCTCTAAATGTGTGGTCTATGACCTTGTGGCAGGGCTTAGTTAGCTAATTAGAAGCTTGGCTGTTGTTTAACTATTTCATGCCTGTTGCTTATGGCTTATTTAAGGAAATGTAAAAGCAACATCTCGATTATACATTGCTTCAAATCCTTGACAGAACAAGGCAAGAATTAATAAATATCATAAAATAACAAGCATGATTAAATGTTTTTTAGGGATTACCATTAAGAATTCTCTCCTTTGGAAATTCTGACCAAACTTTTTGCTTATGTCTCCTACCTTAAATTTTAAACTTTACCTTAAGTTTTCCAGTATGAAAAATTGTGTGTCTAGCATGTGACTTTTAAGTGATCACCTATGACTTCTCAGGGGCCCAGAACATTATTACGGTACTACAGTAATATCTACTCTTATTATGAATGATATCTCTTAGATAACGCACATGAATTCGAATGGTGCAAACATGGCGTGTGGTCTTCGGTAATGTCCAATGTCTTTGCAGTCAGCCTCAGGTTTTCATGGTACTCTTCCTCCAGATGCAAAGACACTTGTCATGTCACCAGTGTGGCAAGAATCAAAGTTAAGGTTAAGTCTGATAGTAACTTTATCGTCAAAGTTAAGGTTAAGTCTGATAGTAACTTTATCCTCCAATGATCTTGAGAAAGACATGCATGTTTTCCCTGTATTTGAGTAAGTTTCTTTATGCTTGTATGCACAATATTTATTAATTACTTTCTTCTGCAAAGGTTGCTTTAAAATATTTTTTACCTTGAAAGGCCATGTGACCACATTTTCTTCAATAATGCCTCCGAGTTAAAATTTAGTGTTTTTCCCTACCTGTATTTATCCTTAGTTTGTTAGAACAAGATAGAATAAGTTTGTATACCAAAATTTGTAACCTCATTTCTGAAGCACTCAATTTTAATTCCAGAATGCAGCTATGTGTGTATATAGCAGATATAGGGCAACAACAGGATACTTCTATTTTACTTTTGATTTTTATTTATTACCCTCAAATTACATTTGGCCTTTATGGAGATATTAACTGAGTTCATTTTCAACTTGTGTCCAACAAGGTACCATTAGTTTTTCATGGTATTTTGCTTAGGAACAATATTCACAACTTTAACAAAAATACTTATTCTATAGTTTGCACTACTTCACTTTCTAGCCTGTGGATGAGTTATTGCTCTCAGCAATAAAATTTTGTTTGTTGCATTCTTTGCATCTTCTTGACACACACTAGCCTTTTTATATTTTTTGACTACATTCTATAAATTGAATACTGTGTACAGTGTTCCTATCAGAGCTTTTATTGCATAATGTTTTATAGCCCTTCTGAGATCTATAATCTCTCCTTATTACTTTTCCCTATTCTTTTATCTGTCCAAATTATGAATTGCTTTAGAGTCTTGTCCCCTCCTTAATTATTTATGCTTTGCACTGGGTGAATTCTGGTGCTTTCCAAAAGTTATTTGCTTCTTGCAGCACTGAATCTGGATCTTTCTATGTTCTGAGAGTCTCTTGCCTCTTTTTCTAATCACAATTTGATCTCTGACTTGAATTCAGATGGTATCTAAAAGTTCAAGAAATATCATGTGGGCTTCTTTGGAAAATACATTCTGGTACAGCCCTAGATACTTTCACCATGCCATCATTTAGGATTCAGCTGCTTAGAACAGAAAAACCAAATACAGAAGCCTAAACAAACAAAAAAAGTTTATTTTTCTCTTTCTGTAAAAGAGCTCCAGTGGCAGGCAGCCTAGGCTGGTATAATATCTCCATAGTCATTATGGACACTTTCTTCTTTTTGCTCTACCATCCTTGGTGAGTGGCTTATTTTCTTACTTTGCTTGTTGGCTGTTAAGGTGGCTGCTGCAGCTCCAGCTGTCACATCCACGTTCCAGAAAGCAGCAAGAAGAAATTGAAATGGAAAAACTGAAACAACTGCCTTTAAAGAGCTTCCCTGGAAGTCCCATCCAATGGTTTCCAGTTAAATCTTATGGATAGCTTGGCACATTGCTTCATATAAAATACAAAGGAAGTTAACTGAGAAAGAAGAGAATAAATATTGGTTAAACATAGCTCTTTTTCTAGGGCTGATGACCCTTCTCAAAGATGACTCTTTTGGTTTCTACCTGTGGGAAACATTGATTCCTTGCATTATTGAGTATTCTTCCAAAGTTGTTGCTTTTGCAATAAACTATATCTTTATTCCTTTGTAACTTAAGTTTTGTTACTGAAAGCCAAGGCTTTAGAAGTCAAAAATCTTTTATCTCTCTAAAAGCCTAGGTCTTATAATTTGATATTTTGTTTTTTAAGATGATTGCCTTTGCCGTAAACTTTAAAAATCCATTCAGGACAAAATATCCCTTCAGTAAATCACTTGATTCTTGTTACTATCCTGAATGTAGCCACTTGAGACAATACAAATAGAAAGCTTTTGCTGTTGCCTGAACAGGAGAAACTAACTGCAAGGAACCTTGGGTAAGATTTGAAAATATTATCTAGTAAATAAATGACAGTAATACAAGCCAGAAGAGTGATGCAGTTAAAGGGGTTAAGAAGTGCAAGAAGCAAAGAATTCAGACTGGGGACAATCAGGGAAGATGTCCCAGGGCAAGGGACCATTAGTGCAGTTCATCCTTGAAAGACTCCCAGAAATCAGAATGTGTGACTTTGCAGAGTGCAGAAACAGCACAAGCTATTTGAGTGAATTATGCAAAAACAAAAAATCAAATAAAATAATACAAAATAGAAAATATACTTTGCATGGCACCGTCATCGGCCAACAAATACTTATGAAGCATCAACTCTGTCCAGGTTGCATGTTAAGCTTGAGGCTTCAAAGGTGAAAATATTTCATTTCTGACGTTTAGGAATTAGAGGTCTTGTTAGAGGAAATAGATAAATAAATAACAAGTTATAGTATTTTGACCAATGCTATATTTGGGGTATAAGGAATAGTGGTGGATGAATACATTCATTAGTAAGTATTTATTGAAATAAGTACCTCCCTGCTCCTGTGTGACAGACCCTGTGGTGACAGTTCCTGGGGACACAGAGGGAAAGAAAAGCAGACAGTGCCTCTGAGCTCCTTGAATTTACAGCCTAGAAATGAAAGAGGAAATCTAATGGCTGGGCATATAGAATGGGCCGAACTTTCATGTTTGTATCCTGTTGTGAAATCAGGGCTATAGATGTGGACATTTTGCTGTTAATATTTTAAAACATGTAATAATTTCTTTATTTGAAAAGGACTCTAACAGCTTCCTTAAGAAAGTTTAAATGAGCACTATTCACTTTACAACGTTTTTAGACTTTCTTTTACTGGCATAACACTGAAAATTCAAACGAGAGGGTTATAAAATGAGTAAATAGAGGTTATTCCTGGCGAGAAAAATTTGAAAACCCATTTTAGATTTTTTTAACTGTCCATTTGTATCACAACACTGATATACACAACCTATTCCGTCTCTCCTGTTAGAGCCAAAGCATCTGAAAATTGACTAAAATATGCATCTCATCACACTTGCCTTTTTTCTGAACTTAATAATTAAACTGCATTTGTCGAAGGCCTCAAGTGTTCCTGACCAAGGTTAAATCTACAACAGAACTTTCATTTGTTCACTTGACAAAGGGGTTATAACCTATTTGGGGAGATATGTCATACATCCATGGAAACTGAACTTAAAATTCTAAGGTTAGATTGAGTATACAGAAGTTCCTTGTGGCAAGAAGGAAGCTCCAGTTGGATTGATCTAATTGAAATAGTTCGATAAGCACTAAGCATCACATTCAACTGTCTTGCAGGTCCTTCATTCTTTTACTGATGCCATTTTTGATGAGTGGATGAAAAGATTTAACCCCTCTGCGAATGCCTGGCCTCAGGAGTTGGCACCCATTGGTCACAATAGGATGTATAACATGGTTCCTTTCTTTCCTCCGGTGACTAACGAGGAATTCTTTTTAACCGCAGACCAACTTGGCTACAGCTATGTTATTGACCTGCCAGGTAACTAATACAACTTCTAAATGGATGATTCATTCATTTTTTAAAGGAGCTTTCTTTCTTTCTTATTTTAAAAATGTAAACCAAGACCATAAATTGAAGCATTCAGGTCTTGTTTATAGGCAATTTTCTAGAATGAATATCAAAATGAGCCTTTAAAGTATTAATTAAACATCAGGAAAGGAACCAGTTGGATGACTGTTGTTTCAGAAAACTGAAAGTTGTTAAGAAACCTTATTCCATAGAGGAAGTATCTACTCCTACACCTGATTTGACAATTTCATTTGAATTAATTGAAAACTGGCCATGTGTAACCAGTAAAGTCAAAATGCACTTGCCACATGTGTACAGCAACTTACAGGACTTAGAGATCATAACTTAAAGGTAAGGCTGGGTTTAGAGTGAGGCAAGTGCAGCACTTGTCTTGAGTGCAAAGGTCAAGGAGAGGCCAAAACATTTAGTAATTGAGATAAGTAATACTATAATGCAATATTAAAAAGTAAACCAAAATTAATGCAAAAAAATCTATGATAAATTCACTATCAAAATTTTAAACAAAGACAGGCTGTTTGTTTGTTTTATATCTCTGCATTATTTTGTAAGTAAATCAATTTTTCCCAATTAGCTTATACCTCCCCTGCTAGGTGGATTCGTGAAGCTAACAATTGCTTACAGATTGGGCTACATGGGGCTTCATGTATATGTTTTATAAAGTAATGTTTTTTAAGTCATGTTTTTAAATTGTAGATTTTTAAATTAGCTTTTCCCAGTTGGTTCAAAATATGGGAGGATATTTTGATACATATATATAGGGGCACACATTTTTTTCATTTGCCTAGGCTCCAATATAGTTCCACGTGCCATTTAAAGAATCTTAGTTTGCAATATGTGTAAATATCAAATCATTATGTGGTACACCTGAAATTAATACAATGTCGTATGTCAATTATACCTCATTAAAAAGAAAGAATCTTAGAACAGTTTGAGAAAGGAAAGGTAAAATGTTAAAAAATATATATTAATTTGTCTAGAAGCTGAAGAACACACAGCCCATCTGCCAGGGGCTCTTCCCCATTTGTGTCTATTTCATCTTCCCTAAATCTCAGCCTACAAAGTAATCGAGACAACTTTTTAGCTCACATCTCTCTCACTCTCTGACTTCAGAGTCTTTTAGGCCGTGGAATCAGTCCTCTGCTTTTTCTTCTAGTTTTCAATTACTGTTGCTTATTCTCCTTACTGATTTAAAGTTTCATTTATTTGGGTAGCTGAGGATATCTCTTTGAAACTTCTTTTTCTTTTCTCTGGGACTGAACATAATAATAACCAAAAATTTTGCAACGTGCCTTTTGACCATGTTTCTATCTCCTCTGAAATTAGCCAATTAATAGGTATAGACTGAGAATCCAAATATGCCCAGAATGCCCAACTCATTAGAAGATATAAATTTGTGTTCATTAATCGTTTTGACAAAGAAATTTACAGTCCCATCTGGGTATTATAACCAAAAGTTAGAGATGGGAGTGAGGAATTTGGGAAAGAAAGTAGGTCTTGAACTAGATTCAAAGAGATGGTAGATCTTAGGTAGATGAGAAGGGAAAAGGGAGCATTTTAGATTGAAGATGGGCAGGGAATAGAAGTATGAAAGACACATGTAATCTATAAAGGGGACTGTGCAGAGAAAGCCTGGCTGTAGTGGAAGGCTTAGGTAGAACATAATTGTGAATCAAAGTTGAATCTATGAGAAGGGCCTGAGTACCTAGGGCCTTAAAAGCTAGGCAGAAACCACAATGAGATACCACTTTAAGCCCATTAGGATGGTTACTACCAACGCCCTCCCCTCCCGCCACACACACACACTCAGAAAATAACAAGAGTCAAGGATTGAAACCCTTGTGCACTGGTATTTGGAATGTAAAATGGAATAGCCTCTGTAGAAAACACTCTGGCAGTTCCTCAAAAATTAAACAGAATTACCATTTGATCCAATAATTCTACTTCTTTGAGTACTTGCAAGCAAGTTCTCAAACAGGTGTTTGTATACCTCTGTTCATAGCATTATCATTCACAAAGCACAAAAAGTGGAAGCAACCTAAGTGTCCACTAATGGATGAATGGATAAATAAAATATTATATATACTTACAATGGAGTATTATTCAGCCCTAAAAAGTAAGGAGATCTTGTCACATGTTACAACATGGATGAATCTTGAAGACATTATGCCAAGTTAAATAAACCCGTCACGGAAGGACAAAAAATATGAGTCCACTTGTGTGAAGTATCTAGAGTAGTCAAATTCATAGAAACAGGAAATAGAACGATAAGTGCCAGGATTTGGGTTGAGTGTAGGGGTTTGGAAGTTACCATTTCAGTTTTGTAAGATGAAAAAAGTTTTGTGGATAGATGCTGATAATTGCACAACAATGTGAATGTACTTAATGTCACAGAACTGTACACTTAAAAATAGTTAAGATGGTAAAATATGTTATGTGTATTTTACCAGAATTAAAAAATAATTAAAACAAAAGCTAGGCCGAAGAGTTTGGACAATAACAAAAGACAAACCTTTTTGGTTTCTGACAAAGAAATAGCAGCATAAAACTCTGTGTTTCTAGAAGCTGAGGCCGGCAACAGATGCCGCTGGATTGTAGCAAGAGGGACAAATTTAAATCCTCTTGGAGGAATCCTATTGGGATGAGTCAGAGCCCTCTGTGGGATTGGAGAAAAATAACTAGGAGGAGAATCTTACATTTAGGTAAGTGTAGGGTATAGAACAAAAACCCAGTTCACAGAAACTGAATTTAAGAACAGCTGGCCAAGAATAAGATAATTTTTAAAGAAATGACAAATAGGCATAAATATACTAAAAATGAAATCCCTTAATTTTGTGGAAGAGTGCTTATAAAATATATTTGAGTAGAAGATGTAATTTATCATGTAGGAGATTCAGAATTTATTCACAATTATTTTAATGGGTATGAATTTCATCTGCTCCTGCTACTGAATGTTTTCTGTTACAATAGCCATCTGATCTTTCTTATACATTTATCACCCTGTAATAAAAGGTAGAGACAACAGCAGAATTTCTCCACCTGAAGGTTGTATATTTTTCGGTTCCACGGATACCATTTTAGCACGTACTTTTACAAATGAATTTCTAACTCACAAAAGTAGTTATCTACTTCCTTAGAGGATTTATTCTGTATGAGTATTTATTGTAAGAAATTTTTAAAATGCAATAAGCTGTATTCAAGTAATGGAATTCCATTTCCCACATCCTCACAAAAAATTATGGATATAATAAGTAGTGAGGAAGGAGAAGATAAATTTTATTCTAGCCAGTGTAGTTTTGCTTTATCAACAAAAATGCATGTGAAAGATAAATTGCTTTATTCTTTCCTTTTTGAAAAGTATTCAGTTGATGAAAATCCCAATCGTAGACCTTTTTCTTCTGCTTTAATTTCAGTTGAAGAAACTCCAAGTTGGAACACAACCCTTTCGCTGGTTATGGGAATACTGGTGGCTTTGATAGGCCTTTTGGTGCTGTTGGCTTTTCTTCAGTATCAAAGACTTCGAAAAGGATATGCACCCCTAATGGAGACACATTTAAGCAATAAGAGGTACATGGAAGAAGCCTAAGGAACTCACACCTTACCTTAGAAAAGAGGCTGGCCAAGCTGAGGTTGGGACCCTGACAATGAACAAACTAATCCTCACTCTTCCTCCTTTAGCTGAAGATTTTAGGCAGCTCCTCCTGTTATGATGGTCCCAAACACAGAAAATGCTTAGCATTAGTCTCTGGTTTGCTTTTTTGGGTAACAAACTCAAGCTAAAGTGCTTAAGGCTATATCTGCCATCAAACCAATGTAAAGCTGACAATTTGTGGCCTCATAATAATTATCCATATTGATTAAGCCTCCTCCTGTTTTGAGAGCACAAAAAGAAATTGATAGAGTGGATTCACTGTAATTTGCAGGTCAGTGCAATTTGAGACTTGGACAAGATTATGGTTCAATCTTTCTTAGCCCAAGTGTCTTCATTTGTAATGGAGTGGCAATAAATGGTGGACAGGACTACATGTGTATAAATCAATTATACGTTAAAAGCACCAGGAGGAATTACTTTTTATAGGTGAACTATTATAAACAATTCCATAAAGCAAATAACCACCTCTAGCTTATCTTTCAGGTATATCAGAATTTTCGTACATCATATTCTCATAAGATTTGTTTAAAGCAAGATCTATTGGAGGTAGAAGTAAAGAGTAGTCTTTTATATTTAGCTACTTCTATCTATAGGGCTTAAAACTTTTTATTAATATTATACTTAATAATGTCTTCCTAAGAGAAATAATTTCCTAACATATAAGAGGAATAAAATTTTCTAACATTACAATAAATCAATGATGAATGGCTTTAAACAAACTTAAAGGTAGAACAAACCCATAGAATATAAAAGTTAATATTCACTTACATTGAATATTATGCAAATAAACTCAGAAAATATCACCAAGCATTGTAGAGCTATTCTTCTCGATGATAGGGGAAAATTCAACCTTGAAGAAAATGAATACATAACTCTATATGCTTATCTTCAGTATTAGAAAAATTATATGTATATAAATTATGATTTCAAAAGAAATGTTTTATAAAACTAACATTCAAAGTGAAATTTTATAACATCTTTTCTTTGTGAATTAAATTCTCCTCTAATTCTAAAATTCTTTGACATTAATTTGTGTCTCGCTTAAGATTTAACATTGTTTATTATAATAAACCTATTGAGTAATTTTAAACTCACATTAAAATGAAGTAGAAAACTTATTAAAGAGGCAAATAAAAATTAATGTTGTTTTGCATATTATTGTGCATCTGTTGGGGATTATTGTTTTTTAATTCACGAGCATCAATTTCCATCTTTATATATGTATGAATATAAGTATATATGATAAGAAATATCTAGTTCACTTTTGAAAATAAATATACATAATAGCGACTTCACTTTTAAAAATATGTTTTTAAACTTATGTTTCTACTTTCTTTTGAGTTTCTAAGCAATTGCTACTTCCTGGCTCATTATTATACAGGTAAGAAAATGAGACACCAGCATTTTCCCAGGTGAAGAGTAATTATTGATGTCCCCACAGTCCAAAGATTGATCTTGGGGTGGGAGTAGTAGGGTGACTACTTCAAGTCACTGACCAGGGAGGAGGTGTTCTGCAGCAACTAATTTACCTATCCTTCTGAAAAGCCTTCCAGGTTAGTCACCTTGTTGGAAATCCCAGAAGAAGTAAGTTAGAGCCAATGTGGTAATAGTTATGTCTTGTTTGCTTCCCCATCTAGACTTAAAACTTCTAGAGGTCAAGTTGTACACCTCTCTGTACAGCTCCAGTGCCATGTATCAAAGCACTTCAAGTACTCAGAAAATGTTGGTAGTTAATTGATACAGGCACATAAAAGAACCAATTCACCCTACAGTGGAGATAATTACTCTCCTTAATGCAATGGCAAAACCCAAGGTTGAATGAACCCTTCTATTTCTACAGTGCTTTGCTTATCCTGAATATTCTATGAATATTTTTTAAATGAATAAATTAATCTCAAAGTAGAACTTGAACTGTGAAATAACAATTTACTTTTCAGATTTTGAGTCAGACATATGATAGGTGGAATTTGACTCCATACAACCTAATACAAGGTTACACTTTTCAGACATATTTTCTTCTTGGGCCTATGTTCTCCCCACCATTGGTAGGCCTTAATTCTACCATTTGTAGGGACAAAGATAGGGAGTTAAGGCCTTACAGTGTCATTTTAAGGCTCCCCAGTTTCTGATGTCTTAAAAGCCTTGTTTCAGTGGAAGGAGTTTGTGAGCAAAACCAGTGCCTTTTTACTCCAGTGGGCCCAAGGGTTTCTTTAGAAATTCTCTAAAGATGACATATTACTTTGACTTTAGCTATACTGGCAGTTCAAGCCATAAATAACCCTTGTGAATTTAATTTTGCTTTGGCAGATAGTTTGATGAAATCTTGAAAACAACACAGAAGAAAATTATGAGCAATGGGATAAGTTAAAGTTTTCTAAAAGCAAACTAAACAATGTCTATTTGGTAGAAACCATTAATTCAATTGTGTTATTTGATACAGTGACTCGAGTGAGATTTTTTGGATGTAATAGAACTGAATTTGGTCCTTTTTTCTTCTAGCCATTTTCTGCTCCTTTGGAGGTTTATAAACTTAAGATAACACTATCACAGTGTCTTCCAAATATAATTATTCTCTGTGTTGTAAATAACATCTCATAGAAAGGCTTAAACTTGTCCTTCTTTATTAAAATACCAGAGATTTCCTGCCAGAGTACACACTCTGATTACTCATTCACTGTGCATGTTGCTGAGCGTTTTCGAATATGCAATTAGCACAATGACCTTTCTGATTAACAGCGTAGCTGAATCGGGCTGACGATAAAGCAAAACCTGCCCTCTTGTGTTTTATTAGAACATTGCACAATGTGGTAAAGTTCTTATAGGTACTTTCTTCTTCTACCGTGGTTAATTGCCTAGGTCAGCATAAAAAAACAAATGCTGGAAGATTTGCTCTGAATTCGAAAATCAGAACAGATAAAGCACAATATTTAGAAGGAAATGATCTCCTGTGCAGGCAAGGTAATCACATAATTAAGGCTCTTTGAATTTCCTTTGAAATATATTTTGAAATGTTAAGTGTTCACCAGCAAGCCATAAAATTTTGGGGAAACATTTCAGGCCACTGGGCAGAACACTTTTATGCTTGTCAAAAACATACAGGCTATACTTTAGTTAAATATTATTTGTATGATACTGCATCTGGAGACTGGGGAGTTTTTTTTGTTTGTTTGTTTTTCAATTAAAAACTGTTATCAAGAAGGTGATAAAATTTGGGAAAGATTTTTAAAAAAATACTGCATCAGTGACTTGAAACCAAATATAAATATCTGAATATGGGCGTGGGTGTGAGCAGTGTCAGATAATGTTCTTCACTGTGGAAAAGTCACTTTTTAAGACTGAACTTTTGGCATGATGGTGCCAAAAGCAAATATTTATTTGGGTGCCCACAGTGGCTTATCTTATATTAGGTGATTAAAGAAATACTCAAATAATAAAGAAAACATGCTCTCTAGCTAGTTTTTCTAAAGCTTTTCCTTCTAGAATATGTACCTGGTTAAGATTAAGGGCGGGAAGCAGGACCAGGGTACTTGTATGCCCTGAGAAGTTTTAAGTGAAAAAATTGGGGCTCCAATTTTCCAGCTGGCTCTACCTGCTATGCTCCTTCTCTGGAGGTTCTCTCTGATTCCAGACATTGTGAGAGTAGCTGTTCTTATGGAGAATAGAGAAAAGCCACCCCTAAAATATTCCCCTCAAAACAGAAAACAAATTGGGGAATTGGGGAGTCAGATTTGAAACACTTAGAATGCTGCCAGAAGATGCAGTCTTCCCTGGAGGAGAATCATTGATTTATTCCCTATTGATAAATACGTTATTAAATGGCATGCTTTACTGAAAACTTAATTTCCAAAGCGGCGAATTTATTATTTAAATTTCTACTTGAGGTCTCATCTCCAATATTTTAATTTTCTTCTTTAAAAAGCAAGTTTTTTTCTTGACCATTGCCACTAATCAGTTTTTTCCTTCTTTAAAGAGTATCTGAATTTCAAAGTCTCGCATTTCACACCAAGGAGGCATGCTCAGCTAAAATTCACACGTGTTGATGCTTTAAGTCAGACCTCCTTATGCAAGCAAATGATCAGCCTTGAAAACCGAAATGTAACCTAAATCATTATCTGTGCATTTACCTATTGTGCCTCTTTCTCATCTTCACTTGTGGCAAGTATACAACTTCCAACATTTCAGTTCTGAAACTCTCATTTCGGCTGCACATTTTCTTTTCATTTCAGGCATTTTACAATTCTGAGGCTTGTAACATTTCATAGACTCAAGGTTGTTTTCTTTCTTTCTGTTCATTTCTCTCCTCAGGGTGTCCTCTTATCAAGATGCAGGCTTCTTTGTGTTTTTAACACTTTTATTTGAGATAGTCCCAACTCTTTGATCCTGTGCTAACTCTAAATCGTGCGCTGTCAGCCATCCAGAGAGCCGATCTGGTGCGTCTTGGGCGCGCTGTCTGCCAGCTCTTGATAGCATCATCGGGCCTCTCCAACAATCAAAGGGCTCTTCTAACCTCGTAACATGCAAATTTGTTCCTTTTCTGCTTCAGTCTGTCACTGCCCGCATTTTCCAGCTTAGCTGCACAAAAGCAGGCATGATAAAATCATTCTCAAGTTGACATTGCATGTCATGGATGTAAATTCACTGTTTTTAAACAATAGCTACTCAGAAAATCAAATTACTGTAAACTCACCTCGAAGCTAGATGGCTGCCTTGGATCTAGTTTTCTGATTGCTGGAGAGATGATGCAACTGAGTGTCTTTTATCACAGAGCAATCTTGCTCACCTTTGTTGTAGCTGTCAGAAGGGAAGAACTCTGTGCTCCCAGGAAGATTTTACGGAGACTTCCCGGTATGTACCTAACTATACATAACCACGGGAGAAAACAAAGACGCCACAGCTCAGTTCACATTGCTGTCAGCTTTTCCCTGCTAGGGCTTGTTCCCTTCTTTTATACACTAAAAATGCCACTAGAAAATATTCATTAAAAAGCCACTTATTTCTTTTTCTATTCAAACCACCAATAAGTGATTGACCTTAATTATCTCCCTGTGTGAAATCTCTGGCAGTCTAAGATAAGGGTGCTCGGCTCCCATGAATAACACTGTATTTCCTGAGTCCGGTCACAAGTCAGTGTTCAATACAATCTGAACATAATTCTCTGTTGACGTTTGACAGGTTTCTTTTCATGCCCGTTGGTCCCGGCACTGATTCAGTGGGTAGGGGAGGGCTCTCAAGAGCTGGTTTCAATGGCAAAGGGGCACTGTGGGGATAAAATACTGGTTTCAGCTGGAGTGGAAGTGAAATGTGTTCAGAACATTATTTTAATTTTTATTTTTTAAATTACTTTAATTTTTTGTGGCAAAGTATACAATATAAAATTTGCCATTATTACCATTTTAAGTGTACAATTCAGTGGCATTAACTCATTCACAATGTTGTGCATGTCACTACCAACTATTTTCATAATTTTTTTTATCATCCTAAACAGAAACTCTGTACTCATTAAACTATAATTTCCTATTTTTCCCTCCCGCAGCCCCTGGGAACCTCCAACAAGGCTTTGGGAAGTCTCCCCTGTCTCCATCCTGAGACCCTCAGTTCTGTGATTTGGATGGGAACCTAATTGTCTTACACCAATTACTCTGTTCCGTACTCCTGGCTGCAGTGTTTCAGCCACAAATGTAAAACTGTGAGCCAAAACATTAGAAAGAGATCTTGACTGAGGACTCTGAAAAATAAAGCCAAAAGATATGGTCTAATCCCTGAGTGATATGGTGTGAAGACATGGGGTCTGGAATCATAGCAGCCATTTTGCCTCCTTGAAGAAGAGTTTGAAGCAACCAGAGGTACCCCACCTTTTAAAAAAAAAATTTAGGCCAGTTTGAGTTGGGGTTTATCTTACAATATGAGGAATCCTAACTGATAAACTCATCTTTGGGGAATTTAAAAATAAAGTAAGGAAGCAGAGGAGTGGGTTTATTTATTTGTTTCCTGACACCATAATCCATGCTTTCAACTGAGTAAAAACAAATTTTTCTTTGTTTCTTAAAAACCGCAAGAGAAATATCGGTGCTCAAGGAAGGACTCCTCTGAGTGTGACCACCCTCTTCTTCCTATTTTTATGGTCTTTCCTCTGGTTATTCACAACCCTGGTGTCTTCTTACATCTCAGACTTTCCTCTTTTAAGGGCACCAGTCAGATTGAATTAGGGCTGACATAAACAGCCTCGTGTTAGCTTAATCACCCCTTTAAAGGCCCTATCTCCAAATATCACTATATTTTGAGGTACTGTGGATTGGGATTTCAGCATACAAATTGTCAGAGGACAACCAAATTCACATTTTGGGGAAGTAATCCAACCTATAACATCTTGGAACAGAGAAGTTGCTCAAAAAATGTTAATATTACCTGTCAAATCCCTTTAAAATGCTTGGCGTGTGAAACCAATGCCTCAGGTAAAATCCCAGGGGTCAAGACAAGCAGTTGCAGCTTGAAAACTCAAAAATAGGCTCTGCAGAGTATGCAGAGGTATCTGAAAAACTAAGCAGGGCCCTGCTCTAGGATTGTTGCTCTTTTATTCATGATGGAAGAAGCTGAGATTTCGTGATGCTCAGGTGGGGCAGGAGTGTCATTGAGTCACAGATGGTTTGAGTTGGCATGAAGACTTCTTGCGACTGAGCTAGGAAAAAAGGAAGGGAGGGAAGCAATGACAGAGGGAGGCACTTTAAGGAAACCCAGCCATCCCATTAAGCTCCAAAGGGCACCACTGCCTTTTTTCAGTCGGTGGAGAGAAAACAGGAATGTAAATGGTGTGTGAAATGTTAAATGTGAATGAACTTTAAGCAACTGACATGGTGCTTCTGCTTCATTACCAATTTTATTTTCTCTACTAGGGAGGCCAGAGAAAATGTTCCCAGTTTCTAGTTCTTCCTAAGAGGTTAAGAACTTTAATGGCAGGCTCAGGTTGGATTCACCATAGATTTACCTTGGATCCTGCCCTTTTCTTAGTTCTCATCCCTTGGTTTGGTTTCAAAGTGAGAGAGAAAGAGAAGGGGATTGGATAATTGGGAGAGAAAGGGTTAACTAACCCTCCACGACTCTCAGTCTGGATCTTGAGCTTTTCTTGCCTAACAGAACAGGCAAGAGAAATGAAGACATTCTCTCTGGCTTAGACACATGCCCCCCTACTTGGCTCATGCCTAGATACTCTAAGGTTTCAATTTATAATTTTAACCTCTCAGAGGTCTTTTTTTGTCTTTGCATATTTTATTTGTTATTCACATATTTGACTGTGGTAGGACATATTCTTCCAAAAATTATGCACTGATACCCTTAGATTGCATTACAAATTGCACATTGGATTTGCATATATCATCAAACCAATGACAATTGTGAGCTACACTGCACAGGATGCCACCTGCCAGGCAACTGCTCAGTTTCAACAAAATTGTTCGTGTTTTTTTTTTTTCTCCACAATATTTATATACTTATTGGTGTATTTAATCTCATGTTTACTTCTTAATATTTTAGATAGGTGGCTGAAAAATGAAACAAAAAAAGAAAGATTAATACTAGTGATAAGTTTTACAAATTAAATATATTTGGGACAAAGATGGAAATCAAGTGGGGGTAGATTTAACCTCAATGGAATGTAAACTAGTTAACTGTGAGTTTAATTGCCCAGGGAAAGAATAGAAAGAATAATAAAAATTCTGAAAAAATATCATAGATTATCTGGGAATGATGAGGTATAATTAAAATGTTTAGACTATTTTTTCACTTTCTGGGAATATATATTTGTTGTCGGGCTTCAAACATCAATGTCTGTGATATTTACTAGCATTAGAATTAGAATTGGCTGCTGTCAGGTAGATGGTATTTGGCCAAGGCTAATTTTACTCTGCAGCCTCAGTCTCAATCATTCTTTTCCATTAGGTTATGAAACTTATCAAAATCATGTCTATTTGTTTAAACTGTTAAACCTAAGTAAAATGAACTACATTTCCCCCACTAGTATACAGCAGCCACTTAGTAATATTGATTAAATAATTGAATAAGTAAATAGAAGTTTTAACTCCTTGAACTAGTGACCTTTAGAAAATTAGAGATGCAAATTGGCATTCAGGAGGAAGTTCAGAACTGGAATTACTGGCTTAGGAACTCATCTGCAGGAAGTTATCATCAAATCATTAAAGGTGATGAGATCTGCAATATGACCTTGGAGGTCAGGAAGATGGAAAGGATTAAACAAAATGAGCATGGGGACAGCCACCATTGTGGGTCCAGAGACAGGAGATTAGGGACATCTAATCCCAAATCTTAACATCTGCTGGCAGAGTGATCTTGGGTAATTAATCTGATTCTCCCAGCTCCTTTTTGTCCAAAATGATAGGTTTGGAATTAAATGATCTTCAAGACTCCACTAAGGTAAAGAGGAGCAACTGCATAACAGAAAGAACACTAAACGAAGAAGCAGAAAGCTGGGTCTAAACTCTTTTTCTTACTTTTCCTAGTTCTAGTTCTTGGACATATTACATACATTCTCTGAACTTTGAATTTCTTTTATAAAGCAATGATAGTGCCTCCTTCACAGTTCAGTTGCAAGGCGTGAGTTAGATAATATGTGAAGACACTAAAAACAGTGTTGGCGCACTGAAGGTGCTTAGTAATCATTCACTGAATCTCAGCTAATGAATCCGAAGTTTGTGCTTTGTAATTATAGAAAGGACAAGAGGGCCATTTCATTTCCATGGGACTTCTGCCTTACTTATCTTTAAAAACTTTGGCTGACAAAGATAAATAAAATGTACAATGAGATAATTTAAAATAGCAAAAGAACAAAAATGAAGCAAAAAAAGCAGAGGAATTGATAATATCTTGCTTCTAACATAATTTAATTACAGAGTGGGACACCGAATCTAGCTCTGAGTTTCTTAGCAGCTAATTAAAACCTAGGAATACTTCGGCTTTTATGATTAGTAGTAGAGCCTCTAAAAAACCATACATACTCAATTGTAGAGCGCTGAATAGAGCATGAAAATGAGCCCATGGCCTTTCTGAGCATGGGACCTGTGTGACTGTATAGTCACATACCCACAAAGCTGTACCCCACATTTTTATTTTATATTGTGCCCGGTAAATCATGTAGCTGTGTCTCTTGGGGGTACTGACTGAGTTAGGAGAGAAATTCACTCCATTCTACACAGGCATATAGGGCACTAGTAGGGTTCACAGGCAGGCAAAAATCTAGAGGCTTCCAAATAGTCCTTATAATAGTTCATTTCAATCTTTCTAATTCCTTAGAGCTGTTAATAAGAGAGGTAGTATAAGCAATTTATAGCCAAGAAATTGATCTTTTAGCCCTCAGGGCTATGAGCAGGGCCAAAGCTGGTCGAAACACAGAGGAAAGGCTTCTCTGGACTCAAGTAGCCCCATCCGTTGACATTGGGACCCCACAAATGGAGGAGAAAGTTGAGAAACATGGTCTTAGAGAGGTCCAGTTGTGGCTGAAATCAAAAGACTTTAAAAAAAATCTATAATCTGAGATGCTAAAGCATAGATTATAAAAAACACCTTTTTAAAAGTAGATGTGATTTGATCTCAAGAATGTCGCAAATGTTATCAGTTTGGGTTAGAGCCAGCTGAGTAAGGAAGAGGATAAAGTCAGCAATTTTGATGATACAGTTGATTCTTGTTATTCACAGCAGTTATGTTCTATAAAGTTTCAGCAAACACTGAATTAGCAAGTACTGCATCATTGTCTCCGGGGGAAATACAGGGCTAGGTTTCTGCAAGCCTCTGGCCGCAATATTTTCATCAACCAATCAATATATACCTGTTTTATGTGTGTTTCTGCTTAAAGACATCTGTTTAATATGTATTGTTGATTCATTAACTCACAACATGCCTGAATGAAACTCACCTATCACATGTATTTTCTCTGTAAGGCACCTTGCAGACTCCTTGAGTTTAGGAATGCTACACAGTGCTTCACGTGTAAAATGGCCCCCTATGCTTGAGGACCATTTTAAACAGCAAAATCACCACCAAAAAGCACAAATATGTGAAAAACGTGGCATTAAATAGACTGCAAAATGCACACACATTTACAGTAGGAGGGCTTAAATGAGAGAGCAGGGCATAATCTTGTTCAAACTCAGTTGGGATTTGTACATCAAGTGACTCATTTTTTACTGCTCTGTGCATATGTATGTCTGTGAACAACTGTAGAAGTGCCTGAGTATTGATTTGGGGTTATAAATAAAATTTAATCAGTAGGCAAATTTGCAAACATGAAATCTGCAAATCATGAGAATTGACTGAGGGGAAACTACGAAAACACATTATGTACTTAGTTCTTAAATACTAGTTAAGTGTTTAATGTAGACTTTCAAACCAACAGCTTTTCCTCACTCGTGGGATAAAATGTCAAATGAAAGTGAAAAGATAAGCAATAGGAAGTGTGTGTGTGGCACAATGTACTTAAGCCATTCAGTTCTCAGGAAGATAAAAATCACAATTATAATGGCAGAGCAGATAAAAGATTTTGTTGTTGTTGCTATTGTAGCTATTTTAACAAGTCATTTCATAAAGTTAAGTTAACTAAGGCATGAGTAAAGTTGTCACAGAGGTGAGAAGGGTATACAACAGTGTAAAAGAATGTGCCAGAGTGAATTGCTGTTGTTGATCTCAGAGTTGAATAAACACAGTAGGAAGACCTCCTGGGTCAGTGGCTTCAAAAGACAGCAAGTTTGAGTTGCAATGCTTCTCTGTCAAACTCTAGATGTTATGGTGATAAAATAACTTTCTAGGCCCAAGATAAAGCTGCTCCTGCCTGGGTGCCACGTCAGCGAACCGAAGCTTGGGTAACCTTTGTGCCCCTGTAAGTGTTCGGCTTGAGTAGAAATGCAGGATATCCCATCAGTCAATCCTCAAATGCCAAGCTGTCTCTGAGTCTTCTCATCCCCAACAAGGTTGACTGTGTGGCCCCTGTCAATTCGATATTTTCTATTTTTCTCTTCCTTGTTCTTTTTTTCTTTACCCTATAAAAGCTTCCTGCCTTCTGTCCTCTTTTGCAGGTCTCCAAAAGGAGACTTTCCACCTCCCGAAGTGTTAACTAAAATTCATCTGTCTCATTAAAATGATCTTTAATCATTTTTAACACTAGTAAGGAGTTTGTAGGGATTCTGAGTTCTAGGTTGAAAATAGTCACCAGGAAGTAGGCTTAAGGGTTTAGGTGCTCACCTTTTTAGTGATTTTAAAGAGGGGTTTGTAAACTGGTTTTGGAAAACGAGATTTGTACTCTCAGGTCTGTTTTCTTTACTAGCTGTGTGCTAAGTGAATATCTCAGAATTACAGCAGTAAGTCCTTTAGTTGAAGCCGGCTCGTGCTCCTTAGATATAGCTGCTCCCTCCCCAGTTGCTTTGTATCTCACGGTTCTTACAATTGTATTTTCTACTTGATTAAGGAGGCAATCCTGCAGGCTCCTCCCAGAGAACATGGGGATCAATAATAAAGCAGCCAAAGCAAGAGCCCCTTGCCCTACACAATTCCCTGCATCCTTCCTCCTTTCACTTCTCCAGGCAAAAGGAGAAATTTGCTAGGCTTTTTGTTTGTTTGTTTGTTTTGCTTTTCTCACAGCCTTGATCTTCCCTTGCATTAGCCTTTTCTAGTTTTGGATCTTCCTATTTTGATATAAGAATAAGACTTCTTAAGAACAGCAATAAGGCACATTCAGTGGAAAATTAGATGCCTAAGGATTTTGGGTACTTAACTCTTTTGCTTTTTTTATGCTTTATAATGGTGATTAACTCAGCACAGACCACCCTATTGCTTAATTAAGAAACATCTCAGAATTTTCTCTCTATTAGTTTTAGGCAGATTAGAAGGAAAAAATATTTTAACAGATGCTAAAGAGTCTTTCCAATGGTTTGAAGATTAGGAGACTGCCTTTTTATAGAGCTCCCAAAGTGTTCCCTGGCTGCTTCTGCCAGAATTGAAGAGAATTTAGTGGCTGAGTATTTAATGAAAGCCAAGATGCTCTGACAAAGAACTCTTGGGCAACTATTACTATGGATCCAAAGAGTTATTGCAAATTAAGTTTTATCCTTGTCCTTTATGATCTATACGAGGCAGTAGGTGTAACACCATGACTGAAATGGTCTTGTCTTACACCGTTAATAAAAGCACACAGTCATTAATATATGCGTACCAGCAGGAAATATGAAGTGGTGCTCTCCAGAAGAAAAGTTGGATATTGTCTTGGCAACTTTGCAGGCAAAAGGCAGGGTAAATATAATCTGAGTTTGGGGACAGGGTAATTACTGTCGCCATCTGGTAACACATTCTTTATCTGAACTCAAACCTCTTATGTGTTTTAAGCACTTATGGGGCATCTTGCTAAGAAACTTAATATAAGATTACTTTTTAATGTTACCTCGAAACCTTTTTGAGATTGCCTTTGTCTAATATCCCAATATCACATCTGGCATGATTGCCATCGCTGTAAAGCAAAATCTTTTAATAGTGTTTATTAAGTACTTTCCGAAGATGCACAATCACCAACGTGAGTTGGTGTTAATAGAGAGTCATTAGTCAGCTCAGTCTTCGATATTTGTGGAAAAGGTAGGCTCAGCAAGAAACACATAATGAATGTAAAGCAAATACAAAACACAACATCCCTTCAGCCACTCTGTTCCCTGATGGATGGGAACACTGTATATTCACAATCTAGCTGCTCTACAATTTCTGAGCACTGTTTCTACAATATTTGGCATGAAATATCATGAGCCAAACAAGCATAAGGGACACAGCAGCTAAAATGAGCCTTATGGGGAGAAATGGTATTTACTTTAATGACCATGGCTTAGGAAATTGCTGTATTTCACACTGGGTTAATAAAGGCTTAGGGCAAAGTAGCCAGTGAACAGGGCAGTTGCACTGCCCAAGAGCATGGAGCAAATGTCAAGCACCTTTTTCTAGCTGTCACTGAAAACTCTCCTCTCTCCTCTGCTCCTTCCCCATCCCCACAGCCCAGAGCAGGGCTGGGTTAGAAAGAATTGTGATTAGCATAATTCAGAAGCTGCGAAGGTATTTTCTGACAGCACTCTAGATAATGGAATGCTGTACACAGAGTAATAAATAGGAGAGTATGATTTTAAAGCTGTAATGTAGTCAAGAGATTAGATGATCTCATAAACACCACAAGCCACTGTGGTTTGTCTTGATGTCATCCAGACCTGGAACCAGAACTTTGCTAGTCAATATTTTGCCTTGTTTGTTTCTTTGGAGTAGAGGGAGTTGGGGTGGGGGAGACCCCTAGGTCTCCATCTGATCAATTATTCTAACCCATATATATTTATGAGCATATACATATAGCTTTATGCATATCCTCCCAGAGCTATGCATTCTACTTATATCTCAGGGTATGTACAGGAAACACAATTTTTAAAATCTTGGCAGAGTAAAAGAGTATATGGAAATGGGATGATCTTTGACTATTTTTCATGCACTTAGCCTGCAGTGGAGCAAACACTAGATTATTATTCCAAAGGGTAGACTTTTTCCTTCCTTTATGCTAATGAACAGCAGGGAGAACTTTGCTTCCCTTCGGTCAGAGCTGTGTTTCAAGCTCTGGTAACGTCAGTATTTTTCTTTTCTTTTTTTTCCCCCCAGCTTTATTGAGATATAATTGACATATAACATTGTGTAAGTTTAATGTGTAGAACATGTTGATTTGATACACTTACATATTACAAAATGATTATCACCATAGCTTTAGCTAACATCTCCACGAAGCCATATAACTACCCTTCTTTTCTTATGGTGAGAACATTAAAAATTTACTCTCAGCAACTTTCAAGTACATAGTACAGTATTATTAACTATAATTGCCATGCTGCACATCAGATCCCCAGGATGTATTCATCTTATAACTGGAAGTTTGTACCCTTTGACCAGAATCTCCTTAATTGCCCCAACCCCTAGCCCCTGGTAACTACCATTTACTCTCTGTTTTCATGAGTTCAACTTTTTTAGATTCCACATATTTCTTTCTTTCTCATGGCTGAATAATATTCCATTATATGTATGTATATATGTATATGTGTGTATGTGTGTATATATATATATGTCTTCTTTATCTATTTCTCTGTTGATGGAGACAGGTTGTTTCCATATCTTGGCTATTAGGAATAATGATTCAACATTTTTTTATATTTGCTAATTTCTAGCTATATGGGACCTTGGGCAAGTCAATTTATCTCTGTCTCAGTTTCCTCATCTATCTACTTAGGACAATAATAGTACCTACTATTTTTTAAAGGATATTTTATTTTTAGAATAATATGAATTAATATAGGGGAAAGGTTTCTAGGCATTGTAATTATTGGTGTTGCTTTTGTTATTCTTTTTTATTAAGTGTTATTATATTCTCCTTGAGGAGAAGGAAAATTGATCAAATTGATCTTTCTAAACATATATCATCGTATAAATATATTAGTTAAATTTAGATCACTGGCTAGATTTTGCAAGTCCTGTATAATATTTTAATTCTAGTAGAAACCTTCATCTCTATTCTGTAGACAATGCAAATCCACACATTCATGCCCAACATCTTTAAAGAGTATCTTTAGGAGTAGGTACTCCTGCAAAAAGGAGCCTTAAGTACCCTTAAAGGGCTGAGTGACTTATAAGAGTAAGTTTCTTTCTGCCAGTGACCTTCAATCTAAGAAGTATCTGTTTATATGTTGGGTATCGAAGAGGTTGAGAATGAGCCTCCCAAAAATGTGCCACTTTGGCATGTGGACTATTTTGAGCTGAAGGCAATCAAGACTCAGCAGACTCAAGAAGAACTTTTACCTCTCCCTTAACTACCTAAAAGAATTTAGATAGGGGGCCTGGCTCAGAGAGAGAACTATTACCAGAGATAACTTTTTATCTGAATGACCTATCTGTATGACAGGGCAAACATTTAATTGCCAAACATCTGCTCTTCTTATCGTGCTGTGAATTACCCTCCTCCCCTTTGAAGCTCCAGGCTCCTATCCCATTCCTCAGCTCAAGATGGCATTCAACCCTAAATTGCCCAATTTATCCTAGAAACTCATTGTCTTTGTGGGGCTCCTGTACATACATAATTAAATTTGTTTTTCTCCTGTTAATCTACCTTATGTTAATTTAATTATTAGACCAGCCAAAAGTATCTAGCAGAGTAAAGAAAAAAATTTTCCTCCCCTACAGTATCAGTAGGTGGCACTTTTATATCACACTTTATTCTCTTTGGAAAACATCCTCCCAGATGTTAACTGGAACAGCACACAGTTTTATAAATCAATGTAGGAATCAATTAGAAAGTGTTACAAGTGGTTTGTTAGAAATAATAACTAAATAAATAAAATTTGTGAATGGCTATCTATATGTTGGAGTGAATTCATCATTAGCTCTCTGATAACTTTGTACCCGTTGTTTCCTTGCATTCTGGTATATGCTCATTTGAGTGGGGAAAAAAAAGAGATGAAGTTACATTTAATGCATAGGAAATGACTGATACCACTTGATGTGAACATTATGTATCTTGCATGGTAGGGCAGGAGAAAAGTTGAAAACTCTGATATAGATGGCCAACTTAGTGACAGTGGTCAAGAAATTGATCCTACATGTGACTCAGAAACAAAACAAAACAAAATGTTTGTAGTTGTTATGGGACTGCTAAGATTGGCAAATGAAGAAAACATGCCTCAAATCACATCTTCTGGCAGCAGCAGATGGAACCAAAATACAACTTCTGAGGCAGCACCAATTGTCAGTTATTTTGTTCACTGACCACAGGAGGGGTCAGTCACCTGGGATCAAATTCCAAGTGTGGTCCGTTTTGAGGTGAAAGCAGGCTGGTACTTGATTTGGATATTTGTGAGTTGAGATTACATAATATACTGACAATGTTTGAGTTGTTTTTGAATTACTGATTCTGATTCCAAATGTTTTTCAATACAAGTAGGCAGGGTGGCTTTAAATAGGAAGTTTAGTGATGGATAATAATACCCAGTATTTTGTCAGCTGGGTGGATATTCTGAAAAATTATAAGGTATTATATACATTTGAGCGTAAATTGATCATCTGAACAGCCATTATTCATAGCTGGAGTGACCATATAATTTATCATTCAAAGCAGAGACATTAGAGAGTGAATGGGGTGCTATTAATAATTATGCTGGGGCAACAGACATAACAGGGATTGTGGGACAGTTTGGGACATATGGACTTCTCATTTACACTTCGTAAGGAAAGAAGAGTATTTATTCATTCAATGTATCATAATTCCACTGTGATTTCTTTTCTTTTTCTTTTTTTTAAAAAACCCCCAAATAGTTCTAATTCCATGGCACCCATTTGCCTCATTTTTTACTCCTGTGGTGCTTGGTAGAAGCTCTGTCACAACACTTATCACAGCAATTATGTAGTCAGCTGTTTCTGTCCACACTTACACTAGACCCTGGACTTCTTGGAAACAGGGTCCTTCTTTCATTGCTGCCTGCCTTCCTTCTTCCCTCCTTCTTTCTTTCTTTTGTGGTAAAAAACAAAACATAAAATTTACCATATTAACTATTTCATGTGTACAGTACAGTAGTGTTAACTATGTGTACATTATTGGGCAGTAAGATCTCTAAATTTTTTTTTTTAATTTTAGTTTCAAGTATACTGTACATTGGTTAGACATCTATATAGTTAGTAAAATGATTCCCCCAATTTTTCCCTGCCTCCCTTGACCCTCCACCTAGCCAATGTATTAATGCTAATTGCATTCCCTATGCCAAGCTCCCCATCCCTGTGACCATCTATCAGCTACTAATTTGTATTTCTTTAACCCTTCACCTCATTCTCCCAGCCCCCCAAACCCTTCTCCCCTCTGTCCATCATCAAATTGTCCACTATATTTGGAAGCCTGTTTTTGATTAGTTTGTTCTTTTTATTCCTTAAATTACACATATAAGTGAAATCATATAATGTTTATCTTTCCCTGTCTGACTTAAATACCTTCTAGGTCCATCAAAGCAATATCTTTTTCCATTCCCTTCCTTTTCATATGTACGGGTCTTGTTTTCTTATCCTTTCAACCACTCTATATTTTGGCTGGAGCACTTAATTCTTTTCCATTTAAGTTACTTATTGATAGGAATGTAGTTGTTACCATTTTTTACTCCTGTTTTTTATATATGTTTTTCCTTTTTAAAAAGGTCCCTCCAACATTTCCTGTAATTCTAGCTTGGTGGTGATAAATTTCTTTAGTTTGTTTTTGTCTGGGAAGCTCTTTATCTGTCCTTTAACTCTAAATGATAGCTTTGCTGAATAAGTTATTCTTGGTTGTATATCCTGGGTCTTTACCCTGTTGAATACTTTTTGCCCAGCCCTTCTGTCCTGCATAGTTTCTTTTGAGAAATCAACTGCCATTCGTATGTGTGTTCCTTTGTAGGTAATTATTTGCTTTTCTCTTGCTGCGTTTAATCTTCTTTCTTTGTATTTAAACTTTGGCATTTTAATTATGCTGTGTCTTGGTGTGGGCCTCTTTGGATCCCTGAGTTTTGGAATTTTCTGAGCTTCCTGGGGTTTTATGTCCATTTCCTTCACCAGGTTAGGGAAGTTTTTCATCATTATTTCTTCAAACAGCTGTTCAACATCTTGATTTTCTTCAGTTACACTGATCAGACGAATATTTGGAGCTTAATAGTGTCCTATATCCTCTTTAAATTATTTTTATAGTCTTGGCATCTTTTTTCTTGCCATTCTGAATAAGAGTCCTGATTGGCTTTCCTGTCCTCTAGGTAGGGCATTTGATCCTCTTCTTTATTCACTTTGTTTATTCCATTTAATATACTTCTCATCTCAGATAATGTGTTCTTCATTTTAGAATGGTTCCCTTATATAATTCCACTTCCATTTTTATGTTCTTTTAATCTCTTCGTTGAAGTTCTAACTGAATTTATCTACACTTCCCAAAAGTTCATTGAGCATCTTTATAACTAGTGTTTTGAACTCTGCATCTGTTAGATTACTTGACTCCATTATATCTGGATCTCTGTTCTGTTCTCTCATATGATTTATGCTTCTTTGTCTTCCCATTTTGGCTGCCTTTCCGTGTCTGTTTCTATGTACTAAGCAAAGCTCCTAAGTCTCCCGGTCTTATTAGTGTGGATTTGTGAAATAGATGTCCAGTGGCACAGTCCTGAGAGGGATTAGCTGCAGGCCAAACTTAGCCCAAGCCTGTATCCCTCTGGGGCCACCTGTTAAGTTTCAGCAAGCAATGCACAGATGCTGTGCTTATAGTTGCCTCAAAAGGCCACACCAAAAACTTAGGCCAACTGCCTCCACCAGTGTGAGTCTCAGCAAGGAGCACATGACTCGCTGAGGATACATCTGGGTGTGGATTGGGTGGGGCCACAAATTGGGGAATGTGGAGTTTCAGGGAATCTTCTGTGCGGAGCGACCTCTGTTATCCAGTTTGATGACATCATGGCTATGGTGGCTGTGTCTGGTGCACTGGGGTTGGGGGGAGGGCTCAACAGGGAACAATGGATACTGCCGGCACTTCTGTACAGAGTGAGTCTCGCATTGACCCTCACTCCGACAATGTCTCCCTGTGAGTCCCTGGTGCCCCCTGTGCACAGCCGAATTGGCACTGGTGCTCAGAGCAAGCAGGTCCGTCACTGCAAAAATGACGAATTGGGTGGGGCCCCTTTAAGAGACGTCTGCTGCTGCCACAGCCTCCGTCTTCCTCAGCCACTCGGCACTGGGCAGCCCCGTGTCTTCACCCCATCCTATCTTCTGCTGTTGTAGGGTGCTTTCTTGAATTTCTCCATAGTTGTATGGCTTGTTCCTCTAGATCTCAGGTGATTTTTCCTTGCTGCTGCTCCTTGTTTCCATCACAACTTTGATTTGGTTGCCAGAAGGATGAACAGAGCCTCCATCATCTACGCCATTTTTTTTCTCTCTGATTGAAACTATAAACCTGTTGGAGGCTCTGCAGTTCCCCCTAAAACTTTCATATCTTGTAAAATTGAAACTCTCTACCCATTGAACAACCCCCCGTTTCCCCTTCCTCGCAACCCCAGACAACTGCCATGCTGTTTTATGTTTCTAGGAGCCCGACAACTTTAGATACCTTATATAACTGGAATCATGCAGTATTTGTCTTTTCATGACTGGTTTACTTCACTTAGCATAATACCCTCACGATTAGGCCATGTATGGCATGTGTTAGAATTTCCTTCTTCTTAAAGGCTGAATAATTTTCCATTGTATGCATATACCATATTTTCTTTATCTATTCATCTGTTGATGGACATTTAGGTTGTTTCAACCTCTTGACTATTGTGAATAATGCTGCAATGAATATGAGAGTGCTAATATCCTTTCAAGTTTCTATTTTCAATTCTTTTGGGTATATGCCCACAAGAGTGGGATTGCTGGATCATATAAAACTCCATGTTTTGGTTTTTGAGGAACCTCTATACTGTTTTCCACAGGGGCTGCACCATTTTACATTCTCACCCACAGTCCACAAGGATTCCAATTTCTCTGCATTATTACCAACACTTGTTATTTTCTGTTTGTTTGTTTTTATTTTTGTTTTGACAGTGGCCATCTCATTGTGATTTTGATTTGCATTTCCCTAATGATTAGTGATGTTGAATAGCTTTTCCCATGCTTATTCGTATCCTCTAAAGTTTGTTTATAAGTTTTTCATTGAGTACTATTATTTTATGTTGTAGGGAGTCTTCCCTTTGAGAGGAGGCTTTCACAGTGAAGGTTCAGAAATGCTCAACTAAGTGTAGGAAATATCACGTGTTTCAAATGGCATTGAATTTCTATTCTTTTCTCTTTTTTCATTTAACTCCTCCATGCCATCCTATGACACCCACCCTGACCATGGGTAACAAGGAAGGCAAAGATCATAGGATCGCTCCAGAGGAAGAAAGATTTTGGACATGGAGGAAGTCGTTTTTATTCTTTCCCAGAAAAACCCATTTTGCTTGCATATTTCTCATGGCTCATCTTCTCTGTCTAATAATGTACTACTCAATGTAAAGTTTCCCCTTTCCCATTAAAAAAAAAAACCCAAACCCTTAAGCTTAAAAATAAACATATGCACAGAACCTGGATTTATCTTTGGCTGTATAAAATAGTGTTGATATGCTAATTCATATGCAATGGTTCAAACAATAAAACCCAATAAAATCATTATTGTGTCACTAATAAGCTTTTAATAAAGCTGGGTGAAATTTCTTTGGCTTAATATAATTTGGAGACATTTACGTTTTCACATACAGTAACTAACTCAGTGTATGCTAATTTGCAATATGTGATTCAGGACAAGAGATGAATCAGAAGACTATCAGGATATCAATCTATTAGATTTGGCTTGGAAAAATTTGTTACTGGGTTCCTCTGGCTGAGCTATTGAGCTGGTTCTATAAATTAGTAAGGAGTTTATAGGAGCCAGAGTGATTTACATTAAAGTCCTTAAGATTTGGGTGGGCTTGGGGTAAGGGAGAGAAGAAGAAGGGAGAGGATAAACAGTGAAAAGACCTTGGCTTCATCAGGTAGTTTCTCTGATCTATAAAATAGGAACAGTAATTTCTGACTGCTGCATGGAGATATGAAGATAATGAAAGAAAATAAATAAATTTAAAAACTCCCTTTATATTTACATAAAATTTACATTACATTTATATAAAATGCTTTATGTTTACATAAAGCATTTTAGATCAAGAAAGAAAGAAAATTTTGTAGACAAATCTTTCTCTAACTTGATATATACCTACCTTTCTGAAAAGCCTAAAGATAACCTTTTTAAGAGGGATAAAACCTGTAATCAATAACCTTGATTCTCTTGGGTAAATAGGGAAATGGCCCATGCCTTTTAATCAGGCGAGAGGAGGAATATAACAATAAAAGGAGTTTTAACTCCATGAAGAAGAAAGGCACATGGTCACATTCTGGTCTTAATTTTCACCTAGAAAACCATCACCAGGGTTTCAATTTGGCTGCGTCTACAAGTTCATTGACTTTGCAAGATGTTGTAACAGTTAATTTTGTCAACGAAGCAGCCAAACTGGTTGTCTGTTTGAAATGACTAATTGCTGTATTATTTTGATTTATATTTTGGGTCCACTTGACCACCTGAATAGACTATAGACAAGGCTAATGTATGGGAAGAGCCACTGAGAGAGTTGGGCTAACCACCATGGATGATTTGCTTTCTGTGAATATGATATTTTAACTAAATAGGCAAACAAGGGGAAAGCAGATTTGATATACATGTTCCCATCCTAGGCATCAAACTTTGGTTTACAGTGGATTTAAGTTCAAAACTATGCAAGATCACAGAATCAGTAGTTTATTTACTTGGGATTTTAATTAAAAAAAAAAAAATTAAAACAGAAAACAACTAAATGGCACTACAGCTTGGAAAAAAATTTTAATACGTACCCTTTGTGCAAGTAAACATCTATAGCTTCCTGTGTGTGTGCTTGTTGCCAATTCTTAAACACCCTTGGATAATTCAATTACATTTGTGGTTAAAAAAATATCATTATACACTGCCACTTTTCTGCTTAGTTGTTGTGTTCTCAGTTCATACCACACAGCCTTGCCTGTGTGACTGGGTAAGTTAATTAATCTCACTGTGCTTCATTTTATTCAGGATAAAATGGGCATTATTATTCCTACATCATAGAAATCCTATAAAAATGAAGTATATAAAGATATTAACATAGTTTCTTCCTAAAATGTGCTTTAAAATGCCAGTAAGGGCTACTGCTGTGGAGGGATGGGCTCTTTCAGAATTTTGGCTTCACCAGGTGGTAAAACCATGGCTTTGGCCATTAATCATAGCATGTCTGCTGCTTGGTATCTTTTCAACCAGCTCCCACTGACAGCTCACTTACTAGTTTCCAGCCACACTGCAGTACAGGAAGTTCCTTCCTGAGCTGAGATCTTTGTGTTTGCTTTTTCTCTGTCTGAAAATCTGTCCCCACATCTGCACATGGCTGTCTCTCTCCTGTTATTAGGTCACAGCTTGGCTATCACTGGAGAGGCTCTGCAGGGTCACTAATGTAAAGGAGAGTCTCCTCCTTAGTCACTATCCCATTTCCTGTTTCAGTTCCTTCATGCCACCTCCCACTTTCTGAAATCAGCTTGTTTATTACTTACTTTGTGTTGTCTCCTTCCCCTACTAGGATGTAAGATGCAGGAGGGGAAAAATCTTGTGGCTTGCTCTGGCACCTAGAAGTGTGTTTGGCACATAATCAATTGCTCATTATATATCTTAAAGGAATGGACGATTACTATTATTTTTTCTTTGATTTAAAAATCCACAGACTCTTTTTCTTATTGAAGAGCATGCCAGCTTTATTCGAGGTAAGTATTCTTCTGTTGGCCTTGAATCCAGTCTTCTTTCTGTTTCTTTCCAAGCTTGAGCTCTCATAGGGTAAAATATCCATTTTCTTGCTCTGCTTTATGTTTTAAGGTGCATGGGAGTATGAGATCCTTAAGCAGGTTACGAAGGCAGGCTTCTAATTCCTCACGGCTTTGTTATATGCCCCATTTGTTTGGCCACATGCTTGTATCAGCAAATAAATGTGTGTAGAATGGAAATGTATGTATACTAAATGGATTGAGAATGTCTGTTTAAATAGTCAAATTCGTGGCTACATCTTTTTAGCTCTCAAGAAATAACACTCCATGTCTAATCCCTACTATTTTACAAGTTTGTATTTTAAAAATCAAGGTCATCTTTCATATTTGTGTGTATGTTTTGGCTATATCTCAGCCAATTTATCTAAAAAACAAATTAAAATAAATATTGTTATCTGATAAAAGTGTCTGTGGTTTTATTATTTTTTTCTCCAAAAAACTATTTTGATGCCTTTCCTTTCCATGAAATTGTTTTCATTTTTTTTCCAAATAGAACTTGTTGTTATATTGTTTTGTGTTTTTTTTTAACATTTTATATATTTATTTATTTAAAAAAATATTTTATTTATTTTTTCCCTTCCCCCTCCCCTCTGGTTGTTATTCTGGTTTTGCAGATGAAATTTTTCTAAAGTTCCTTAATTTTTTTGTAGAAATCACTTTCTCAATAGAAACCAACATAATAATAATGTGAGCTAAATTATAATGTTGCTTACAGTTAAATGTTGTATTCTTGATAACTTTATTTGTATCTGTTCCTTTATTTAAAAGACCGTTCTTGAAATAAGTGATGTATTTGTAATAATTATGGTTGATTATGGTAAATAATAAATAATTCCCAATAGGTGGTTTTGACAATGATCAGCGCCTAGAGCAGGTTTAGCATGGACTAAAAGTTTGATAAATATTTGTTAAATGAATCCTTAGCACATTACACAATATTTAACATTCTTGAGAGTATGGAAACTTTCAGAAATACAAAAATTAATTCGCCCTGCTGAATTTGGAAATTGTTAGTTCTTCCACATGTTATCTTATTTTTCTGACTTCATTTATAAAGTATTGACATCAGTTCCCAAGCCACTGAATTTTATCTTAGAGAAGAAACCAGTACAAAAGAAGAGAAATATAGTCTCTTCCACACATGTTTGGGAAGCTCTAAATATTCTAAAGTTTTTAAAAGTTGTGATTTCAAATGCCAAGTGTACATAGGTGAGTGGTGCTGATTTAATCTATGGTTTGTTTTTTTTTTTTTGTCTTTTCTTTTTTAATATGACAGCTTCTAAAAAGTTCTCAAACAAAAAAATAAAATCTCTAAAATTTAGACTATGACAATAATTAAGAAAATGCAGAGAGGGCACTGGTAGATTTTTAAAAACTATTTTAATACAAGATTAATAGCAATTTTCTATCCAAATCAGAAACAAAAACTCTTAACCCAAATAATATTCATTTGACAGTCACATAAAATTTTAGGTTTGATTGGTGCACACATTTGTCCTGCATATATACTATGCATATGCACACAGAGACCTCACTGTTAGACCATCTTTAGGTTTCTTTTTGTAAAAGTAGCATCACAAGGCAAGGTCAAAGATTCCAGTAACTATTCAACTTTGAATGAGGCTCGCATGGCCCCATGCTAAGCCGGGTCCCCTTGCTGTAGTAAACAATCATATAGCAAGGCTCCAGAATGCATACAAATCAATACTCTTTGTATAACTTGGCCTAAAACTAAACACTGGCTAATGTCTCCACCGAGGAGGAACACATTGCAAATTTATAAGTTATGGTCTCCTTTACTCTTCTTCTGGCAAAGCTAAACTGCTTCCCCTCCTTTTAAAGTTAAAAGTCAGGTCTGTTAGTGACTGTAAATAAATGAAAATGAGTTTGAATTTCTGCAAGTTTTGGATGTCAAAACTTGCATTTGCTAACACTCCCACCTTTAATCAAACCACTTGATAATTAGCCTTGCAAAGAGAAGTAACAAAAGAATCACAGCTCAGGAATTTGCTAAGTTTTTATTCCTCCGTGGGGACTTTAGTTGGTGTTCAGTGTGTAGCCAAAACATGTATGTAATGGCTAAAGAATTAAAGTAGGCTAATGTCGGCAGCAGGGAATATAAATTAAATATCAGGGTTCTGCATCCAATAATATTTTCAGTGTGTTTGAATTATAGAATATTACTTTTATAATTACTACTGCTTGTCAATGAATAATAGTGTTTTTCAGTGTAGACAAAGTAGTATTTCCTATTCCTTACAATTAAAGCAGGTAATACAAGATACTAATCTGGGTGTAACGGTAAGTGAGTCAGACTGCTATTGCTAAGGTTGTTCTGGGATGGCTATATTCAAAGTACTGATTTGACCTTCATTAAAATGACAGATTGTCATGTCTGTCCTTCAATACAGAACCATAAACAGAGCTCTAATTTGTGAATCTGTAATTCATTCTTCTCCGCTAAAGACTTTAGCCTCTGTTTAGCTTTTATTATAACATATACAAAGTATAATATACACCAATTTCAGACGTGTATTTCTGTTAGAAAAATACATATTATAACTAAACATGTAAATAGAGGCACTTCAATAAGCTAAGTGTTTGCAGTTATGAGCATCACCCAATAATTTCTAGTATCCGATTTCAGTGAGCCCATTCCTCTCTAGTAACAGAGGTTATGATGTCAAGACAGAATTTAGGGGTCATCAAAGAAAATGAGGGCAGGTCATGAAAAATAATGGAGCATCATTGCTTCCCCTATCACAATGCTGAAATGAGAGAAATTAATTTGGCCAGGGGTGGGTGGGGTGAGGTGAGATTCCAAAATACTTACTGAAATAGGGTAACTAGATTAATTCCCATGGGCAAAAAAAAAAAAAAAATTCTCATGTTAAATTAGTCTGAAAATCATACGACACATTAGGATGATGATAAAAACCAGAAAGTACAATTTGAATAATATTCTGACCACATCCGCATCCATGCAGGTGACTAATATTGTGGCATCATTAACTGATAGTTGTTTCAGCTCTCTGCCTGGCTCATATGTATCACTACATCTCACCAATATGAATATTATTGATAACGAAGGTGTAAAAACAAATGAAGCAGGCATTTATCTATTATAGGTGTGATTAGTGTGTTCAGAATATGGGTTCATATTCATTAATATAATGTGTATTCATACACATGCACAAAGCCATTTTGGGGTAAAAGCACAAGGGAAATAAAACATTCTATTTCATAGAAGACAATGCAGAAATATTTTTAAAGGGAGAGACTTGGAATTTAAAGCCATAAAAACAAGTTATTATTCAAATATTCTGGAAAATCAAGGTTGATTTAATTTGTATTGCACCTTAATTATTGGAGAAAGACAATACTGATTTCTGAACATACAATGAAATGAGCAACATAAGTGATCGGTCCTTCACAGAGATGTTTTATGTGTAATTGGTGACAGGAAGCCGAAGTTTGGCAGTGAAATGGATGATTTTGTAGAAGTATGTAATGCTGAGTTAGGTTAAGTGTTAATTTCCTAAACAGTTAAATGAAAGATGCCACAAAGTCTCTCAAAGTCCTATGTTTCATATTTCATTAGGCATAAAATACCAAAGATGCTTCTAAATACTTTGAGTTTTGCAAAAGTGCTCGATTATACTTAATACTATTGTGCCACATATGTTCTACATAAACGTGATGACTAAATCAATAACTAATTATAATTTTGATGAGAATGGAGATTGAAAAATACCATTTATGTGTCATTATTGTCAATGGATTAATTAAAATGTGACTGGTATACTATGGTGCCTTAAAACATTACTTTTCTCAACCTCAGATGCATCGTAAAAACCAAGAAACACATGGATAACCAACTGTATTCATAAAGCCTCAGTTTGGTTTATTTTGCTTCTCTCCGTCGGCAGGGGGAGCATAGGGCCTGGCTTTGGCACACTTTCTAGATCAGTTAGGCTGTGGCTCTAAATTGGCCCCTTGCGTGAAGACCTTTCTCCAAGTGCCAAGCAGGACTCCTAGGCTGAAGGCGTCGTACATAAAAGCAATGGTTTCGCATGAATAACACATTCTTTTCGCATATAGTTTCCATGACCAGTAAAGTCCTGCACACCCATGGCTCTCCCCATGAGCATCGTACAGTCTGGAGCACCCAGGACAAAGCACGCTCATGCAAAAAGGGTGTGCCCTGGCAAATTTTTAATAAATGGACAGTTAGATATGTAAAAACTTCTCTTTCTTGATTCTTGGTGCTCACAGATCACTGAGGGATCCCTTCTCTGAGCAGCACAAAACAAGAAGAGCTGGTTGACAAAACATTTTCGTTACAAAGGTGTGTCAACCCTGAGCTTGGAATTAAGAAGTTAAAATCTGTGATTTATATATATAGATATAAAAATAGATGATCATACTAAGACTAAAAAAGTGAAAGAAATCTCCATGTCAATACTATATATATATATTTTTTGTCTTGACTTCTTTTGTTGTGAGTTATTTTGTAAGAGAATGCCCTTGTGATGCAGAAACCAATTGACACAAAGCAAATAGGTAAAAAATAAAAACTCACTTATGGATCTAATTGCTTATGAGTTCATTAAAAGAACTCTTCTTTCGGGAGGTTTATGAGGACAGGGGTAGAAACATTTAATTAATGTCTAAGCTGTGGCTCAAGCAAAGTGATTGTTTTGTTGAAGATTATTTTCAATTCAGACCCTTGAAGAGGATGAATTGATATGGATGTCCACTAGTAACTGAAGATGAAGGGGAAAATCTGTGCCAATTGAATACGGTGGACAGACATTAAGAGAATTAAGAAGAATGATGCCATTACTGCAATTGAAATTGAGCAGGGTGAGAGGTGCTGAGTTGTAACAATTTTTTGCTCTCATGTTAAAGACAGAATCCTAAATTTTAGTATCAGTACCTCTAAACCAGTTTGGTATTGTGTGGTTAGAGTGCAAGATGATACCTCCAAGACAAGAGTGTATTTTCACTACATTAAAAAATTTTTTCAAACTTTCTCCCCATAGCATTTTGTAAACCCAATTAGTCACAGTAAAGCTTACACTGGGAGTTGCTTGGCAATGTTGAACTTAGAACATTAAATCTGTTTTATTTTTCTCTCTCGTTTGCTTCTTTGTTGAAAATGCAATTGTCTTGGGGTTTGGCCTGATTTTACAAAAAAAAAATTTATTTTCTTCCTACCTTTTTGTTGTTTAAATGGAGGGGGAAAAAACTCACAACGTGAAATTCCTTTACTTTTGCAGCATAAAAGCAAATGAAGGTAAGAAAATCTCCTGGTACGAAAGATTTGAGTAAGAATTCTCTAGAATAAACAAGGTCCCCACAGATAGCGAAGGAAAGGGGAAGCAGTCCAGTCTGGCACCCGGTATTCTTTGGGAAAACAAAAAGGGAGGCAGAGTGCAGTACTGCTCTCTTCTTATAGAAAACGGTAAGTTTTTGTGGCATGGTCCATTGTCCAAGAGTGTAAGAAAAGAAGTGAGTTGGTTGTTCAAATAGCTAAAATGCAGTTTCATCTGACCGAAAACCCAGGATTATCTGCACAGTCTCTGCAGTACCAGGGCGATGGAGACGAGAGCCGCCGAGAGCAGGGAGTGGCCCGGCTGGCCTGCGGAAGAGTCTACTTCTCTCCGGTCAGGGTCGACTGCAGGGGCCTCTGTAGTGACAAACTCAAACTCTGTGGGACATACGTCATCCATGCACCCACTGCCACTCCCTGAGCCACTGGATTCATCACCTGATGTGGACAGATTGACAAAGAAAGTTAGACCACAACCTGCAAAGACTAGAGGCATGCAACAGATTTGGGCACGGTGGAAGAAGGGGACAACTCCCGCTGGAGGGTCCCCTACCTCACCCCAATGGGTTTGCTTTTAAAAGGCAGGTATGTGACAGGAGGTGGACTGTATCAAAATAGATGTCTGAAACACGGTATTCATTGGTATTTAGAGTTACCTAATGAAGGAACACATGAATTCCAGACCTAAGGGGAGGCCACATCTAGCATGTTGGCATTTGAAAGGTATTTCTTATTCTAGCCAATGTTTAAATTACTTGAAGAAATTCCATTGTATGATTTTCTTTTTTTATACCTCGGAGCCATTGTTCTTAGCAGTTATACTTTTATAAAGAATTTTGAAAAGATTTTTTAAAGTAAGGAGGAGTAATAGTAAATAAGAGGAAAACAAACACAGCAAGTAGGAAATCAGAGGAGCAGCAGCACATAGCTGTGAAAGGCACCTGTTATTATTACTTTTGGCTACTTTCTCTTCTCTCTGTTCTCCTCCTAAGAGCAAGGATAGACTTGTCTCAGCCAGCCTCTCCCTTGAACCAGGGGTCAACTAACTACGACTTGCAGGCCAACCTGGCCTGCTACTTGTTTTTCTATGGCCCATAACCCAAGAATGGGTTTTATGTTTTCAAGTGTTTTTTTTTTAAAAAATCAAGTGAAAAAGAATGTTTTGTGACACGGAAAGTGTGTATATGTAAAATCTAAACCTCAGTGTCCATATATAAAGTTATAATGGGATGCAGCCATACCCATTCACTTATTCATTGCCTAATTCAGTGTTCACACATGGCCCTCAAAGCTGAATGTCTTTAATATCTGTCCCTTTACAAAGAAAGTCTGCCATTCCCTGCTTGAAATCGATGTCCAGGTGTCCACACAGTATGTGGCGTTAGCGCAGCATCTTCCCTGCTTGCCCAACATGTCTCTGGGCCTGCTCTATTCCCATTTCTCACTGCCTGGTTCCTTCTTGTTTCATAAACCCTGTGGCTCAGACCTGAGTCCCAGGTCTTACTAGCTCTGTGCAGTTGTGTTATTAACTCGTATTCTTGTTTCCTGTTAGTCTCCTCCGTGAGAATGTAAACTCGTTGAAAGCAGAGGCTTTGTGTAACTGTTCACTTCCGATCGCCACTGCCTTTAACGGTCTCTGGCATACAGTTGGTGCTTAGTAAACACTTGTTGAAATAAATGTCTCTTAGGCCATTTGCTCAACTTCTTGTCAGTTTCTTCATCTCAATAAATATGGACAATAACATTTATCTTGCAGAGTATGTGTGGTATGAAGACATCCTGATAAAAATGTGTGAGAACACCCAACCCAATATTTGCTATAATGCCTGATAGAAAAAAAAAAAATACAATTTCTACAGCAAAGGCAACCTAGATTTTAACTTGCTGCATTTTATTTAAGCGAACCAGGGTAAGCCAGTAAGCCTCATCGAGGTGTTGTTTCTTCTGTAAAAATGAGAACAACTCTCACTTTTGCAGAATTGTTATGTGGTATAAGTAAGATCATGTTCCTGGGAGGACCCAGAAAACTGTAAAACTGGTAATGACATTTATTATTTCCTCACTTGCTTGGTGAGTCCATCCAATAGCCCTAAACTCCTCCCCACTGGCCCGAAATGGTGCTGTGCTTGTTAAACCGCTCCTGAGAGCCTGGTGCCATCCTACTGCTTGATGCTACTTAAATGACACCAAGGTGACGCTGGGACTCTTCTAATGTTTCCTGAATGAGAAAGGCACTACTCGTCACATTTTTTTTTTTTTTAACAGGACATCTAACTACCAAATAAAGTGACTAGAATATACTATACCCGGTTCTTAACATTTTCTCTAATTTATCGCTAGTGGCCTTTACAAGAGGGAAAATGCCCACTAATTAGATTCAGAGATATCAGAATTGCTAAGGGGATTGTTCTAAACACTAGTATTATGAACAAGAAGTAATATAACCTTTACAAAGATATTATTAAAGTTATTTAGAGTATTGAAAATGTGGTAAGCAAATAATGACAGGAGATTCCAGCTGAGAAAAATAATAGCCCTGTCTCTTTCTGAAAAGGAATCATAAATGCAGGTATTTAAGAAGCGATTTTTAAAAATGTCAAAAGCAATAAGAGTGATGATGGCTAAAAGATGTGACAATGATTTCTGTGACGTACGCTGTCCTAAAATAAAGGGTCAGATTTGGTGCTTGGGTTAGAGTTGAGCGATGCTCTCAATTACTGCTGATTTTCATTTCCTTTTGAGGGAAAATAGAGCAAAATTTCTTCTCAAGGATGTTCTCTAAGCATTGAAGTTTGACATGCACATAACCTCTTTAGGTAAGAGAAGAGAGAGAAACAAGGCCGATATCAACTAGTTCTTATGTATCTTGAATAATTTATTATCCAGATAATAAAGCCTTTTTGTTAGCTAGAGAAGACAAAACAGATAAATTGAGATAAGTGAGGCTAAGTAATGAGCTTGGGAGAAGCAGAAAAGGCTAAAACCTTGTGTAACATTCTCTTCTGAAGAGAAAAGGAGAGGCTTAGTAAAGAGGAAGAGAAATAATGGGATGACTCTGAGAAGTTTTACAGCAATAAAGTCCATTGGGTTGGCAATTATCCTGCATTTAAAAAATTATTTTTTGAGTTCTTTAAAACAGAATAAAGCACTAAAAATTCTCTGCAGGGGACAACTCTGTATGATGATGGCTAAGACTTAGATGACTTGATGTCTTCCGTCTGTAACTTCTTTCTATTCATTAATTCAAGCACACAAGCATCATCTTTTGCTTCAGTGACCAAATTATAGAAACGCTGGCAACTCCACATCTTATGTTCAAGAAATCTTTCCTTGAGAAACTCTCTCTGTAAGAGTACTTACTTAAAAGAAAACCAAAACAACAAAACAAAATAAAAAAAACTTGTCTTAATATGCATCTTAAAACCATTTAGACAAAACCCAAATATAATGTTTCACGTCAATGTTCACTTAGTAGCCTTTCAAATCATTTCTGATGCTTTTGTGATATTTAATAAAATAGTCAAGTGTAATATTACATCAGGATTTTACTATTTCTTTCAATATTTCAGATACGTGTTAATGGTTCCTGTATGTATATGACTGGTTAGAGACAAAACTACACAGTTGGATCCATGGAACATGAAATATTATCTTAGTTCCTTTAAATATAGCCTTAAATAAATTTGCCAACAACCTCTTAGGCAGGGCTGCTTTCAATTCTATAAAAGAAGAACCTGAGACTCAAAAAATAATTTGTTTAAGATTCCAGTTCATAAATGATAAAACAGGAATTCCAGCCCAGGCTTGTCTGAGCAATCTTTAAAACATTCTTCTTTTGCTGATTGGGGTAAGGGAAGGGAGCAGGATTTTGAGGCAGAGACATTAATGCTGATGGGGAAAGGAGAAAGTGGAAACATTACATCGTTGCTTTATCATTAATGGATCAACTGGCAGATGAAACTCAATTTTAGCTTTGGTATGGCTGAGCGCAATCCACTGAAACAATTCTTTACGGCCAGTTAGGATTTTAGTAGTATCCTAAGTTTTGTGGATCAGAGCTTTCTGTCCAAAGGACCATAAACGGCTTTGCTGACTGGGCAAGAATGGCACACGATGAAAGGTGAACATTGCTACTGAAGAAAAATGATGGCATAATCTTCTACAACCATTTTTCACTCTGGAGTTTACTGGCACTGGTAAAGACTGTCTTACTTGTGTCTTGGAAGTTGACGTCGTTGCCGTTGTATGCATTCTTTAGTTTGTTGGTCATCACACGGAGAGCCATGATCTGCTGCCTAATGAAAGTGTCGGGCCTAGTGATGTCCACGTCGACCTCAGGATTATTGATCTGGTTGGTCAGCCCATCATTCATAATTTCAGGCAAGTATCTGCAGGGCACAGAGGGAAAGAACGGATGAGGATGAGGCAGAAGGGACCCCGGGAACAGATTCTTCCATGTTTTTTCTAATAGTGAGCCAAAACATCTGCAAAAATTGGGCTCGGTTCCTGGAAAAAAGGCCAAAGTAAAGACATAAAATAACTTTTCTCAGGGGAAGATAAGGCTGCAATGGCTTCTGAGTAGTTTTTAAAATGGCACTGAATTCTTAGGTAGGCTTTCCTACAAATGAAAGCACAACTGCATACTTACAGAAATTATTACTTAAAATTAACTATTTTTTCTCCTTTGTCCCAAATGTTAGATACTTAAGTCAAGGACTTGATAGCTTTCTCAGCTCTCCTGAGGAAGAACCGAACTTGTAAGAACTCAGCTTCTAAATTACACGTTATCTTAAAGAGTTCTCTTGTATGAGAACGCTCTTTCTCAACTGAGGCCTTTTCTTAGATTTTAATCAGAAGAAACTTTCAGATATAAAAAACCAGATATAAAAACGAGATATAAAAAAGTTTGAGGAGTCATCCATGATTACTGGAATATTTGAGGTGTCTATCAGAGCTTTTATTTTATAATAGAATCTGGGGTCTAATTCAACATTGGGTAAAATAGAGGGTAAAATCAAATGGTTCTTTAATTCTCTTACTTGTACTAAAATGGTGAATTTATATTAATATTTCTTTTACTTGTACTAAAATGTCAAAATTGTCAGTCCTTCAACGTCAATTGCCTAAGCTGCAATCGCCTAAGCTGTATTTATACCAGGGGAGACTAAATATCTCAGAGAAGTGCTTGGAGCCCTTCCTGACTTCTTACTCTCATGACCTGTCAGTTTCCTCCTCCTGCTCTTCTCCCAAAGCTTCTCCCACCTGCTTCTCCTCTCCCATTTCCCGTGTCCCTCATTGGCGTGCAGAAGGCTACAGCAGGCTCGCACTGACTTCTCTGTTCTGTCTTTCCTTTCTAGTACAATCTGCAAACACTGTCTAGTTAATCTTCATAAAATGTTGCTTTCATCACATCACTCTTCTGTTTAAAAACTTTTGATGGTAGTAGCTAATGTCCACTGAGAACTTACTAAAGCCAGGTGCTGTGCCAACCACTTTACATGCTTTTTAAAATTCAGTCTCCCAGCAAATCTAGGAGGTAGTACTATTGTATCCCAATTTTGTAAAGTAGAAAACTGAGGCTTAGAGAGTAAAAGTAACTGTGTAAAGTCACAGAGCTAATAGATGTCAAAACTATGACTAAAGACTGAACAGTCTAACTTCAGAACCCATGTGTTCAAATAGTGTACCATACTGCCTGGTCGATCATAAACTACAATTCACACTTTATACCTCAGCAAGCAAAGCCTGTTTCCATCTCATCTCTGCTTTCATATACTGCAATACTCCTTTCAAGGGACCTCTCTTGCCTTACGGCATTTATTCCCTGTGTAGGTCTTATGCTTGCCTGTACTGTATATATTTTATCCTTGCCTACAATACACTTGTTCATCTAAGTCTCAAATATCCTGGAAAGCCCATGTCAATCTTCACTTTCTCCTTAAGATATTTTCCAGCTTTTAGAGATCTGCCCATCCTTTTGTAAGGCTGCCAAGTTCGGCTGGGCATTTTGCAAACTACTTAAAGTCACCTGCCGAAGGAGTGAATTGGGGCTGAAATCCAGCCAGAATTCTGTGCCCACGGAGCTATTCACCTGCAAGGTATTTCTTTTATTTTCTTTTGAATCCTTTTGTTTTAGAGAATTTCAATATATACCAAAGAGATGATAACAGTATAATGAAGCCCATGTATCCATCTGAGTGCCTTTTTCTAATTTCTACAAAGGTTCTATATTTGTCTGTCCCGGTAAGAAATAAGGGTACACTCAATGAGTAATAAAGAGAGTTTAAAGAAGAGACTATTTACACAGATATGCATGAGGTTAAAGGAAACAGGCATAAGGTGGTAAAATCACAGACAGGGGCCAAATGACACAGCAACTGCCAAATCAAGGCCCATAGTCAGGGAGGGAGCCCAGAGAATGGTACCCTGAGCACTCTAGTCTCTCCTTCTGAACTCTGGCTGCTGCCTTCCATTGACTGAACCTAAATGGAAGCCAGCAGCAAAAAAGGACTGCCAGGTTATGCAGTCCCAGGAGATGAAGGACTCAGGAGTTTCTCCTTCAGGGCACAAACCAAGGTCGGGGGATGAACAGTGGGTCTCAGGAGGAATTGAGACTTCCAGCACAAGCACCTTTAGGACGGTGGCAGCCCTGCCTCATTGGTATTATTATTATTCTCTTACTGCCTCTACTATTGTTGCTTGAAAGCGGAAAAAAAAAAAAAAACTCCCTTTCATCTCTTTTGTCCTCCTATTTACATAGTCTTGTATGATATGCTTAAAATTATTCTCCTTCCTGCAGGTAATTTTCCAAGTTCCATAAACCAAAGGCTCTATCCATCAGCCTCCAAAAGGAGAAATAGAAACATACTGAGAAACTTATATTATATTCCAAGTTCCATAAACCAAAGGCTCTATCCGTCAGCCTCTAAAAGGAGAAATAGAAACATACTGAGAAACTTATATTTCAGCCATCTTTCAGGTATTCAAAACTTATGCATGATGTATTTGTGTAAAAATTGGTTTACCCCTTTTAAATTGTTGGTCCCCCAAATAAGCTCCATGTTTTCATCTATATGTTAAACAAAATTGACTTTACAATATTCAGTAAATAATTAATAATAAAACACAGAGTGCATTGCAAATTCTTTTCCATAAAGCTTCACAGTATTTACTGCCTTAAAAAATGTCTTAATTAAAATTTTAAAAAGTCATTGAACTATATCTCTTTATTTTTGCAATTAAGCAGAACTTCTGTGCTAGTATATCTGGTTTACTAATAAATTCTGGTTAGATTCTGAGATTGTCTTCCTGATATAACTTCTAAAATGTGGCATTGGATTGATTATTACTGGCATTTGATTGTATGTGCTGGTTCCATAAGCTCTACCTAAGTATTAAAGTCCATTGGAATAAATGGCAGCAAGTGCAGGCCAGCCCTTTTTTGGCTCTGAAGTTGATAGGAGCTGAAAGGTGACCGTCGATTCTAGTGTTGCCCCTCAACATTTTAGACAATGATTCCTGCAACTGTACCTGTGCTGAGTCAGAGGACAGCTTTGTTTCTTTCAGATGCTGTGTGCAGTGCACGGCTGGCCAAGACTCATTTATTAGAAGCTGACTGCGATAGCTTATCTTGAGAAGGCTACCCCTTGGAGTCTGAGCATCCAGGAACAATAAGATACTGCCAAATACCCAGATTCTAACTGTGCCCACTGACGCTCAGCCATTTATAATAAAAATAAGGAATAATACACCTATGTCCTAAAGAACATTTTCTCCTTTTTATATATTCAAAGGGTAACTTTAGAGAAACTTAAACTGAAAAACACAGTTGAAATGGCTATTGTGTCACTCCAGAGTACATCCTGAGGCCAAATCTATGAATGCCCAGAGTACAGCCTGAAGGATCTATGGAAGCTCAGGTCAACATCAGGACTCATGAGACCGTTTATTTGTTGCCTCTCATATTTGATGTCTTCTCGTAACGATCATGTCCTGCAAGAATGAATGTATCTTTGAGTCCATGATATTCTTCCCGTTATTAGATTTTACACCAGCCCTTTGGCATGACAACATTCTATTTTTGTGCCCTCACAGTTCTGAGAGGCATGGAAAGTAAGGAGAATGTGGCTACAGACAGCTCAGTTTTCGGGAATAGATGCACATTTCCCTGCGGCAGGGAGAACCCAGAACTGAGGACAAACAGGGGGTCATCATTTATTGATGCTTCATGCTGCAGAGCGGCAAGTCGAAGGCATTCCTGAATAGTCAAGCGTAGCTTCCCCAATCTGGTTACTGTCTGTTTTACAAAAGCATGTATAAGAACCAAAACTTGGGCAGTTTTGCAGAATATTTTTCTTCACATCTGCTGTGGCCTGAATGTTTATGTTCCCTCCAAATTCATATGTTGAAAACCTAATGTTCAAGGTGATGGTATTATGAGGTGAGGCCTTTGGGAAGGGATTAGGTCACGAGGGCAGAGCCCTCACGATTGGGATTAGTGTCCTTATAAAAGAGACTCCAGAGAGCTAGACTCGCCCCTTCTGCCACGTGAGGACACAATGAGAAGTCTGTGAGACAGATGAGGGCCTTCTTCTGACCATGCTGATCTTGGACTTCCAGCTTTCAGAACTGTGAGAAATGAATTTCTGTTGCTTATAAACTACTCAGTCTGTGGTATTTTGCTATGGCAGCCAGAACCGACTAAGACATCTAATTTCATATGGTTGATGTAGGCCTCCTTGATCATGTTGAAATGTTATAGCTGATTAAGGTATAACAGTCCCATGGGAATTTAGGGGGACTGATACAGTTAGCCCTATGGGTGGTTGCATGCTCTGTGCTGGGACCTTCCCTGGCAAAGTTGACAGCCTCCGTTACTTGAGAGACAAAGACTTGTCACCTGAGAGACAAAGACTTGTCCGTACAGAGGTTCCCTCCCACTGGCCTGCCACGGTGGTGCCCGTCATTGCCACAAATCAAAATCGCTACTTTCAGTTGAGCCAATGTGTCCAGAAAGACCCTATTGATACATCAATGCGTTTGCTGGGAGGAGAGATACTGTTAGCTTATCAGGATTTATTATTTCTCGTCATCAACTTAATGTTGGTAGTGTTCTGATGGAAGGAGCTGCTTCAGGAAAGAAAGGGACACACAACTCTCAAGATTCAATGGAATTCGAAAGCTGGTAAAGTCCAAGAAGTGAGGTACTTGTAAGGAAGGTTAGCTTGGTGGTGCCCAGTAGGGTTGGCAAAAGTGCAAGTGGAAGCTGGGTCAGGAATGGGGAAACATGGGGTCCTTAGGTACTGGCCCGGCTTTATTTTCAGGTGCCTGACACGTCCTCTGCTCCTGCCTCCAGGAATACTTAGAAAAGGGTGGACAATGCAGTTTCAATTCTGTTTGTTGCCACAGAGGAGTGCCATTCGATACATGTCTTTAGAGCGATTTCTAATTCTTAGCTACATATTCATTCACTTTCAGCAAATTTAAGAGTTTTACTAATGGAAGTAGACATAATACTAATACATGTCCAAAATTCAAAAATCTCCAAAGTTTTTTCTGCAATCTATTTGTTATCAAAACTTGATCTGACCTGAAATGAGGCTAATTATAGTCCTTGTTTATCTCACTTAGTATAAATAGTAATATATTATGCAAAATAGTAATATATTTTGCTAATATATTTTGCTGCATTTAATGTGTTTGATTGTGAGTTGCAGCCTTAGACTCCACTAAAAGTACTTTCTAAAGTCTAAAAAATTTATGCTTTGTGATTATTTTCTAAAATCTAAAAACTTAGGAATTCTAAAACACATATGGTCGGTCCCAAGGATCTCATATAAGGGATTGTGAATCTATGGTATCGATAATCTCTTTTAGAAACTTTCTTAAAATCTAAGTTTTTAAACTTCACACCCATTAGAATGGCTATGATTTTAAAAAAAACCCTCAAAAACGTAAAATAACAAGTACTGTGAAGATGTGGAGTGTAAGTGCTCATCATTAAGCTTTTGACTGCCAAAGCATCCATTTCAAAAGACATTCATTTAAAAAAAAAACAAATGAACAAACATAATGCCAGTTGTATGATGCAGTTACTAGCCAAACAACCTGATAAAAACTAGGCCACCACGATTCATGAAGATCCCTTTTAGAAAGCCCTGGGTAACCTAGACAACTGACCACTTGAGTGACCACACATCTCCTTTCTCAGGCTCTAATTCCAGCTCTTATGCTTTAAATTAACCAATAAAGAGTGAACCCTCGAAACCGTGGGCATCCCACTCTCAGACCCTAATAAAGGTAGAGTCCCAGGTTTGCTCTCTCTCCCTACCCATGACCTCATTGTATGGCCCACAGGCATACCATGCACCCTCCAGATTTATAAGTAATAAATCTTGTTCCTCAAAGTTCCCTCATAGTTTCTTGCTGAAGTGTGTTCTGTGATCATAATAAGAACTGCAAGAGCAAACGCAGCTGTAAATTGTGGCCCCAGTGAGGGAAATGTCTGTAGAACTTGCTATGAGTGATGTGTGACCAGGCCAGCGTAGCAGGCATTACTAACTGAAGGCAATACCATCAATAGGTTCGGAACTGATGGAACATGGAGAAATTGCACTCTTGTGCATTGCTAGAGGGAATGTAAAATGGTGCAGGCACCATGGAAAACACCCTGGCAGTTCCTCAAAAATGTTAAACATAAAATTACCATATCAACCAGCAATTCCATTTCTGGAATTTTCATTCTAAAAGAATTGAATACAAGTACTCGAACTAATATTTGTACACATGTTCATAGCAGCATTATTCACAATAGCCAAAAGGCAGAAGCAGCCCAACTGTCCATTGACGAATAAATGGATAAACAAAATGTGGTAAAAAAAATACAATACATTCAGCCTTAAAAGGAAGGAAATTCCGACACATGCTACAACATGGATGAACCTTAAAGACATTATGCTAAGTGAAATAAGCCAGTCACAAAAGGACACACATAGTACAATTCCACTTACATGAGGTACCAGGAGTAGTCAAACTCATGGAGGCAGAAAGTAGAATGTTGGTTGCCAGGGGCTGGGGAAGGAGGAGTGAGGAATTAGTGTTTAATGGTGCGAAGTTTCAGTTGAGGAAGGTGAAAAAGTTCTGTGGGTGAATGGTGGTGATGGTGTATTTAGTGCTACTGAACTGTACACTTCGAAATGGTAAAAAATGGTAAATTGTATGTTATGTATATTTTACTACAATTTAAAAAATCTGTTTTAAGTATAACTGTTCTAAAGTTCTTGATAGAGGTTACTTTTTTCTCCTTCCATTTTTCCTGACTAAGAAGTGAAATTACTTAAAGCATGCTGTGACTTTATGCTTTTAAGTAAATTAATAAATTCTTGAAGACTCTTAAGCTAAAGCTGTCTGTGGCATTAGGAACTTTAAAGAGATGTGACACTGATATGGTCAAAGGCACAGAGACTGACCGAGGATACCTAAGATCTCTCTGGGACCCAGCAGTGTGATTGTGGGCAAATCACTTAGCCACTTTATATTTATACTTTTATATTTATATAAATATCACCTTATTTGTTTCACAAGTTGCCATGTTGAGTGAAGGTATATCAAAATGCTTGAAAATTTAACACACTATGCAATTTGAATGCATTCTTATGAAAATTAAGTTGTTAACATGGCTCCCTCAGATGCCAAACTTGTTTCTTAGGACAGGCTGACAGCAGCAGAATTTGGAGCTTTAAAGTGTGAATTCATGTACAGAAGAATGATTTTTTGTGGCTTTCCTCCAGCTGGAGAATATGTGGCAGGAAATGATTTGGGAACTCTTGGAGGACACACAGCTCATTGGTTGCAGCAATGAGCAGAAGCTAAATTCTTTGACTTGGCCTCTTAACTCACTGGCAGGGGTCCCCCAAACCCATCCTTTCCTGGTACAACTGGAGTCAGCACACTACAGCGCAGCTAGGAAAGGAGACTCATGAGGCGGGTGTCAGGGCAGCAGCAGGCTTCTTTCCTCTTATTCGTAGCCACGTTTTCCACCACCTCCAGGAAGTGCATGCCGTGTCCCTCCCTCTCCCTCAGGACTGTCAGCCTTCAGGGGTCGTGGGTCCTGACTGTGCCACAGAAGGGAAGTGGGCATTCAGGAACGCAGGGTTTGACAGTTTCCAGTTCTCTTCCCAGACAGATTTCCCACCTTTTCAGGGTGTTTCCCAGCTGGGTATACATGGAGTATCTGACAGTTCTTTAAAATGCAGCTAGAGTGCTTTGGGACATATTTCACAATCAGACTAAAACAATATTGTCCTGCCAGATCTACCAAGTCACTATCTTTGACAAATTTCTCATCACCATGCATCATTTCGTCCCTCTTCCATCTGCTCAAAATTACCCAGTCGCGACTTGCTATTTTCTTTGCTTGGTCAGTCCACTCAGTGACTGATCTATTTTCTATATATTTTTTTACTTTCCTGTTTCTTACAATTTACTGTATTTACCTCCTGGCCTCAGGTAGAATTTCCTTGGGGACAGAGTTATTTCTGAGGGTCAGGTACCTTAAAAGATGGCCGAGGCTTCCTGCAAAAGCACTGTTTCCAGCAGATCCAATTAATTCTCATCCCTCATTGTCTCCTCCCAGGGGGCATTTTTAAAAAAGGACACAGTGACAGCTAAACACTGGCTTACAAGGAGCAGAAGTGGAAAGCTGTTTGCCAATTTTGTGGGGGAGAGGGAGGAGTCTGAAAATAACTGACTCAAGAAACTCGAAAACTCTGAAATATGTATGTTCTGTCATGAAATCCACATGCTATTGGGACTTGCCTCTCAGTCTGGCTTTCATTGACATTCTTCCTGGCCCACCCCATCATCTCCCATACTCTCCTTTCCTTTTTAGCTCCTATGGGATTAGAAAAAGGATCCCCATGAAGAGAAGACAATCCTCAAGGAAGATATAGATGGTGTAATTTGACAAGGCTATGTCCTCAAAAAGCAACAACCTGTCTCTATAGAGGCAAGAGGGAGGAGCCAATGTGAGCACCATGAGGGCTTTATTTTTTGCTGCCTGACAAAGTTCTAACCCGTATATGCTAACCATCTAAAAGTTTTATTTTTTTCTGAGCCTATGCTTTCCTGCCTCCCATCTAATAATTCTTCTCTAGCTTTTGTGAAGACAGCTCATTCCAGCCACCCAGCTGCCCAGAACGCCTTTCTCAGGGGTGACGGATGGCATCAAGCATCCTTGTAGGGTCTCCAGGTTCACTCTGGGAACTCTAGGACACCTAGATTTGTAATCTGCCCTACGACTTTTTAATTTTTTCCCTTTGGCCTTCTTGATTATTATCGATTTTCCTCCCTTATTTACTAGTGTTCTTTCAAATTCTATTTGTCCAAGTTGAGTCAGAGTGTTGCCCTGTCCTCCCAAAACGTTGCTTAGCTAAGTGAGAAATGAGAGAAGTGGAAGTTACGCTTGCAAACTCACGCTCTTGCTGGTCACTGAAGATGCATCCTAAGCTGCCTTTCTTGGGTGAGAGACACTGCCATGAATTCTGAGGAAAAGCCTTTATTAGCTATTCTGATAAAATAGAATGTGATTCTTTGTACTAACTACTGTGGACTGAATTTTTGTGCCCCCGACCAAGATCCTTATGTTGAAGCCCCAGCCCCCAAAGTGATGCCATTTTGAAGTGGGGCCTTTGGGAGGTCATTAGGTTTAATAAGGCTATGAGGGTGGAGCGTTTATGATGGGATTAGTGCTCTTACATGCAAAAGAAGAGATCAGAGCTGCTCCTGCCCAGCCACGTAAGGGCACAGAGAGGAAGTGACTGTCCACAAGCCAGGAAAGGTGCCGTCCCCAGAACCCAACCCTGCTGGCACCCTGATCTTGGACTTCTAACCTCCAGACTATAAGAAATAAATTTCTTTTTTCAGCTACCTAGTCTACAGGATTTTTGTTATAGCAGCCTGAGTTGACTAAGCCACTAATTGAATCAAGTACCGATCAGAGATTCGAAGTATCCATCCATGGCCCACAGGGCATCCCATTTGAGACAAGAGGTTTGTATGAACAATATCTTGCAATTGTGAAGGCTGTGCTTTATTTCCAACCTAAAATTTTCTTTTGATGTGTAAAGCCTAAGCAATTCATTGTCGAGATGGCTTCGACCTGGCCTGTGCTCCAACTCTCCCTAGTGTGTAATTTTATAACTGAACCATGTGACTCCCGGCCCAGTTGCTGTTGTTTTCAGTATGAGAAAAGCCCCATTAAGTGTACAGCTGCAACTTACTGGATTTCATTAACCAATGTCACCATAAAAAATAAATTAATTAATTTTTTTAAAAAAGAAGAAAGAAAAGTCCAATTAAAGAGAATAAGGGTATCCATGAAGACAAAGAGAAAACAACTAATTGTAATATGCTCCTTAAGGAACAAAAAGAGGAATATTTACATGTTAATAGGAGCTTAAAGTAGGGCTGCTTGATAAAATACAGGACTATGGGTTCAATCTTAATTTCAGATAAACAATAAATCATTTTTTTTTTTTTTTTTTTTAGTATCAGTGTATTCCATTTGAGTCTGGTGTTTTATGTGCTAAATCTGGCAAATTCTGCCGTAGATCTTTGCTACTCAAAGTATGGACCCCAGACCAGCAACAGCTGCAGCCCCTGGAAGCTTGTTAGAAATGCAGACTCTCAGGTCCTACCCCAGACTATCGAATCCGAATCTGCATTTTAAACAAGATGCCTGAGAATTTAGTCTGCGCGTTAATGTTTGAGAAGAATTATTTTAGAGTTTACAACGTATTTTCATAGACATTATTGCAATAGTTTTCACACAGTCCCATTAAATTGGAAAAGAAGGGAAGCAAGAAAAGAGTCCTCTTGATGGACCATAAAGAAGTCATTTTGATTTCAGAAATGTTTCAATGTAAAATAGGTAGATTTCTGAATCAAGGAAGCATGATAAAGAGCTACGGAGTAGAATTCAGAAAATAATCAGGAGAAATAAGGGTGATGGAAGCCTGATCAGATACTTAGATCGATAAAAGGGCTGCAGGAGTAGATGTGAACCGAAGAATGTGGCTGAAGGAGTCTGCTGGATAAAACATAAAGAAAGAGAGGAAGAAATGCCTGGATAATCAGCGATCTCCTCCCACAGGCTCGAGTGTAAAAACTTCAGACTGCGACACTCCATCAATGCTAGTAAGCATCTCTGTTCTACATCCATTAACCTGCTGGTAGAGTTAAAAAAAAAAAAAGGTGCTGGTTCTTTTATTTCATAAGAATAAGAATAATTCTTTCTTTCTTTGTTCTTCGTTTATGCTAAGTTCTTCGTTCTTTGCTATAACTGGATTCTTCTTTCTTTCTTCTTTCTTTCCTTCTTCCTTCCTTCTTCCTTCCTTCCTTCCTTCCTCCTCTCCCTCCTCCCTCCTTTCCTTCTTCCTTCCTTCCTTCCCTTCCTTCCTTCCTTCCTTCCTTCCTTCCTTCCTACCTTCCTTCCTTCCTTCCTTTCTTTTTTTAACAAGCATTCTTAAATAGTTAAGGCTTATCATCTGAAAAATCCATACTTCAAAAGTAGGAAAAAATAGGTCATCACCTGCATTACAAATGTATTTTTCAACTTACGAAATAGTTAAGCAAAATTTCTTTAAATGAAAAACTCTTTTTGTGTTTCTAGATCAATTGATATTTGAATGAGAAGAAATCTTCAATTAAATTTAATTCAATAAGTCCTTATTCACTATCTCCTTACTATGCTATTAAAAAAAGTTTTAATATTAAAAGTCCATTCCAGAAGAAGAGCCAAACTAACTAACTAACTAACTAACTAACTAACTAACTAACTAACTAACTAACTAAAAGAAACCATGAGATTCTAATTTTCCAATGGGAATATAATTCAAGTTACAAATATTTGGCAGCCTCTTCTTTTTAATAATACACTGAATTAAATTCTAGAATGTTCTTGCAAATGATTTTAATTGCATTAAATCTGATGGTTTTCCTCACCTGCATAAAATCCTCCAATGGCTTCCCATGGACTTCAGGATAAAATTCAAATCTTGTCCCTCCTAATTCAGGTGCTTCTGCACCAATGTGATACTTTCCCAAACCTACAGTCCAACAGTTTGGTACCTGGAGATCCGAATCCACTCTCCTCTTTCCAGCCACTGTGTCTTTTCATGTGTTGACAGACAACATTGCCATGTTATAGCATTTAATTCACAGAGCCTTGCACAGTATCTGGACAGAGGGAGTGCTTAAAAATGTTGCTGATGAACTGATGGATTGAGTGAATGAATGTAGATCCACTAAATCGTTTTACAGAGCTAAGGATCTGTTTTATTCATTCTCCTTACATGGGAAGGGCCATATTTAGCTGTCATTTTAGAGGCAGATTTTGAAGTAAAAAGACTACTGGGCTAGGATTTGGGAGATTTCAGTTCTCACCCTTGTTGGCTGGGTAACCTTAGACTCATCCTTTATCCTGTCTGTATCCCTAATCTGTACAAAGAGGAACTTGGCTCAACCATTCCAGTCACCTCTTGCTCTAACTTCAATGGTCTTTACCTTCCCATTTGTTTTCTTGATGGAGTGTAGTCTCCTCCCCATCCCTGCCAGAAACCATTCTTTGTATTTCCTTTTGTAAGAAATTGTATATGCGCCAATATCCAGCAACCTGTGTAATCATCCATGGGAATGTAGTTCAAAACACAGCCTTCATTTTAGCCAAGGCTGAAAGGTAAACACAGATGGGCAAGAGAGCAGCTCGAAAAATCAACCACTTTATTCATTAGGCCATCTGGTCATCCGTTACGGTGGCTTTCTGTACAGTAATTAGGAAAAGACACATTAGAGGCCGTTAAATCACAGCTGAATTTGCTGGCCAAAGGTCTCCTTTCTAAAAGGCTCGACACCAGTAAATTATGAGGCGTTTTTGAGGGGTGTGTCATTGATATCGTGAATATCTTTCTGTACCTCATGATCTAATATATGGATATCGATATTTTGGGGCACCTTGAAATGTTACAGCTCTTTCTATAGCTGTCTAGTTTTCACCTTGCTAAGCTTTCCCTAGCATGGCTAATAATATATCATTACCAATAAATGTTAAAAAATGCAACTCAGCAGTGTAAGAAATAACATCTAATGAGCACCTCTGCTTACCTTCTGCAGTTTCTTCTGAACTTAATATCCACTTATCTTCTTTTGATGACAGCTGCTTCATATGCTTGGGATCGCCCAGTAAAGCCCCAGAACAGACTCTCCCCTCTTAGCTTCTCCACCTGCTGGTCAGTCTCCAAAGACTCCTGGAAGCCAGCTTACCAGCTGCTCTACCCACCTGTCTCGCTGCTGGGAAAGGTTCCTGCAGACTTCTCTCCTGGTGTCCTGCCCTGCTTGCCAACCCCCCAGCTAGTTCCCCCCATCCAACTTCTCCACCCTGTGAAAACTCAGGCCAAGCTCATTGCTGGGCTGAATTAAAAAATTCAGAAATTCCATATCGAGTGGCGGTAGCACTGGGCAGCAGAACAGCAGGATGAAAACAACCACTTCTCATCATAAAATTCCAATGGGACCTTCCAAGGCACAGGACCTGTGAGAATGGTTTCCTGGTTGTCTTTCAGTGTTTCGTTTTTTCCTTACCCTTCCAATAAGCACTTCAAAACATTTTTTTCTCCAAGGGTGAAAAAAATTAGTTGAATTTTCACTTTCTGTTTAATTTGTGATGGAAGAAAACAGTAAGCCTTGCAAATTGAACTGTGAATAAAAATAGTTCAGCTATCTTAAAGTGATTAAGTGAACATAAAAGGCTCTCTGTGATCTCAGGACATCAATAACCTGGCATCTGTCACCATTCCTCCATCCTCATCCAGAGGAGAGGCATTCAGAACAAGGATTCCACGCTTAATGGCACCTTGAGAGTAAGTTCTCCCAGGTGCTCGTCAAACCTGTCACTCTGAACAGCTGTCGCTAAGTGACGACTTGTCCCTCCACCCTCCATTGCTTTTTGCATAAACAGGTCTGCAAAGTTGTGCCAGGAGAGCCTTCCAGACTGGATGTACAAAGCCCTGACGGTAAGAACAGCGAGTCACCCCTCACCTGGCTTTGCTGTGCCCGTTCCAGCACTCCTCTTCGTTGGACGTGCCCGCTGTCACGCTCTCATCCTTGCAGATGGTGTAGGGCAATGCCGACCAGACCTTTTTAGAGAGCTTCAGTTTCTCTTTTATGTCTGTGACCTGATCAAGAAAGCAAGGAAAGACAGTGAATATTCTCCCCAAGCCTTGTCCATTTCTACACAAGGACACAAGGCAGGTGATGGTTAGAGAATCTGAAATAGGGGTAGCACAAACTCTTTATCGGTTTTAAGAGAGAGACAGGATTTATTGTCCAGGAAAACCTCGCTTCCTCCTCCCTCAATCTGCATCTAGTTTCTGGCAGAGAGTTCTCAGGTAATTGGCTTTTTGTTTTCCATATTTTGTATCCTCCCATCCTTTGAATTAAAAACTTATGAAGCATCTCAACTGGCTTTGGGTTCCTCTTCAGCTGAGAGACATAGGTATGCCCTACTGCAAATGCCCTAAATATATTCTTTAGGATTCATTGCCTGGATGTCAGATAAATGCACATAAACAATGCACCAAAAAACAAAACACTTTCCCCGATGATCTGTCTGTTTCTACAAGAATACGTATTGTCACTAATTCAGCTGCTAGTTACCTCAGCTCTTGACTTATTGACAGGCCCATACAGCACACACCTGGATGGTTAGCAGCAACCCAAACCTATTTAAAAACCTCTAGCTCCAGAGAGAAAACAGTCATTCCAAATACAGGTAATTGTAAAATCTACAGCCCTATGGATATATGGCCGGGAAAGCTTAGCAATACCATCTTTAGTGTTTTCAGGCTCAGCACTGACATCCACATGGGGAAAGTGTAGAGAGAGAGATTCAGTACCATTTTGGTTCCATAATTAACATCTAGATTCACACAGTCACAACCTTGTTTTCCTGTTCTGCCTACATGAATACTGAGAAAATCTACGGATGGTTGAAATGCATCTGTTGTAGGTTGAATTATGTCCCCCCAAATTTATATCTAACCCTCAGTACCTCAGAATGTGACTTTATTTGGAGATATGGTCTTCACAGAGCTCAGAAAGCTTAAAATGAGGTCAGTAGGGTCCCCAACCCCAAAAGCCTGGTGTTCTTACAAAAAGGGGAAACTTGGACACAAAGACATGAATAGAGGCATGATGTGAAGAGACACACGAAAGAGACACTCTGTATAAGCCGAGGAGAGAGGCCTGGGAAAGATCCTTTCTCACAGTCCTCAGAAGAAACTAAACCTGCCAACACCTTGATTTTGGACTTCCGACATCCAGAAGTGATAGAGAACAAATTTCTGTGGTTTAAGCCATTGAGATTTAACAGCATTATTGTACATTTGAGATCAATACCCTTTGGGCAAAAAATATTCTATGTTTACTGTGGGCGGAATATAGATTTGAGAAAAAAATTCCAAAGATCTTTTGCCAGGTTTAAGAGTGAACACAAAGAAATAAAAGAACTCTGATATTTTATTTTGGCTCTAGTTAGGCTGCTCCATAGTTCCGGGATTATAGTCTTTGACCCCTGCTTAATTGTGACGCTGAACATGACAGAGGCTTCAGTACTGGGAAATGTCTACTCACCCATAAAGTGCTGAAGAGGACCAGAATGCGGAATTAGAGAACTGGTACCTATCTTTGAATCATGTATGATGTTACTTTTGTTTTAGAATGTGAATAAAGCGCCACCCCTCCCATACATTGAGATTGTGACACTCCAAGAAGTGGCTTACACACAAGAAATGCTTAGGGTAGCTTGAAACCTACACTCTGATTTCCTCCATCTTTGGTCTATAGGCTGCTCCCTGGCTTTATATATATATGTGCTATTTCCATACAGACATAGATGGATGTACAATCTCTGTTTATCAATTATAAAAAACTAAACCCATCAAACATCAACTAATAAATGTTGAAAGAATGATAGTGAGAAAAAAATCGCCATTCCACAACCATTATAGCAATAATTGATCTCAACAAGTATCATCAGTAGACACTGAACTGTGTCCCCATGAAAAGATTTTGGAGTCCTAACCACCAGTACCTGTGAACGTGACCTTATTTGGAAATGCGGTCATTGCTGCAGATGGTCAAGTTAAAAATGGGGTCATTTGGGTGGGTCCTAATCCAATATGACTTTGTCCTTATAAAAAGGGAAAATTGGGACACAAAGACAGAGATATCCAAGGAGAAGACTGTGTGAAAGCAGAGTTGGGCTGATGCATCTCAAGCCAAGGAACACCAAGGATTGCCAGCAAATCACCTGGAGCAGACTCTGCTTCACAGTTCTCAGAAGAAACCAGCCCTCCTAACCCCTGGATCTTAGATGTCCAGCCTCCACATCGTGCAACATCACATTTCTGTGCTGTAGGCCACCCAGCTGGTGGTACTTTGTTGTAGCAGCCTAGCAAACTAGTACAAATGCAAAAAAAAGTTGAGTCAAAGTTTGATAGGGAACAGGATATTTACACAATTTCACAATATACCCCACAGATTACTTATTATTATAAAAGGAAAACTGGTCATTTTACAGTGCAGAAACTTGGCAGGCCCCCACCTTAACCAAGTGATCAAAGTAACTGGACAAATCGATATCATGCACCTCCTGACATGATGTAACAAGAAGGACCTATCATTTATGTAGTCAAATTCATAACCTGAATCCAATCATGAGGACACATCAAACAAACCCTAACTGAGAGATATGCTATAAAACGATTGGCCTGTACTCCTCAAAATGTCAGTCATAAAAGATAAAGAAAGGCCAAAGAGTTCTTCCCAATTAAGGAAAATAAAAGACATGGCATCCTAATGATTGGTTCTGAATTGGGTGCTAGCTCAGAGAAATAACTGCCATAAAGGACATTATTGAGATATTTGGCAAAATTTGAATACTAACTCTCTATTAAGTAATGCTATTGTCTCAGTGTTAAATTTTCTGAATGTGAAATACTGTGGTAATGTAGAAGAATGTCATGTTCTTAGAAAAGAGATGCCAAAGTATTTAGAATTAAAGGGTTATGATTTTGACAACTTACTCTAGAATGATTCAGGAGGAATGATGATGATAATAATAATGAATAATAATAATATAGATGTATAAAGAGAGAAAAAGCAAGTGTGGCACATTTTAAGTAATTGGTGAATCTAGATGGAGGTGTACAATTTTTTCAAACAACGTATTTTTGGGGCAAGTTTGAATTTTTTTCAAAATAAATTGTCAAAAAATCCGTCACACTTGACTTGATTGGCAGGGTGACTTTTTGGTGCTCCTAAATTCTATTCTGGGCTACCACCTTTAGGCCACTCATTCTCACTGTTCTCAAAAAATCAGGTGTTATAGATTCATAACTAACTCAGAAAATTATCACCAGCTTCAGGACAGAAATACTGTAAAGTTTATTCCATTCCAAAATAAAGTACACTAAGAATGAGCATCATTCTGCCTATTTCACATGAAAATCACACCTTTATGCTGAGCGAATCTGAACCAAATATACACATTTTAAGACACAGAGAAAGAATAAAATCGCCTGATGTTTCACAGATATCTCCTCTTTCAATATTTGCAAAATTCAACTGTATATGTTGTGCTGCTGATTCTTTAAATCAGACTCAAGCATTGTTTCTCTGAAGGTGCATCCTCTGGGCCCAGATTCAACTTTCTACGTTCCACAGAACCCTGTTCATGATTCTAAGTACTGATCACTCCAAACTTATAACCGACTTACTTTTCTCATTCTCTTTTAGATTACATGCTTCTTGATGCAAGGACAAGGTTCTAATTAGTCTTTATCCTTGGTGCTTAGTATGCATCAAGTAACCAATGATCTCTGTTTGCCTGGGACATAGGGATTGCAGGACACTGAACTTTTAGTGCTAAAACTAGAAAGTCCTGGGCAAACCAGGATGAGTTGGTCACACAAGTTTCTGCACACATTAGGTGCTCGATAAGTGTTGATTGAGAAAATAGATTTAGTTGTCCTATTCTATTACCAGGTCATAGACAAAATAGTTGGGGTCACTCAGTGTGTGCCTTTATCTCAAAAAGGGTGACAGGAGTGGCTGTGCAGCTGTATCCAGCCGAGTGAGGAGTGTGTGGGTCCCCTCTGATGATTCACCACAGCACATTTTATAATCAGGCTGTGTTCACCTTGGCATTTCAGTAGCCAGGCATTTTCACTGTGCAATTGAAGGAGATAATGGCAAAGAAGCAGTGAGAGATGTAAATGCTGTTTTAACATTCTGCACAGCAACACCGACTAATTCCCTTTCTGGCTGGGATGGTGATGATGCAGGCAGCCAGAAAAAAAAAACAAAAAAACGGACACTATTAGCCAGTGGAGAGGAGCATGCTTTTGATTCTAAGGAGCATCTGAATGCCTGCAGTTTATTTTTCAGTACAAGAAAAATTTTCAATTCTCACACAGCTTAGAAATATTTTCTCTTATTTATGTTCCTGAATAATATAAGTGACTACTTTGCTGTAGCTCCAAACTGAGTTATTTTTTTTTTTCCTGGAAACTGATATACACACAAATAGTGAGCTAAGCTTTATGTCAATAAGCATGCTTAGTGCAAAAATCTTGACAACAACTATGAGTCCTAATTCATTAATGATGCAAATCCGTTGGGATCAAATGTGAGATTGACAACAATTTCTTTTCTGTTTCCCAAATGAGTTATTTTAGGACAAATTAACTTTGTCCAATAGTTGCAAATTATATTTGTGATTTTTCCAATATTTTATACTCCATCATTAAATACTGCAATACTAATAATAACGGAATATTAAATATTTTTCATTTATGCTATTGACAGATCCTGAAAGTTAAACAATTACTTCTGTTATGTCATAGGACTCTGACCCCAAATAAATGGGGTCAGTATGGAAAGCATGAGCCTCCTTTTATAATTTATCTAGATTTCTTTCTAATTTCTGACAATTTCAAACACTGGCTTCGGTAGAAACATACACTCTTAGTTTAAGGTCTGTAAAGGGTCCTGAACACTTGCCTGCAGGAAGACAGTGGTATCATTTTCATTCTCATTCTTACAGAATTGTAAAATTAGACAAAAGAGGGAGGGGCTGACAAAGTGGAATAATTGCTAAAAACAAAGGGATTAGCAAAAACAAAGAGCAGAAAGGCCTGTCCAAGTACTGTTTTCTGACTTCATTTAAAAAGTAATCTTGTCCCAAATATTTAACCTGAATTTCATCAAGATACTGATTTGACAACTTCCAGTTCACAGGAAATACTGGGGACAGAGGCACAAACTAAGGAACATCATAAACAAATGAACAACCGCACCCAATGTATGGGATATTATATGACAACTGACCTTGACTCTTCAAAAGTGAGGTTGGAAAGAATGAAGACTGTTGTAAAGGAAGAAACTCTAAAAGCATAACAAACCAAATGCTATTAATTAACTGAATCTTGGATTTGGAGATGCGTACCCAGCTATAGGAGAGAGTTTTGAGGTAATTGGAGAATTCTATTATTAAGTAGATAGAAGATGGTATAATTGAATTAATGTTAATGTTCTTATATGTAATCATGGTATTATGATTGTATAGGAGACTGTCCTTGCTTTTAGGAGATTCATGCTAAGATATTTAGGTATAAAGTATTATTTTGTTTTCTACTTACTTGAAAATAGCAAACAAAAGTCAACCATTACTGAGCCTACACAAGAGGTATATGAATGTTCATTTTATTATTTTTTTCAACCAGTTCAGTATTTTTGAAAAAGTTAAACATAATGAAAATTTTGGGGGAAAATGAGACTGTTGTCAAGGCACATCGTGTTTAAGAGCTTTGCTAGACTTAGTCCAAGTCAGTAATTGACTCAAAGTAATTGGGGCTAACCGTGAGCTGTCGTTGAGCTAAGACACATGTTCTTTTTAAAAAAATTAATCAATTTAAAAAATGCATTTATCAATTATACTTCACATACATCATATATTAGTTTCAGGTGTACACCATAGTGATTAGACATTTATATAGCATGATGTGCTCACTCTAAGTCTAGTACCCATCTGACACCATTCATAGTTATTACAATATTATTGACTATATTCTCTATGTTGTACTTTACGTCCCCATGACTATTTTTGTAACTGGAAATTTGTACCTCTTACTCCTTTCACATTTTTACCGAACTCCCAATCCCTCTCCCATCTGGTGACCATCAATTTGTTCTCTATATCTATGAGTTTGTTTCTGTTTTGTTTATTTATTTTGTATTTTAGATTCTACACATAAGTGATATCATATGGCATTTGTCTTTCTTTGTCTGACTTATTTCACTTAGCATAATACCCTCTAGGTCTATCCATGTTGTCGCAAATGATAATATTTCATTCTTTTTTAAAGTTGAGTAATGTTTCATTATATATATATATATCCCATCTTCTTTATCCATTTGTCTATCAATGGACACAGGTTGCTTCCATATCTTGGCCATTGTAAATAATATTGCAATGAACATAGGGGTCTATATGTCATTTCGAATTAGTGTTTTGGATTGCTTTGGATAAATACCCAGAAGTAGAATTACTGGGTCATGCGACAACTCTATTTTTGAGTTTTTGGGGAACCTCTATACTGTTTTCTAAAGTCCCACCAACAGTGCACGAGTGTTCCCTTTTCTTCACATCCTTGCCAACACTATTTGTTGACTTATTGATGGATGATAGCCATTCTGACAGGTGTGAGGTGATATTTCATTGTAGTTTTAATTTTCATTTCCCTGATGATTAGTGATGTTGAGCATCTTTTCATACTTCAATTGTGAGGCACTCACATTCAATCTTCACAACCTTGTCTGTGCTGAAGTATTATCATTATACCCTTTTTGAAACTGGGAAATGAGGACTTAGAGAGGTGAAAAAACCTGCCACGCACCTAGTAAATGTTGGACATGAGATTCAAATTTAAATATAGACTTCAGAATCGTTACTCTTAACCATAAAGCTTGACAGTCATGGTCTTTGAAGAGTGTACTGGGTTGGTTGTGGTGGTGGAGGTGTATCTACATCCCTGGGGGTGTGGAATACCATTCAATGTGATTTAAGACAAAAACATTAAAATTTCTATTTTTATTTTTTAAATATAAAAATGTAAGAGGAATTAAGCTTTTCTAATATTTAATCTATCTACAGATTTATATGCCTCTTAATCACTTCGTATGGTGATAGCCAGTTTTCAATTATCCTGTGGAAAGAGTGAGACTTTCAGAGTGAAAAGGGGCTCACAGTGGTACTTCTCTCTTCCTTCATTAGCGTGCTCCTGGAGTACTGAAATCTATCACAGTTCATATGTGCTGGAATGCGTCTATGGATTAGATTATGCGGTTTTAACGAACTCATTAAATGGACGAGTGACTTAAAATGACTTTTGCAAAGGAAGTTTGGATTTCTTTCAATTCAAACAGTGCAAGCATAAGAAAACAACAATAAAATGGCAGGCGTGCTCTTTCTCCTACTCTCAATACATCTGTACTACTATAAAGTAAAAATGATAAAGATTCTTTGCTTTCTTTCTTTCTTCACAAGTTTCTAATTTTTACATAATTTTCACAAGGTACAGAATGCATATTAGTTCAGTAGTGCTTATATATAATTGATGCGGAGTTAAAAATACATTGAGTATCTATGATTCTGATATTTTGCTGATACAGATGTGAGATCAAAACATTTTGGAGCTCTCTAGTTCATAGCACTGGGTCTGATAGATTTTGAATCAGTACTTAGCAAGCAAAAACTTTCAGTGCAATTCACTTAATGAGATAGGAAAGTGTATTATGATTTGATTTTAATACATTGGTTAGATAAGAAAAAGGCTTTTATTAGTGTTCACTCATTAAATACTTCTTATATGCCTTGTAATAGGTCAGGTTTTATGCTACATTCTGAGGAAGCAAATATGGTTGGTACACAGTCATTTTCCATGAAATGTTCCGAGCTCCCCTGTCTGAGGGCGGGGTGGTGGTGAACACTCATGGATTAAATACAATAGTCATCAGTAAGCAAAGGGCTAGCAGGGCACTGATATCAATTTGTCTAGAAATTTCCTTTTTGGGAAACCTCCCAAGCCAATAAGGCTTTGCTGGATACTTGCTCTTTGGTGGCCTCTGAACTCCGCCATCGGGATGATTAAGAAGCTGGATAGTTAGTCATTTCTATCCAGAGGGATTAAAAACAAAAAATGCATTGCGGCCTTCCAAATTTTCAACCCTACCAGTGGGATGACTTTATCCATGCAGAAGCCATCGCTTTCAGCCACTGCTCTGGTCCTCAGCGACTCCTTTGCTAAGACATATCTGTGTTTTCTTTATTCTTGGAGAATATGTGCTCCACAGCAGAGACTTGGTAAACAGCACTATGCATGTCCCAGGTGCTTAAGAAATATTTGTTGAATGGATAAATATACGAACAGCGTTGCTGATTATTTGCTAAACAAAGTAATATTTCAAAAATGATGGATTATCTGCCAGCTACTGTCTTCTGGACTTTCCTTTGGAGAGTAAGGAAGACATGGGGAAATTCTGCAAGCTTTCTAAAAAAAAGTACTTTCCCTTGACCTGATTATTCCCCAAATGAGAGAGGAATCTCAGATGATCCCCTCCAATCCTCTAATTAGGATTCTATTCTCTTGTCATCTTGAATGTCATTCCAGGTATAATTTACACAGGTATGATGGAAGAGCCTTGGAGATCTCAAAGGTAATCTTGGCTTGGAGAAAAACCATGAAAATTTAACTAATAATGGAATGAATCCCATCTTAAACAGTCTTTATAATCCTTATAAAGACGTACTGTTTCCAGTACCTTCTCTCTGGTTTTCTAAGCAAGTGATCAATTAAATTCTGATTTGGGGTGTTTTTGAACTGTTATTATCTTTGTCTCCTATATAGGTCCTTTGACGGAGCATATTTGATCTCCTCCAAGAGACTTCGACAATGGCTGTTGGTCTACCTCAGGCCCAAAGTCCATCTACCCTTGACCTTATATTTCCTTGGATCTTCCCTGTGAAGTGTGAGAAGTGAACTGTGAGAAGGCCACCTGCTGTCCTTCTTAATCATGCCCAGACCAGAATTCACTTCCCTGGATACCTGTTGTGTGCACCTGGCTGAATGCTCTACTTGCCCATGGTTTCGGAAAGATTCCAATGTGCCTATTTTATCTGTATGAAAACATAATGTGACTGAATGTAAATAATATACATCATATCTTTAGGAAAAAAGATGGTTAAAATTTAAAGAGGTATAAACTAAATAATACATATCGAGGGAAGAAAAACAATGTATTTAATAGGCTGAAGGTCATTTGGTAGCTTTGGAAAACAATCTAGTTAAAGAAACAAAAGCAGCCTCATTCTTACCACATGGACAAGGCCACTTTACTTGGTCATGTTCAGGGAAACTCATGATATCTGATACCATTTTTGCAACCTGAGATTTTAATAATCCAGTTCTGAAGACAGTGACCTTATCCAACTTTACTCTAGAGAAGAATGATCTTTTTTCACAGCCCAAAGTCATTCAATTCACTGTGTGAACCTGCATTAGAATGCAAGTCATTCATACTCCTTCAGTGATCAAACATAGGTCTGTGAATATACCTGTTCACAACTTCTCTCACTCACTATAAGTGAATGAGAAAACACAAACGGACAGTCTAGAGTAGAGCATTTAAAGTCCCAAAGTCTCAGAGGGAATATTAATTTTTCTGATGTGGCCAAATATCTGTAAATACAATCTTCCTAATATTCTTGAGGAAGTAGGGGTGACTAATGACATTTAGCTCAACGAAGATGCCAAAGACATACAACATGCTTAATCTATTTGCTTGATTTATGTTGAAGCCTGAACTCAAATCCTTTCTGACATGACTTTTAGCATCCTATTCACTAGAACATCAGTTTTCCATTTACTCTGAGTTTGCGAAACTCTTTGATGTTATTTTTCATGTCTTAGATCGTCCCTGTCTATAGCCTAATGTTTCAGTGGGTTCTGGAATGCTTGGAGAAATCTCTTGTAATATGTTTTCTTTCAGGAACCTTCTAAATAAATCTTGGAGATGACAGCAGGGTCCTGTTACATGCAGTTTGTCAGTGAACCCATAGCAGATTTTGGCCGCACAACACACTAGTAAGTGCTCGAGTCACTACACAATCTAAAACCAGTCTCACATTCTGAGCTTTCTCAGACATTCCCAGAGAATTTAATAACAAGGTCTAGTCTATTACTATGTGACATACTTTTTTCTCCCGTGGTATGGTACTTTTCACTTTACTCCCCAAGGAAATAAACACACATGCGTTTTGTAGGAAAATCTAAAAGGCTGAGGGAAAAACAAAAAACGGTAGGAAGTGAGAGAATCTTTGAAGGTTCAAAAAGACAATGCTTAGTTTTGTTGCATTCCTCAGGGGATTGAGAATTGGATGAAAAATGTAAGGAGTCTGCATCATCCCTCTGGCTGCAGGTTTGGAGTTTCTTGGCTCATGATGACACTGTATTAAGGGCATGACCCTGACAAGACAGATGGGATCTTTTTCTGGCAAAACACTGGTCCTCAAAGTGGAATAAATATGAGAAACATCAAAAATATTTTCTTATGCTGTTCAGGTCAGAGTTTTGCAGCATAGTTTAAGAAAACAACCACAAACTTTCAATCTTCATGTTCATAGATAATCTTCTGATGGTGCCTCAGAAGGCATGTAATTCCCTAAGGCATTACATTTTAGGCAAGTAAGAGTAGTAAGCATTCTATACATCCTTGAGAGATGACACAGTTTGACATCAAACTAGTATTAAATTCAGCAGTGAAAGGAAAAAGACAGAAAGATATTTGGTCTGTGGAAATACAGTATTACTTTGCACGGTGGGTACCTAAATTGTGGCACTATTTACTTCTCAGGACTGAGAATATAAATAATTTCAAGGAGTTGTTTTATTACCGAATCATGGCATTTAGAAGCTTAGTAGAGCTCCCATGGTCCAGAGCTTCTAGAGTATTCTTGACGGATTTTCACCTGGACTCCATTTAAGCGTTTCTAATAACAGATATTAATGTCTAATATAAAGAGGACTTGAGATTTGCTGCTTGACCCAAAGCATGTCACTTCCGCTCTCTGAGCAGTGCTGGGGTCTTCATGGACAAAGCTTCCACAAAGCATAAACATATTCTTGTTTCTCCTCCTGCAAGCGGCATTAAGACCAAGTCCCCAACCTTTTCTCTTGCCTTGCTTTGTTCCTTTGCAATCTATAGCTAGTTTTGGTTGCTAAGAGTGGATTCTGTTTTTCTCTGCCCATCACCTGGTAAAGTTCCTTTTTGATTCAGTTTGACCTTAGGCCTATCTAGTCTTTACTCTCTCCGTCTCTGCTTTTAACTTTTGAGTCTACCTTCCTCCATTGCAAGCTTTGGTCTCTGTCATCGTCAAGCATAATTTTGGCTGCGTAGGTGCAGATAACCCCAAGGAACTTTCCCTGATCTAGAGCATAAATTGTAACAAGTGCTGATTCTAAATTAGGTTATTAGATATGCAGTCTTCATAATGCCAGACAGGAAGATCTCAGATATATTTTCAAAAGAAGAGGAGGAATTCAGTATTTCTAGCAGTTATTAAGGTACATTGAACCAGTTTGGATATTTAAAAATATCAAAAAATGATCTTTGCTCCTATCATCATCTATGAAATAAAAACTTTTGGAAGTTTGCTGTGGCTTGAAAAGCAGATTTCTCTCACTTTGTCCTCAATTTCATGATATAGCCAGCAAAATCATAGCATGTCATGGACTGATCCCTTTGTGTGAGGCTATCCTGGAAATCAGCACTAATTCAGGAAACTGCCAGAGAAAGCTTACATATGTAATAGCCCAATGTTGCCAATGCAAAAAAAAAAAAAAAAAATTTTTTTTTGACATTCTGAACATCCAGTTTTGCTGAAAAAATTCTGATTCTTCAAGTGTGCTACCCCTTCATAGGCTCTTTGACAATACTCAGAAAAAATCCATAGAGTTTCCACTTTTACTTGCGATCAACACAATGCAGGGATTCTGCTAACATCTGAAGTTACTCTTACAATATTGAAATTTCATCTTCAGAGAATGAACTCCAGGACATTACAAGTATGTCTGCTAATTAAAAAAAAAAAAGAAAAGAAAAAAAGAAAGAAAGAAAGGAGGAGGCATAGCAAAGCATTACACTTTGAGTTTAGGCATTCTTGAATATTTTAGGATTCATCACATAATTTCAAATGTTTGGGGCTGTATTTTTCCAGTCCAAAGTTAGAAATAAATGTGTATTCTGGTCTCTTTCTCTGAAGCAACTACATATATTTAGAGAATGACAATTACCTGAGATTAGTGTAATTGAGCAGGGCCTTCCTAAGTAATATATTGCAAAAATGATTCCATTCAACAGTGAGAGTACCCACAATGATGAACACACATCAGAAAAGTAATTCAGGTGCAGCACAGAAAAATATTTAGCAAATGATAGGTGAAAATCAAATTTGTCTAAATTCTAAAGCCACTGAGGGTAGAGGTGGGTCGCCTTAAATCTCTTGTAGAATAGGAAACAAAAAGCATTTAAATCCCTTTTGGGCATGTGTGATTCGATTTATACTTAATTATGTAGACTTGTACTGTATGGTATATAATAAATGCCATTTTTGCATCTATTGTGTTCTATTTATGCTATAACACAATGCTCTGTCCTTTCCTTCAAGGATTTCTTTGGGAATTGCTTTAATTGCCAGTGATTTTGGCCTAAGAAAGTTTGAGGTACAATAGAATACAAATCAGAGGACCCAAGGATGTCTATAAACTCCAACTCAAACACGTAGTCTATGCATCGGGAAGAGCAGAGCATGATTTACTGGATAATTCCTTCAATGTCTCAACTTGTATGTTCCTCTTCTCGGGCTCCTCCCTCGGTACCCAGAGCCACTTAGGGCCTTCCTAGTATGTGCTCACAGACACCCCTCTGGTTTCTCCCGTCAGAGGGGTTTCCCCATTCATTGTGATTGCGGATCTTTCCTTTCAGACTGTAGGTGACATTGGGGCAGAGCTTTTGTCCTTTGTGTTCACCACATCCTAAGAGATGAGTGTCCCATCAGGCACAGTAGTGCTCAATAGATAGCAAATGAATTAATGACCAAATAAGTAAATAGAGTACACAGAGGGTAAATTTAAATTCTGGGTCTCCAAATTAAATTGTAAATAAAAAATTTAAATTCTAGATGCCCTTACTTGCAAAATAAACTTAGCGCTATAGGGAAGGGTGTCTTTCTTGTAAAACTCCCTATTTTATAAGGAAATATAAATTGCTTAGGGTGTACTTATGGGTAGTTAGTTCAACTAAACACACACACACATTTATTTAGTGTCTACAATATACTGGGAACACAGTGATATACTCAAGATGGTCAGATTTCAAGGAACTTACTGTGCAGTGGAGGAAAGAGACTTATGCACAATAAGTATAACAAATGGCTCGTCCACTTAAGGTTTGTAAGGACATGAGAAGTATAATCAACGTTTTATGATTGAAGAGGAGGTGGGATTCAAGGAGGCTCCAAGGAAGAGCTGGAATTTGAACTAGGCTTTAAACAATGAATAACATCCTGCAGGTAAAAGAGTTGGAAGAGCTCTTTTTGGTAGAGGAGCCCTGAGTGGCAAAGTCCTTTGATGTAAAGACTCTTCCATCAGGGAGAGAAGCAGAGGCACTCAGAGCATGGAGATGTGTTTGCTTCAACTGTGACTTTGGCAAAGTCATGTAATTTCCCTACGAATTGGTTTCAAAATGAGAAAAATACTGCCACCCCCCACAATCTTTTTAAAGATTTAATAAAGCTTAGTAAGTTAATATATTGCTAGGGAGCTCAGAGCTGGAAGTTCTTTCTGAGTAGAAATATCACCATGGGGACAGATGGCTTAGGGTGACTAAAGTGCACTCTTTTTTGGAAATCAAGTTCTTACCCCTGTGAGGTAAATTACCTTTTCTGGGAGCCATCTGGTTACCTTAAAGATACAATTTACCCCATGGGGCACCAACAAGGGGTGACATTTGCTCCTCTTATGATTAGACTCCAGTGACATAATAGTATTTGACTTTCACCCTTTCCATCTTAAGCATCCAATAACCTAAATGGATTCTCTTAGTCTCCTGCCAGTGGCAAAAATGTCAGAGATCCCCCATTTTGGAGTGGGAGAGGAACAACTTTGTAAAATGGCAGAATGGCCATTCCGGGCAAGGAAACAATGCAAATCTAAAGCAGCAATATCCGAAAGAAATATAAGTGTGAGCTACATATGTAATTTAAAATTTTGTAGTAGTGACATTAAAAAAGTAAAGTGAAGCTGATTTTAATGATGTATTCTGTTTAATGCAATCTGTCCAAAATGTTGTTTCAAAATATAGTGAATAGAAAAAAATTTTAATGAGATATTTTATATATATATATAATATTTTTTTTTTATTTGTAATAAGACCCTGTATTTCATGCTTACAGCATATCTCGATTTAGTCTGTAGACCTCTCCAAGTGCTCAGTAGGCACATGTGATTTGTGGCTGCCATACTGGATGGCACAGTTCTCAAAATCTGGCATGAGTTTTACACTTAGAGCACATCCCAGTTCTGTCTGCGGCACATCTCAAGTGCTCAGTAGTCACAGGTGGCTCATGGCTACCTGATCGAGAACATCTGTCTGAGCACATCAGGAGGGAGGACCAGTGGTGTGAGAGGGGCCGAGTTGTTTGGATGAGTTGAAAGCAGGCTATTAGCTTAACAATAGAGCATATCTTGAATTCTTTGGGTAGGCTATACTTCCAATCAACAAAGCTCATTTTCTTCCCTTTTCTTTGATGTTGTTCTCCTGCCCTCTACTGCCTTCCCTTAATCAATTGTCCAAGTGCATCAGGGAAGAACTGAATTAAAATTAGGTTGCATTTGAAATCTGTTTGAGATACAGCCTATTTTTACAATTGTTTCCGTTTCTATAAATGGTAACATGTTGCATTCAGCTTTGTAACATCTGCTGACATTTTGCCATGGGTAGAGATTTTTGGGCTTACATTTATTTATTTTTACTGAAGTATAATAATCTTCCAGAAAAGTATACAAATCATATATTAACAATTTCAAGAATTTCAACCAAAATACTCATGTAACAAGCCAGCAGACATGTGGCAGTTTTTAAAAAGGAAAATATCTTGAAAGTTTTTCTTGATTCTCATTCTTTTCACAAGACTCACTCTCTTGAAAATTAATTGCATCAAGTTATTGATATGGGATTACAGGTCACCAAAGAGCAGAGAGTGTCGTATTGATTTTCTGTAATTTAGAGATTATATGTTATATATTGGCTCTGGGCACGTGCATGCATTTGAAAGACAAATGGCTGCCAAGAAGTTGATACAAAAGAAATTAAGTTCAAGGCAGCCCAACGTCATTCCACGTTTTTCTTTCAGAAGTCCAGCCTCACCTGTAGGTAGTTGGAGACCGCCTCTCACGATGGCCACCAGATGGCAGTGTTGCCCAACCTTTCCTCTCTTTTGCACCCCACAATTTTTTCCCAGTGAAGGTTGTTGATTGTTTCCCTGCATATAAAACTGACAACCCTGTTATTTCAAACTTGAAACTGACAGGCTGTTATTTTAATGAGGTCTTCCAGAGCCAAGGTTAACCAAAGCTTTATTTCCCTACAAAACGTTAAGGACATAGTTCTAAAAGGAAGCTGTGAAATTTTATGTTATTGATACTTTCTCTGACTGTGCAAGTTTTAAGATATTTTTTGACAAGTAAAGCTACATGACAAATATAGACATATTTATATATTTATATGTATAATCAAATTCTGCATTAAAATTGATTCTTTTGCTCTAAGTCATTTCTGGAAAAAAATCCTTTTCTACAGTTATCTATTTCTGTCTATTTTGAAGCAAAAGCATGTATTTGTAGTACTTTGACTTTCTAGCTTAATGAATCAAAGAAAAATTTAAAGCTATTATAATCTCATTAATATTCCAAAATAAAATCAAATGTAGTAGTATTTGATTCTTTATTCCTGAGAAAAAAGCTTAGGTCCAAAACAGTAAAACTTAGTTGCAAAGGTTTTTCTTTTATAATAGGTACTTCTACAATATGTGATGGTTAATGGCATTATAATTTATTTCCTTTCCCTTGAAATGCCTTTTTACGTTGATCAAGGAAGTATTTAAAGTCAGCTACTAACTGTGACAATATTAAAAACATTAGCAACCATCTTTTCTCAAGTGATTTTGCTAACATTTTTGCACCTTTTTATCTGCTCCACAAAATAATTTTCAACATTTAACAAATATTCCTGTCTGAAGTTATGAACATAAATCTTGCAAATACTCCATCCATTTCTACATTATAAAATTGACTTTGGATGAATATTGTCATCAGTGACCCTTGTCATTAGCCAAAGGCTTGTCTACAAAACTCAGGAAGAGCCTTGATTTCTGAAAGTGGGCATCAGATAACTGTATTTGTATTGAGTTATTATTCATTGGTGGTAACTGCAATTCACAAACATTTAATGCAAACCTACTGTGTATAAAGAACTGTGTGTCATAGACAAGACTTACAACACCCTGTAAGAAATGATCAGTGTCCTCAGGACCAGCTACATAATTTGTGGGCACAGTGTAAAATGTAAATGTGGGGCTTCTTCTTAAAAAAAACATTAAGAATTTCAATACAGCAACAGCAGAGCCTTTAATCAAGCAGAGTCTCCGCACAGGTCGTGTACCCACAATGCTATCCCTGCTCGTCCTGGAAACACTGCAATCTAGTTGAGTTTTACTGACATATATGACCAGGAGATGAGATAGATGCTGACAATCGTAATAGCGATGGCTACCATACTTATTAGATGCCCGGCAGTAATGTCCATATTACCTCTAATTTGCACAAAAATTTGAAAGCTACTTATTGGTGCCTTCGCTTCACAGATGAAATGACTGAGGACTATAGCTCTAGTGTGACCTTTCCATTAAGTGAGATGTTATTAAGTGCTCCTACGTGGCAGACACCACATTAAACCCATCACTCATTGTTTAATCTTCTCGATCCAACTTGAACAACGAGGACACTGAGTCCACGAGGAGAGTTCAATTACTTGGACTTTGTGGCATAGTGCTAGTAGTGGGACTTGTGCCGGTGTTGAACCTCAACAGTCCGGGCTCCAGAGCCTACAGTCTTAAATTTACCATTACAGTGGAATTGGCTGGCTGGGAAGTTTTAATGCATTCTGCAAGCAGTGTGGCCTGCTGGTAGGTCTCATTCATCTCAAAAATGATGGAAAACATATTGGGGGAGGGGTAGTGCTCTGGAAATCTTTGAAACACCCCTTCCATTACGAGCCCATGCTATTATTCTAGACCGTCTCCAACACTACTACGATTCTAGCTGCCCACCAAACAATTTCCTAATTACCACCTTTTCCTAACACCACCATGGTTAGAGCACTCCTGCAAATAATTTCTTAATTTTGTAGAACTTTTCCAACAATGCCTATGGTTACGACCGCCCTCCAAACAAATACAAGACTGTTGAGTCTAACATTTTAAACTCTGCTAGGAGTCTACAATTCTTCTGCTTATGCACAGCCGTAGGTTATATTGTTCTTGAATCCGTCTGTCTGCCTGTCTGTCTGTCTATCATCCATCTATCTATCTATCTATCTATCTATCATCTATCATCAATCTATCATCTATCCATCTTAACTATTAGCAGAAATAATGATTTTCAGGTGATGCTAAGAACATCCTACATGCACAAGACGAAAAAATCCAGGCCATTTCTCTAACATGCAAAAAAAAAAAAAAAAAAAAGTCCTAAAATCTCCTCATGGTTTTAAAATGAAAAAAGTGTTCCTGTTCTAAATTTTTTATTCATAAAACTGCATGGGCCAGCTTGTCCCTGGGGTTTCTATGACAAAGGGAGAATTCCCCCACAGGGCCACACGTATGGGTTGGAAATCCAGCCCTACATATTTAATGGTCTGTATCTAACAAAATTGCATTAGAAATCCTCTCCTTGAGAGGATCTCTCTTATGAAATAGAAAGTGGTAAAGAAAACAAAAATTTCACTACCTTGCCACAGGGACCCATGGGGACTTGAACAAACTTTGCCTTTTTCTATTATTACACTGTACTTGGGAATAAGATTGAGAAGCCAGATGGTAAATCTGATTCCACCAAATCCAACGCACTCAGAGGAATCGCCTTTTTATTGCAGATAAGTATAAAAACAGAACTGGAAGCACACTAGAATCTTAAAGATAAAACGCCGGGAGCTGTCTGTTAATAGATTTGGTCGCTAAGCAGTGGTATTAGAAAATAACCTTCATCTCTTCAAAAAAGATCTCAGCCAAAGAAGTTCTGAATGTAAATAATTACGGTGGTGATTGTGTCGGGTTAGCCTCAGGTTGCTTTCTGTTCCTTCTTTGAAGAGTTCTGTTTTATTCCTGTGTGTGGGGAGTCGAAAACCACTATCATTCAGGCTTGTGAGAGTGCAGTTTGAGTCTTTGCTGACAGAGATCGAAACTTACCTCTCAAGTTTTTTACCTGAATTAATAGGCGTGAGATTCACCCATTTGATTTTTGTATTTTTCTCAGTAGGAGCTAATTCTGAATTTTTATAATATGGTACAGTGATCCATAAATCACAAATTCTGACATGCTTCATTCTTTTCATTCTTTTTACTACAATAAAGAGAGAGTTAAATAGCTCTTTGAAAATGGTTTTCATTTCTTTACTTCTTCAGATTATTTGCTATGTGGAAAACCAACTCTCTTTTTCAAGTCAAATTGAGTCTTTTACAGACATTTTAATGTCTTTTTTACAGAAATTTAAAAAAGCTCAGGCTATTGTCAATTGTTTTCCTTTTTGAGTGGGTAGGTTTTTCAAGAGTTTTCCAAAGAAAATTGAAATTGGGGTGTTATGTCAGCACCCGAACAAGATGTGTCACAGTACGTTCCCAGACTTCTCCATTATGTCTTCTCCATTATGTCCCTTCTTTTAAGACTATAAGTCAAGGTCCAATGACTCTTATTACAGTAATTAACAAATATATGTATTTATCTTTTTATTAGTTTATTTAATTTTTTGAATACATAGTACCACTGCCATAACTCAATTCATGGTCCTTTCTCTTAAATGGCTAAAGGCATGGCTGCATTGCTGCATGTATGCATTCAGTCAGCAAACATGTATTAAGGTCTTTCTCTGTGTAAGGTGCTCCATTAGGTACTGGGGCTACAATGACAAAAATGACTTTGTCTCTACCTGCAAAAAGCTTTCCCCTTTGGGGAGACCTAGACCTCAAAATAAACATTAAGACAATGTGATGTCATTGTCGATAGGAACTGGGTGCAGCATGGCCTCAAATCCTGTCCCGCTAACAGGTGCACTTTATCTTCCAGTTACACCAAACTACTTTCCAATGCATGAGTGACTTGGTCCACATGAGCCTTTGAACATGGAGTTGTTCCATCTGATTGGGAGGCCTGGCCTGCCACATTCTACCAACATACACCAGCTCATTATTCAAGATCCAGCTCAGCTAACTCCTGTATGAACCTCTGGGCCCACCCTCGGCACTGCAGGCAGACCCAGAGAAGTGGGCAGATACCAGCAGTTTCTGCGGATGGTATAGTCTACCAGGAGCAGGTTAGCCTTCACTCTGGAGGATGACTTAAATAGCCCTGGTGGAACCCAGAAGGTATGGTGCTGGAAAAGTCAGGCTAGAGTGGACACTGGCTGGGATTGATGATGAGGGGGCAAATGAACAGTGTGTTATTCACATCTGTCATGGATTCTTAACTGGTGACTCCATGACATATTTTTCATATTACTCAGATTCTCCTTTTATAGGCACCCTTCCCTCTCCATTTGCTCCCTACCAGCTCAAGCCTTTGCCCGTGTCCCACTGAGAGAGGCATCTCTTCCTCTCTGCCTATCCGAAATCTCTTCATCAGGAAGACAAAGGAATTAGAGAAGCAGGCTGAGACCATTTATTCATTCATTCATTCATTCATTCATTCATTCTTCCATTCATCAAACTCCTACTCTATTCATGGCACTGTCTTTGGTACAAGGGATGAAGTTATGAACAACAACAATGAAAAATCAATTCCTTCATGAAGCCTACATTTTCAATAACGGGCTGCATCAATAAATAGATACATCAGTAACATGTAATATTTAGACCTAAGTGCTAAGGTGAAAAATAAAGTGGAGAAGGGGGATGGAAATCTGCATGAGGTGATGGATTGTAATTTTAGATGGGATGCTCATGGAAGGTCTCACTGAGAAGGAGGCAGCCGATAACATAAAAAGGTACTTCATATTCTTTTGATGGATACATTTAGATTAATTTTAATGGAATAGAAATATCTTTATTCTTACAGGAGATATTCTCTTGCATTTCTCTTGAAATGTGAATCTCTCTTCAACTAGCTTCCATTTTTCTACTTCAGATAGTTTGTGCATGGAGAAGTATTTCTCTTGCATAACAAGGCAATAGTGCATGCATGGAAATAAAAGGTGGTTGACCCCTGGTCCTGGTTGGGGAGACAGCTGAGAAGATGGAACATGGGACAAAGTGTGGCAACAACACCCCAAGAAGGGGAAGAGTGACTCCTCAGCCTCAGGCATCATGTCACATGGATGCAGGAGACCAGAGAGGCAAATCTTGTTTTACAATGGAAATATATGGATTGCAAAGTAGAATCTCTTGGTTTTAAATTCCCTCTCTCTCTCTCCTTCCTTTTCATCTCCATCATCATCACCATCATCATCATCACCATTATCATCATTACCAAAATTATCACCATCATCATCATCACCATTATCATCATTACCAAAATTATCACCACCACCATCATCATCATCATCATCATGTAGGCTCATGGAACACATCTGTGTAGCTGGATTTACCATGAGGGATGTCTGTTTGCAACCTCTGTTTTACGGTTTAGTTAAAAAGAGCAGTTTGCCCTGAAGCCTTCATGGATAATGCCAATTCACTCCACTTTCTTTACATTTTGTGCTCATTTACTTATTCATTTATTCATTCATCATTCACCCAGAGCATATTGACTATCAGGTACTATGCTGGGGACATAGATATGCTCATGATTAAAACACACCTTCCAGAATCTTCAGTTAAGTTCTTTTGCTATTATTTGTGCTGCACGTAGGAGAGTTTTGAAGATGAAAAACATTCTCTAGAGTCAAATTTATTTTGATCATCTTATCATACAAATGAGCACTTCATTTTATTAGTATCTCATGCATTTGGTTTGCTTATTGTTTCATTTGGAGATGTGTTGTCTCTATAAAACATTTTTATGCGCCTGGTAAAAACAATATCTTGTACATTTTTGTACCCTTTTGGCAGTTAGCTGAGTTTTGAACACATGGTAGATACTCAATAAATATCTTTTTTTCAGTTGACTGTTGAATTATGAAGGGAGCCTCACCATGTAAAAAAAGATCTTACATAAAACCTGATTTGAAGTCCATCAAACTTGCTCATTCCTTGGAGGGCAAAAAATTGAACAGATGATCATGCGGGGGAAGGAACAGGCTTCTGAATATGTTATTCTGTACAAGATGCCTCAGAAGGCAAGCATCTGGGAGAGAAAGTCTTCATTGTTATAATGTTTCAGAAAACCATTATAATGCCCTTAAAAAGCACACGTGGCTATGCACATTATTAAATGACCATAATGTTGGGGCAATTTAGAAGAAAAGAAAGTATATTTTATGCTATTCGAATCACTTTTACAGGTGGCATTCTTTCTTCAGGGTCACTGGATCAATTACAAGAGCTACTGAAAAAGGTCTGAATCCCACTTTCTGGAAGAGTAACCAAGGTGACACCTTGATTACTTCTCTTTTTCCATGATATTTTAATTCTTGGAGCAAAAATGGCAGAGTTAAATCTTTAGTTCTATCCTTTAGTAAATACCAATTAACAGCCCAGTAAATTTAATTAGTTCTGTCAGGTGACTAGCTGAATTTTCAGCCTTTGAAGCTCCCTAGGATTGTAATTTTCAGTATGTGTGATGACTATTCCAGTTCTAGGGGGTAAGTGCTAGTTTACTGAATCTGAAATGGTGCCATTTAAAAAGAGATATATATGTTCCTTGCACACGCCTGCTTTTCACTCCTTCTTTTTTTTTTTTCCAGGAAAGTGTTAATTAGCAGAGAGGCCTACTTACATTGAACAAACAGACTTTTCTGCTGACCTAGATCTAGATGGTTTTATTTTCTCTCCCAAATCCCCAAATGAGGTACAGCATCTCATTTCCACGAGGGTCTGGGGATGAGAGAGGATAAAGCAATCTCACGTTACATCAAACACTCATGATTTGTTAAACATTAAATTCCAAAAAAATTAGGTTTTGGATTAAATGATGAAAAGCATCTCCAGGAAATGAATGCAAACTCATTTTTGCTTATCAAGAGCTTCTGAGCTTTAATGCCATGCACCGCACGTTCCCACTGCTGTGTGGTTCAACAGAAAAGGGGATCACTTTGTGATAGAAAGTGACTCACAGAGGCAAATCCGTGTCCACCTCCTTTTCTTCCCTGGTAACTTGTATCCACTTTTCCCCCGTCTCCTTCTCATTGAAAAAGGAAGGGGATCTCTCCCCGCCCCACGTGTTTTCATAGATTCTCTCTGAGAGCTGCAGAGACCACAATTACTTCTCATGAGCTATAGACTGACATTAGATCAAGAGAAAGGACTTCGTGTCCCTCAGCTAACGGTCTTGCCATCCTACAGACACTGAGCAGATTATTCCGATGCCTAAGACGCTCCGGTAGCCATTTTTGGTAACTCTGGCATTTCTAGACATTTCTAAGTTAAGGTTGATGCCTCAGTATCCACTTGAGGACTACTCCACCAAGGAACAGTAGAGATACGATTCATAACTGGTCTGGCCTAGGCTTGAGGGCTCTATCCACTGGGTCTTGGAAGGAAGCAGACAGCCCAGCTCATCTTGGGTAATTTGAGGATAGTTCAATGGGGACTTGATATAAAGGTGAGAGAAGGAAATAGTGCAGAATCTACAGTTAGTAACAGTGGGGCAAAGTCACTACCCCTGGGCCTAAAAGCCTGGAGTATGGGGGGAGGGAGAGAGCTGTGGGAAAGCCCAGCTGCGGGGAATTGGGACCTTCAGTTGAGGTGCTCAGCCAGTCTGCAGCAGCCCCACAGGGAGGAAGCCCTGGCAATGAATGTCAGAGTCTCACTTTTCCTCGAAGATCTCCTGCCTCCCACTGGCCAAGCCTAACTGAAGCCTGAAGACAAGGGAGCCCACGGAGCAAGTCCGCATCATATGCCTTCCAGGCTGATAAGAGGGGAAAGTCCAGCTGCAGAGGTGCAGAGCACACACCCAGACCACAGTGTTGTAGCATTTGAGGTGGAGGAGGGTGAGCCTGGGAACCTGGGGGAAAGCGGGGTCCCACTCTTGCTAGCTCCATATCCATGCTGCCCTCCTGCTCTGCTGTTCAAATCCAGCTTAGCGAGGTTCAAGCAGTCCTGGGACCTGGCTGTCCTCAGCTCACATTGTATTCTACGTGCCCCACTGCTTTACACTTGAGGCAAAGGCATGCCTCACTTCAGAAACTCCTGTAATGCAGCCAGAGGGCTGGATAAGACCTGTGGAAAAGCCTTTCCAGAGCCCCAAACTGCTAAGGTAGCACCCTGGTTTCCTGCCTCCCTGTTTCATTTTCTTCCCTCTTCTTTCCTTGCCCTTTGTTCTCTATTTCTAAGCCTTCCTGATTCGTGTGGTTTAATTACCAGTCTGCCCTTGCCTCCTTGAAATCATCTGGAATGTTTCTGAGACATCCACTGCTGACTCAAACCCATAAGGGAAATTCATGAGGATATGCTACCAGGATCTGATTCCCTTAAGTAATAGCCTCTTTCTGTTTCATGTCTAGTTAATTTGTTTAAATGCAAGACAGAGGGAGTTAGGGTGGTGGGTTAGGGTCACAGAAAGGAGACCAGATCTATCGCATGGCTACAGATTTGCATTCCTTCAGAACTGTTAATAATTAGGCAGATATTCCCACTCAAGGCAAAAGATGATTACTATTTGACTTAGTTTATGAGGAAAAGGAAGTAGGTTTTTCAGGGAAGGATGTGGGTTAAGTGAATCTGAAGTGCAATCAGAGACCCAGATGTGTCGTCTTCTCTCTCTGGAGGCTTCCATGATTTTCTTTCCTATAATTTTTTTCCCCTCACAAAAGGTTCTGGTGCACCAGGAAAACAGTCTATTTCGGCATCAACACGGAGTAGGGCAGCTTTATAAATTACCCCCTCATGGGGACTCACTCTAGGCATAGTTTATTTTCAGAAATTGTCATCAGGCAGGAGCGTACAGAGGGATCACTGTGGTTCTCTGTCCCCAGGTGTTTTTCCTAAGCTTGGGGAAAAGTTGCCATATATATATACTTTTCCCCATGATTTTTAATTTTTACTGGGATTCCCTATCCTTAGTTTCTTTCAGCTTTGACTGATGCTGTTAACCTTTTCATTTAGAAATCTTTCTGATATACCTTTTAGGGCTTCGGAAGTATGGGAGAGCTAAGACTTAAATTCCCCGGGTCTTAGGCATTTGCTCACCTGCTCATCTAATTTTTTTTTCTCTTATGCAGAAATTAGTTTTTAAAAACCAGTATCTACTAACTTCAGAGACACGTGGCAGGGTCAGCCCTGGACAACCTAAGAAGGCCATGTTTTTCATTGGAGTTCTTCCCCCACTGCCAGCTCTCTTTTCTGTGTCTCTCTCTCTCCTTTCCCCTTCACCTTCGACTAAGAGATCAGATATCCCCACTGTGCCCTCTGGCTTCCCAGATCTACCTGCAGTGATGTCCCAGTGCAGCCCCTGTGCCCCAACCTTCCTTCTCAGGCCCTCATATTTCATAAAAGGAAGGATTAATGGATTGCTCCCTCCAGGGTATGTGTTCCCTGGAAGGAATAATCTATTAATTTAATAATATGTAATATTAATTAATATGTCATATACATAAGTTATGTATAAATTATGTTATATATTATATATCATATAGAAATTATATATAGCGCATACTTATTTTAATAACATCTTCTGGAAACAATGCTGTAATTCAAAGGAGAATTCTGTTGGGAACCACAGTAGGCCACCACGAGGGATGTCTGGGGTCAGCTGAGTCTGCATCAAATTGCCCCATGTGCTGTGGCTGCTGTTTTGCGTATTCCTAAAACTTGGCCTGGAACTGAGCTATTCCCTAGCATAGTGGTTCTCACTTTGAACTGCATATTGAAATATTCTGGGGAGTTTTAAAAATATTGATGCCTGGGTCTGGACTGTAGACACTATGATGAAATTAGTCCACCTGGAGCACAGCCTGAACACTGGAAATTTTCAAAACTGCCCAGGTGATTCTGATATGTAGCCAAGATTACAGAACGCTGCTCCGGTGAGAAGCTCTGAAGGAGAAGACATCTACTGACTGGTACACAAATCAGACTCAATTATCAGCTTAAAGGAAGGTGGAAAGATAGCATATTTCAAAAATGCTGAAGAGGAAATGTTTGCCAGTAGTTTTTTTTTTCTTGTGCGTCTTCCAAGAGTAAGGCTTGGTGTTAGGCATCGAGGACACAAAAAAGTACAATTTCACAATTCCAGCCAACAAATTCAAACTGTTGAGACACTTCTTGTCTTAGATATCAGGAAATTCTATCAGGCCCTGGGTGGGCTAGATACACATAGTCTTAAAATCTAGCGGAGGTGATTTTACAAGCAATGATTATCCAAGACAGTATGACAAATAGTGTGTGACACAGGTATAAATTAAGTTCCATGAAAGTGGTTTTTATGACTGAGCAAGGTTTCTTGGATGAGGTGGCCTTTGAGCTGAACCATAAAGTAGTGTCATATTGTGACAGTAGGAGAATTAGGTGAAAGTTCTAGGCGGAGTGAAGACAAAGAGTTTTCAAAGACAGGATAATGTAGAGAGCAGCACACATTTGCTCTGGAGGAGAGGAAGCTGGTATAGCTAGTAGACAGTCTATTTTAGGGGTGTTAAACTTGATGCCGTGAAGTCAGATTTTGTATCATTGGCAATGTGGATTCATCCACCTTTGTGAGTTCAAAAGTGCCCTGATCAGATGGATGTCTCAGGACAATGACAAATCCAGGGTTGGTATGAAAGATGAGTTGGAGATGAAGAGGCTGAAATCAGAAGAATCAGTCGAGGGTAGGGAGACATGAGCTATCATTAGGGCTAGAGAGGATGAGAACATTTCTAGGATACTTACGAGAGGAATACAAAAGAGAGGAGTGTTGTATATGAGATGCATTTCAGTGGTAGAACAGATAGAATTTCATAATAAATCGTAGGATATGGGTGGTGAGTTATAAGGAAGAGCCAAACATGACTGTACAGTTTCTACCCCGGGTGACTGAGCTTCTAGTGAGGCAAGCCTTTCAGTTGTTGGTGGCTGAGGCTCTATGAGAGTCCACAGCACTTCAGGCAAGCATCGTGAGGACCCACATCTGCCCCATTTACCACCACATTTCTTGTGCCTGGCCCATTGTTGAATAAACAAGTATTTGTTGAACAGATAAATACAACTCTCTGAGAAAGAAGTACAGTTGGATGAGCAAGTCTTCAGAAGATGAAGGCAGGGTTTTTCCCATGTTGATTTTGGAGTCCCACAAGGCAGCAGGTAGTGGAATTGCAGATCTGAGATGTAAGAGAAAGGCCAACAGCAGACATGTAGAGATTATCCTCAAAGGGACAACTAATTGGGGATTCTGGGTGTGTACATTAAAAAGTAACTAAAGATAAAATTAGTAGAGGCTGGATGCCAGATGGTTAAACCAGCTGTAAGAATTCAGAGGAGGAAGAATTTGTGATGTCTGAGTCCCATCCTAGACTATTTCTGGAAGTAGATACTAAAGCTGGGTTTTGAAGAATGGATATATAGATCCTAGGAAGAGAGGGGAAGATATCCCAGGTTGAAAAAAAACTATGAACCAAAGTAGTAGGGTAGGGACACGTGGGCATTTGCTAGATACTGGCTGCTCCACGGAACTAGCAACATAGGCCTCCTCCGGCAGCTTGTCGGAAATGCAAAATCATGGTCCCTACCCTAGCTTCCTGGAGTAGAACCTGCACTTTAATGAGATCTCTAGGTGATGTGGGAAAACTCTGTAAAGTTGGGGAAGTGCTGGCCTAGATCATGTTAGTCAGAGTGGATCATGTTTGTGTCATGGAGTATGTCATGTGTGGGGAAGTAATGAAGACAGCTGAATGTGAGAAGGGCTAATGCCACTTACCATGCTCCTTTAGGAAGATTATTTGGTAGAAGTGTAGGTGAGTCCTGGGAGTCTACTAGGCTAAAAGAGACCCATCAACCAACTGAAGAGGCAGAGGAAGTTATATAACTTCAGAAAATGTCGAACATTAGGCTGTGATTCCTGATGGTTGAGTCCCTTCATGGCACTTGGCAATGGCTGGCATTAGATGATGGCTGCACATAACCACAATAGCCTAGCTGGGTAATGTGAGATGGGTGATATCCACATGATTTTCTTAACACCTGCCTCTCACAACTTGGGTCACTTCCCTCTTTGGTGAGCAACTGAACCTGTTTAGTGGGCCCTTTTAGGTCTTCCCCAAACCATCCCCAATATAGCTGTTACACAAAGAGGTAGCTTCATCAAACTCTAATATAAAGCTATATCAGAGTATATATTTACACTGCAGTTTTTTATTTAGCTTTATTTGTTTCATTTAGTTAAATATGTAGTCCCTATCCAAATATCTTCATATAAGTTTGATAGCAAGATGCTTTTTTCATTACTTCTGAATAAATCATAAAAAAATGGCAATGAAGAAACAATCTTACTTTCCAATCACCTAATTCATGTTCTGAAATTACTATTACATTTTTATTAAATTATGTCAAATCAATTTGTGTCTATAGGTGATTTTAAAAATGTTAGTGATTTGGTTATTACCTCAAAGAAAAAATTAATTTCCTATTTTAGTATGAAATTATTAGCCGTGATGTTTAGCTGGATAACTTCTGAAAGCAAATTATGCTGGCCTAAAATCTCTGTCAAGAATGTCATACTCCATCAAAGCACATAATACTGAGAAGTTATATTTGAAAACTAGTGGAGCTTTCCACACAGTTGTTTCATTTTGATCTTTCCTACATGCAGTTTCAAAAGCTTTGGCCCTTATCACTTAATTTATTCCCAATCAAACAACAGGCAGACTCCCAAAAGGCCATTACATGTCTGGGAAGTAAAGACTGTGATCCACACAAAAGCTCAGAGAGCAGTGTTTTGGAATTCTTCCTGCCTCTGAAAATGCTCAGATATAACATCATCCCCCAGTTCTTTGAGCTCACTTACAAAAACAAAAGGAAATGTAAACAAACTGGGTATTTACGAGGTAAAAAGGAAAATTATACTCATTACACTTATTTTTGCTCACTTCTGTAAGTGTTGTGCTATGGGTAGAGAAGCTGATATGAGAAAGAATGAACTAGACAAACGTGTAGGATGTTGAGCAGCGAGACACAAAGTTTACAGTTCTTTCCCGAACAGTTGATGCTTCCTACTTCCTACTTGCAAGCTAAGCTCTCTTCATTTGTGTTTTCATCCTTAGCCTTCTCTTCTTTCCTTCACTATTTCTAATCCACACCTCCCTCCTCACCTGAGTGTCCTACCTCCCACACTGATGGTCGATATATTTATTGCATTAATCTTGGTAGAAGTGAAGCTTGAGGACATCCATTCATACGAGTAGGACATCGCAAGGCCACATGCTGGTTTTTATCACAGGACTCTTACACAGTGCAACCTTGAACGTGTGATGAGATTAAGGCCTAGCAGTCCTCCTGCACCCAACAGGCCCACTAATAATGGCCAATTATAGGCTGAACTGTGTTCCTCAAAAAAAAAAAAAAAAAAAAAAAGGTTGAAGTCCTAAACCCTGAAACTTCAGAATGTGACCTTGTTTGGAAATAGTCTTTGCAGATGTAATTAGGTGAGATGGGATCGTACTGGAGTAGGGTGGGCTCTTAACCCAATGTGAATTGTATGCTTATACAATGAGAAGAGAGACACATAGAGAAGCGAATGCCATTATCATTCAGACACATGAGAGGAGAATGTCATGTGACAGCAGAGGCAGAGATTGAAGTGCTGTAGCTGTAAGCCAAAGAATGCCAAGGCATGCTGGCAATACTGGAAGCTAAAAGAAAGGCATAAGACAGATCCTCCTCGAGCCTTCAGAGAGAGCACAGCTCTGCCAACAACTTGATCTCAGACTTGTAGCCTCCAGAACTGTGAAACAACGCATTTCTGTTGTTTTAAACCACCCAGTTTGTGGTAGTTTGTTATGACAGCCCTAAGACATTGATACAGTGCCTGTCAGCAAAATAATAATAACAACCACCTGTCACATGCAGTCAGGAGCCAGTTTTGACAGGTTGATGTTCTCAAGACAGTTGGATAGCTTTCTTAGACTGCCCCTTTTGATCCCCAGAGCTGGGTCAGTCTAAACACATAGCAAACTTAATTAGACACGTGTGCTTCTCATTAAGCATGTAGATGGCACCATATCCATTTTAGATAAGGACAATAACTTCACAGTGGGCATGTTCTCTCAAAGTGCAGAAGCCGAGGAGGCTTAAATAAAAGTAGATGAACAGGATGTTCTCTGATATGCACCAGTAATGTTTTGGTAAATTGAATCATATTTTAAGTACTGAAAGGGAGCTTGCTAGTTAAATTAAATTCTTTTGCAAAGCAAGTATGAATTTTTACCCACGAAATCAGATTTCTTGATCTCAGCTTTCTTAAAGTAGGGAGCACGGCCCTGCAGCAGATATTATTAGGAAAAAGAATCATATTACTTGGTGTCAGGCTGAGAAGGATGGAAAAGATTGACCTGAGGGTGTTTTCTCAGACATTAAAGGATGACAGATTTAGAATAATTTTACTAAGTGCTTTTCACTAGCAGATTCTAAATTAAGGAACAGGCTGAACTCTATTATTTACCTCAAATATTTGAGATTCTATAAATATAGAGCAGTCAATATATTTTCTTTATAAATGTAATAATACTAGTGCTAATTTAAGAATACTTTAATTTCATATCCCAGCCTTGCCTGAGTGCTAGGAGCCTATGTTTTTCCAAAAAAAAGAATTTTCTGGGAATTGCTGAGAGTTTAGGACAAAATGAGAACAAATTTAATTCAACAAAATAGAAAAATTAAAGCAGAGGAATTTACGGTCAACTCATAGATTAATCCAGAATTATTGAATATATACCATGAGCTTTGGTTATACAGAATGCTTTTTGAAAGCAGAATTCTTATCCTTATGGAGATACAGTTACATACCAGAGCCAGAACATATAGACAAAGAAAGGATTAAGAAACAGTTGTAGACAGTGTAAATGACCGAATACTAAATAAATGCTCCATGTTAGTGAGAACTAAACTACTCCTGAGAAGAGATTTAGCTGGATGCTCTGATATTCTCTGCAGCAGAAATGGCCTGGACTCATTTTTAGGGCAATGAGCAGTCATGAAGAGCGTAATTATCAGAGCTGTGAAGTTTTTGGACGATTTTGTGTATACCAACTGGCAAACCAGCGTTAATAAGTGCAGCGAACTTTTAAATTCGAAGATCCTGAGAAAAGGAAATTCTGTGACTTGAAACCCATTCCTCTTGTGGTGCCAAGACTGCCTCATACGGGTTCCGGTTTCACTTCAGGCTCACACGTGAGACTGCTCTCTGGTTTGTAGGGACTTTTACATCAAAATTCATTGTGAATAAAAAGCTGAACATGCACATTCTCTTCTTAAAACACTTTTTAAACTTCTAAGGGCTCACAGAGAGCTGGGCGTAGGGTAAGGCAAGGGAGGTACTTGCTCTGGGTACAAAATTTAAGGGTGGGACACCCCAAAACTCAGCAACCCAAATCAATAATATTTTAATGCAATATTTTAAAAAATTTAAAATGAATTAAAAAAATTCTGTGATGAATAAAATATCAAATTTTAAGTGAGGACAGGAGTGATGCTGCTGAGTTTTTCTCATTTGCCCCGGGCTCCATTTTAGTAGTGCATTCACATATGCTTATAAAAACACCGTAAGTAAATGCTAGCCACGCATTTAAAACTTCCTCAAACTTCGTTCTGAGGATGAAAACTTTTCAATCAAAATAACAATGGTATCATGTTTTATTTAAAAGCAAGCCCTCGATATTCATTCATTCACGCATTCTTCAACAGATATATATCCCGAGCCTCTGTTGTGCCCGGCCCTCTTGGAACACATGTGAGAACACTTCACAAGTCATCAAATCCTATTCTTAATTTTCTATTTTCCCTATTTCATGCTCTTCAACTTTCATTTTCTCACTCCCAGTTTTGGTCATAGAGGATGCTGACAGATCAAATGAACAGCGTGAGTCTACTCACTCAGTTTTTCATATCTCCCTGTGTCTGGATTACCCTACTTAGTAAGCTAAATAACCCTGTGCTGATTCGGAGCCAAAGGAGGGATCAGCCCCATGAAGCGCGAGGCCCTGCTCCTTTGTGCAGAGGCCGTGCCTGCAGGCTTTCATTAGAGAGAGTTGCGAAGGGGACCACATAGCTGGTGTCACTTATAAAACGGCAAGCTCCCCTGCCAAACGAGAAGCCATTTATAGTTCACGGCTTCTCCTGCTGGGTTAAATACTGTAAATCCTTATGAGTAATACCAGAGCCATAGAATCAATAAAATCCAAAATGACCTTCACTTGGCCTGCCCTATAAGTGGCTGGTCCCAGAGTGACAGACGCGTCGTTGCTCCACGGGGGAAATGTAATCTGGTGAAAATGACATGGATCACTTCTGCGTTACTTTATTCTCTGCCTTTCCCACTTTTAATCAGTTCTGGCAGGGCGCGGGATTCTCAGACATGTTTTCACGTTTAATTTTTAAAAACTTCATACTTCAGGGTTACATTGGCCATCCAGTGAATTATGAATCCCTCTAATTTCTGCTGGCAGGGTGGCAGGCAAAACCAACTTCTAACTGGGGACAGCAGCTCTTCAAGGTAGTAAATGGGGAGCTGCAGAAGGAGAGAGTCTAGGACTGAGAACGGCCTTGTCCAAGACGCACTCCCCTCCAGGGAAAAGCACGAGGAAGGCCAAGGCGGCAGAGATGACCCCTGATAAAGGTTCTGAACCTAGAATGGGAGAGTAGAAGGGATCACGAAGAGAGTGGCAGATGGAGGAAGAACTTCCCCATCATCCTAGTTCTCAGCTTTGCACCTATATAGTTCACCAGGGCTGCCGTAACAAAGTACTACAACTGGGTGATTTAAAACAACAGAAATTTATTCTCTCGCAGTCTGGAAGCCCAAAGTCTAAAACTGAGGTGTGGGCAGGGTTGGTTCCTTCTGGAGACTCAGGGAGATTCTGCTCCATGCCACTCTTCTAACTTTTGGTGGTTACCAGCAATCCTTAAAGTCTCGTTGTTTGGAATGGGGACCAATCTCTGCCTCTGTTTGCAAAAGGCCTTTTCTTTCCAGGTGTGGTTCCTCTGTGTCTCTGTCTAAATTCCCTTCTTCTTATAAGGTCATCAGTCATATTGGATTTAGGGCCCACTCCACTCCAATATGACCTTGTCTTAACTTGGTTACATCTGCAAAGATCTTATTTCCAATTAAGGTTTTATTCGTAGGTAGTGGAGGTTAGGACTTCAACATATCTTTTTGAAGACACATATGTTGAACATATGTTTTGAAGACACTATTCAATCCACAACAGTACCTTATATTAAATAACAAAAAGTATTTTTTTAGCTACTAAATGAAATAAATAAAAATCTCTCAAAGTGATTTCTCAAACTAGATTTATCTATCAGATTTGGGTGAGAATTAGCCCTGGAAATGTTTATTTAAAAAGGCAAATTTTCATTCAGAATGTCTGTGATGGGCCATGATCTGAATTTTAACAGTGTTCACATGATTCTGAAGTAGATGATCTGGAGACCTTATTTTGAAAAACACGGTTTTGTGTTACCACTTTACCTCGCCCAAAATGATCAGTGTCTTGTTTGGATCATTCATTCCAAGATATTTTCTACATTAGATAATTTTTACTTACCTTTGACTCAGTTTTATAATGTGGTACATAAAATGATTTTCATGGTAAGTCCTAATTCATTATTAATCCTATTTATTAATTGCAGGTCTTCAAAGAAATCACATGTCACTGTAATTCTCACCCATTCTCTAATTGTTTTGAGATTTATTCAAATGATAAAAGATATTTTCATTTGAGTTTTTAAAATGAAACTGCTTCAGCCATTTTGTCTGAAGATATCAGACTGAATCCAATAAAAACAAGATTCATCTTGAGGATAGACCCGTTAGCACAGTAACAACCTTTAACACGACAATAAGAGCATCATTAGGGACAAGCTAATAAGCAAAAGGATACCACTTTTAGCCTGAGTTGAGAATAAGACTTCTTTTGAGTTTTCTCATCCACACAGTGGAGTTAATTACAGAACCTGTTAGTACAGAAGGACTTGGGATAGAGTAAACATTCAATAAATACTAGCTATTAGCTATTATTTTATTTAGTCATTAAATAACAATAATCTGTGTCTTTAGAAAGGATTTCATCCCTTATTTTACAAATGATTACCTAAGAAGCAAGAGGCAACAATAGGAGATAAATCAGTGTTGCATTTTTCCATTTTCTTCTAAATATTTATGAATAATGAGGCCAGAGACATCTCCTTAAATAGCATTTAGTTATGTTAGCAAGGGGGTGTATATTAAAACCTTTTATATTGACATGTATTAAATGTTCCCATGCAGCAAATATTTGCACACTTGGTAATCCTTTTCTCATTTTTCATTATGAGCAAAAGGAAACCAGAGCCTTCTTTCTTTCCATTTATTAAACTGTTAATATTTGTAATTGAAACTTAAGAGAAAAATCTTATACAGTGGTTCAGTTTAAGTACAATGGCACTGTAAAACCCCTTTTATTTACATAGAACCATTATTGGGCTCTATACACATAGTGAGCTATATATTTACATACTCATATGATGTATATACATGTATTCATCACAATATATACATAGTTTTGGAGGTGTTCAGGATGAACGTAATTTTATAGCTTTTTAAAGAAAGAAGAACTTCCAAAGGTCAAACAATTGTGTGGTGCCTCTAGAATTCTGGTCTTTTAATTTGCAGATGCTGTGGGAGTGGAATGATCTTGACTTAGTTCCATGACTTTCCTTTGGGTTTTTTTATTTTAATTTCTAATTCTTTTGTAATAGGGGAATGTATTTTTTTCTTGATTGGTTGCTATATTGTTCGGAGGAGTCGCACAGCTAACAAGCAAGCTCCATGCTCAGCGGTGGATTAGTAATCCTGACCTAAATTGATGTATTGAATGTTAGGCTGATACTTTATGAGCAATTCACTTTTGGAGATTCTAAGGCTTAGATTCAGACCTTAAGCACACTGAAAGAGTGAGCAAAATCCTGGCTTGGAACCACTTTGTCCATCAAAGGAGACCTGAGGCTGGTAGATTTTCCTGGTGGTCTCCTAGCCATCCAATTCCTTCCCCTCAGTTCTTATTCTCTTCTCAGTCTTGATGGGAAGATCAAGACCCTCCACTGGGGAAGGTCCTTCTCCCGTACATTGAGTGAACACCACGTTCTCAGATCTCCCTTTTTCTCTCTGATCTCTCCTCGCCCTCCTTCCTTCACTTCAGGCCCTAACTGCTGATACTAGTTGGACCTCCTATTAATATACTGCCCCTCTGCTGTCTCTCACGTGCTGTCACGAGTGTGCGAGACCACACCTGTAACGCAGCTCTGGCATTCTTCCTGAGCCCTGGCCCAAACATCATGCTTTCCGGCCCTTCTCAACTTCAGCATGCTCTTGTTTCTTAATAAAGTTGTCATCTCTATCACCTCCACCCCAACCTTGCTTCTTTTTCTGTGATTTGTGTTTCTATTCTTGTTTCCATGATGTTCCTAGAAGCAAAATTCACTCATCATTGACTCCTTTTGTATCTAACTTCCCGATCTCATTCTTTGCTTTGCCAGACTGGCTTCTTTCCCGCCCTCCTGATATGTGTGTCAAGCAGCCCACCTATATCTCTTCTGAGTCACAAACAGAATCTTTAAAATGACCCTCTTCCAAACCATGTCCTTCTCTTTTTCAGGGGTCTGCCAGATGAATTTTTTAAGAGTGGGTCTATTACAAAATCTTCCAAACAATTGTGATTTTAAGCAGTCAGAAGAGGTATACAGGCACTAGGTACAATGTGGGAGTTTTATGTATGTAGGAGTTTTATGTATGGAGTTTTATGTATGTAGGTATATCACTTACTTTAAAACTCTGCCTACTCAGATGACGAGCAAAGATTTTTCTATTATATTTAGAAAACTGGTATAAAAGTGAAACTTAGGCTGGGTCTTTGTCACATTACGATAACTTGCCATATCAAGGCACATATGATTGGCTGTAAAAAGTGAGAAACTAAAATGGAATTAATGTGGCGATCATTCCTTAGAGTTAAAAAAAAAAATCACAATTCTTTAAATTTAGGAAGACAGATCTATATATCTTGTAGGATCATTAATCAATTTGAACTAAAGCAGCAATATAATCTAATTTTGAGTCTTCTCCTTGGAAAAAATATGTAAACTTATAATAAAATCTTTTTATTATTTTCTAGCAGTATGTGTGACTATTTCAAAATTAAAATCATTTCCTCAAAGTTCTCATGGTTCCAAAAACAAAAAACAAACAAAAACAAACAATCAAACAACAACAAAAAACAATGACCCTAAGTTAAAAAATCTTCATTCGACTTATTTTTTTCCTTAGCAGTAAATTTCTTGAGGTTGTAGCCCTGACTGAGCATCACAGGACCCAAGTGAGTAGCCAAAGGGATAAGTTATCTCATGCAGATATGTGAATGACAGCAAGTGTCAGGAAGGGAGTGATTAGGAAAGTAAACTAAAATAATACTCTCGTATTCTGTGCTCAAAGTAACAGCATTTAATTAACTGAAGCAGGATTTACACTGTTTCTTCTCCTCCTCATCAATGGTTAGAGCACAATGCCTTATTTCAAAACACTCCCTTCTAAGCTAAGGGAAATGACAAGACAGAAGTTTAACCAGTTAAATATTAGGGTTAAAACATTTCCAGAACATCAGCTGTCTCTCACTGTGACTCAGTCCTTAAATCAGCCTCAAGCGTGTGATATGGAAACAATTCCTGGCTCGAGGCATTTTATATGGGTTTCCTATAGATTTCTAAAACTGGCAAAATTTCTTCTGGCTATTCTGTGACTGTTTTCTCATCTGTAAAATTTAGGGCTGTTATGTGGATGAAATGAATGAATGCAGGCACATGCTATTTCTTAGTAGAGGCTGGCAGTAACCATATGGCTTCCTCAGAGCACACTGTTGTCCTAGAGTATGTTCAATGACATCATTATGGGGCACCTGGAGGCTATGGGACATTGATGGAGAGAAAACTCTAGATACAAAAGTTGCTAAAAAATAGGATCGATCTGGTAGATCTGATAAGTCTCTGCCTGTGTGGGGTATGGATCCAAGGACATCACCTGAGGTAGAGGGAAGTAGACAGGCAGAATAGAAGACAGTTTATGTTGAGCAGAGATGGTGCCAGCAAATGATGTTGGTTAATTCTGCTCCTGGGGCAGTGGGTTCTCTGTCCTCTATTGCATTTCATGCTGCCTGTAGGTTCCCCTCAACTTTGGTTTCAGAAGCAGATTAGAAATCTTTAGGTAAAATCTTTCCTGGAAGACTAGGGTTACCTCGCAAATCCCTGACCCCAAAGTGAGAACTGACCATCTAAATATGATTTGTATTTTTTAAAATGTTCATTGCTAAAGAAGAACTTCAATTACAATACTGTATGGTAACATGAAAAGAGATTCATTGCAATGTAGAGATAATAGCTAAACAAATAAAGCACACGGTAGCAATAATTTGGGGCAGAAAGCATTAAAGGCACATGAGTCACCGTTGTCCATACTTATTGCGTGCCATCGAAGGTCACAGAATGCCAGGTGGTTCAGGAGACAGAGGTGACATGGCAGATGGACAGGGAATAAGAGGAAAGAAAATAGAAACAAATATTTACAGAGAGCTCACTGCACTGGGATCGCTTATGAGGGTTTCTGTGCCTTCCCCCATTTACTTCTCATCAGGTATTACTATCATGGCTTAAACGCACTATCTTTGTTACTGGCACAGACAGGATCAAGTACCCACTCAGTCCCTAACCAGGTGCAAATTTAGACAAAATACTAAAACTGTCTTCATTGGGTATTAACTTAGTCTTACAAAATGAGAAAGTTAAGACTCTGAGACATTAAGATCACTTCTTGTATGGGTAATACGAACCCAGATCAAAGTCTTTTTACTTTCTACACACAACTGGAGAGTTCTGTCATACTTCTCATAAGAAATGGGGAAGAAATATGTCAGTTCAAAGGCTCATGGGACGGTGAGGTAGGTGGCCATAAATTTGCCTCTGAACAGGGTGAAAGTCGAAAGATGCACGAAAATTTTTTTTCTCCTCATGACACCACCTTTCTAATAGACATTTACTTCCCTTCCATAAACCTGTTTAAGACTGTTCTTTATAAGCGTTTCTCTATGAGACTTTATTTTACCCAGATATCAAAAGGATAAATTCAAAAGAACCTCTGGTTCACACTCCGAGTTTCTATTTAAATTCTCAAGTCAATGAGATATTATTGCAATAACAGTGTTAGTTCCAAGCATGCTTTGGAAACTCAAGTTTGCTGCTTTTGGATTTTTTGACTCTTGCTGAAAAACATTTTAACATTGACTTTCCTTGTTTTCCTGATTTTTGTTGTAGAGAAAAGAGATATTCCATGACCTTCCGTCACTGAAGGTCACTATATAAAACACCAATCCTTCATTCAGATTTCTGAAGTTTTCCATCCTGGGAAGAGCAACAAATCAAAAACCCAGCATCAGTGTGCAGATATTTTACAGCCCAATCCAGTGAGACTCTGCAATTTTCATACTGAGAAGTAATATATGACCTAGACAAGACCCAGACATGGGCTCATGAGAAAGACTATGGGGCTTTAAAAGTATTGCCTTGATCACGAAGAAGAAATATGAGTAATCACTGCCATCTACCGACTCAGGATGGTCTTTGGGGGTAATCAGGGTTTGAGAGATTCAAAGAACATCTGGAAATCAGCATATTTTGAGTGAGTTCACACTCTGCTTGGTTCATATTTCAACAGATCTATGTACTAGACAAGCAGCCTGAGAAAAGCAGCCTGGACGTGTCCTCTGGGATCAGGAGATTTCAGCAAGGCTAGAAGGGGGACATAGGCAGTAACCCTGCCTCACTGGACTTCGAGTACTACACCTACAACTCTAAAGTATCGTGGCTCATTGGAACCTACTTCATCTTTTCCCAGCATCTACCAGCAAAATGCTTTTCAGGGCACTTTACCAATAAAAATTAATATGCAATCTACATAAGGAAGTGTCTCAATAACCCTTCCTGGGCCTCTATCCAAGTAAAGATCGACGAACCTCTCTCTGACCCTTCTCTCCTCACCCTTTATGCTGAATCAAAAGAGAAGAAAAAAATCACATTTGAGAGAGCAGGGTCTTGCAGTAAGATAGGAAGAGGAGACAAAGGGGTATTAGCAGATGGTGCTGATTTGGGCTTCGGTATTTTCCTTAAAGTTCAGATAATAATTCTAGAGTCTATACAAGATGGTTGATTCCCAAAGGGTCTTTATGGTAGAAATATTCCGTGCAAATCCACACATTTCTAAAACAGCTCATATCTTGAAACGTTTCTTGATTTTAGTCTCATGAAAACTCAAAATTTACCACACTGTGTAGGATCCTGGTTCTTTTAGTACATTATATTCTTTAAAAGGATCGAAGGTATATTTTATGTCAATTGTTTATCCTCTTAGATGTCAAACCCACAGGACTATAAATTTGCATCCCAGTTTGTCTTCAGAAAAAATCATGTGTGTTCTTCCTAAAGGTCTCTAGACGTTTCGAATACATTTGTGATTGTAGCTGGCACTCCTTTTTGAGAAGAAACGTATGTAAAGGTGTATTATGCAGTGAGGGTCTGAGACTCCTGGAAAAATATCTCTAGGAGGATTCACTGTTCATTCTGTCTACTTCGTACCAGGGTTTGTGGACTTTGAGCACAACTTAGCCTTAATACTAGTGGCTTTGTCCTGCTTTCCTACGATAGTGTCTTCTTCATCTCCATGACCACACAGACACTTTTCTCTGGTCCTGTTTTCCTCTCTTTATGGCTTTGTTGCAGTTCAGAAAGCAGAACCACCATGATGATGGAAGGAAAAGACAACTTTCTAGATTATGCTTAGCAGTAACCCATCAGGCCCCAGCAGTGTCCTGGACCAAGAACCATAGACCAAGAACCATGGACAATACATGGTCCTTGCCTCAGTACAACAGTAAGCAGTGGTTACATTTGTGCTGTGCTTGACAGTTTCTTAACTGCCTTTGCATGCATGTAATCACTTAATGACCATAATGACCATATAGGTATAAATGTTACATTACTCTGTTTAAAGATAGAGAAATCTGAGGCTCAGAGAGGCATAGTAAAGAGCAGAACAGGGACTTGAAGCTGAATTTTCAATGCCAGGTTCAATACTAGCTCTAGAACATTACACCTGATTTACTCATGAGGTGAGAGCTATGGGGTTAAATGCTTATTCTCTAAGCCCAAGACCTGTGGTTCTTGAACTAGATTGTATTTCGGAACCACCAGGAAGTATTCTCAATATACAGAAACTAGGCCCCACTCTCTCAGTTTCGGGTTCAGTAGGTCTGCAGTTGCGCTTGAGAATTTGCTTCCTAACGAGTTCCCAGGTGAGGCTGACGTCGCTGTCCCTCCAGGCACTGTACGTGGAGAATCACTGTTTGATAATCTAGAACAGAGGCTCTCCATCTTGTTGTTCACCGTAGAATTTCATGGGAAGCTTAAAAAATACATATCGATGCCTAGACCCTACTTTAGAATGATTCAGTTATTGTAGGGAAGGACCTGGGGGCATTGATTAATTTTCAGTTCCCCAGGTAATTGTAATGTGCAATCACATTCCAACAAAGGTTGGAAACCACTGTTCTAAGGTAGGAGGCAGACAACTGAGGTCTCTAGCTGGTTGCTGTTTTTGTAAATAAAATTTCTTGGCACGCAGCCATGCCAATTTGTTTACGTATTGCTATGGCTCTTTCCATGCCATAATGACAGATTGAGTAGTTGTGACAGAGACTCTTGGCTAGTAAAGCAGAACAGACTTACTCTGCTGCCCTTCATAAGTAGTAAAAGCAAGATAGAAAAAAACTGTAGATGATGCTGTTTACTTTTTTACTTTCGACAAACTTTCCCAAGTCTTAAGACAATGTGGGGAGTGTTAGGAAACAGGAGAGCAGGTGACTTCTTCTACAAGGCACCGGACTCAAAGTTGTGATTCAATCTTTTTAAAATGACTTTTCTCCGTACATCTCTGTTTCCTGTACTCTCATTCTCCTTTTCCACCATCCAAACACTTTCTCTTCCTCCCTATCTGTAGTTACACAGGTTTCTGAATCACACAGTAGGACTCTGCTTCACCTGTCTTTATTTTCTGGTCTACACATGGGCAGCATGTTGCAGTGGGAAAGGAAGGGTACTTGGAGTCAGAGAATACGGATTTGATTTCTACCTCTGCTACGCAGCTGTAAAATTTCAGGGAAGCTTAGCTTCCGTGGACTTCAGTTTCCTGAACTGGTAAAATAGAGATGATAATACTCATTGGATTACTACAAAGATTAAGGAAGATTAGTCAAAGTGCAGTGCAAAATATAAAACACCTTACACATTTCATTTATTATTATCATTAGCCACAACATCTCAGGAACATACAAGACATGAACTACAGGCCACTTCACTGATTTCCTTTTGGGATTCAACAGGAAGGAACAGGAACTGTCAAGACTCTAAAACTAGGTTTACTCTACGTTGAAAAAAGGGTAGGACCTCCAAAATCCTCAGGCTGACGTTTTTATGACTGACTCAGAATCCCAGGATTAGAGCTCAGAGCCTGCACGCTAGAATGCTGACAAGATTCTGCACAGTATTGGCCTGAAGCAAAATTTATGCACATGGCTGCATCTAATGTGAAATCTGGAAAACTGAAAAAAAAAAACCACAAAAAACCCCAACAACAAAAAAAAACCAACAAAAAAAAAACGAGTTAAAAAACCACGATTACCTAAAACTTCAAAGATATAAATAAAGTAGAAGAAGGATATAGCAAAAAGAATAAAGAGAGGCTCTGAGTATTTTACAGTTAATTTCAATGGCTCATAAGACTTCCTGGCTCAGTGTTGTATTAAGAGGGTAATGCATACAGATATTAATTCATAAAACATATGAAGAGCTGGGAATCCTTTCCCATCCCTGATGCACAAGCCAATTTCATCCCCAAATCCCTCATCTAGAGCCCCTGGGAAAAGCTTGTCATGTACAGAATCCTCACAATGATTTCCAGAAACTTCACGTAAACATATAGAGAAAAAATGTTAACCTCTCTCATAACTCACATGCAGTGGCCAAAGAGAAAAGTGTCTTTCTTGTAAACAGAGATTTCCACATCTGTTACTTCTCTTGCAATCTCCTGACATCAAATTCTTAGACAAAACTTGTTATCGGTCAATCAGTGAGAATCACCAAACTGATTTAAAAAAAAAAAATTCCAGAGAATTAAAAAAAAAAAAGCCTTGAGAAGTAATCTACTTCTTGATTTGACAAAAAAGCATCATCATTTCTGTGAAGCCATCATATATCTTTAAATCACACATTATAAGTTCTGCTCTGAAGGCAGACTCAGCTACACTTTGCAATCCTCCTGCCAGAGACCAACAGCTGAGCCCGCCCTGTGCCAGAGAGAGTAAAACTGGCAGCAAAAACCATGTACAGAGGGATTATGCAGAGAGTTCAAATCTTTCATTTTAATAAAAACTTGTAAAATGAAACAGTAAGAATGTAATTTGAACAGTCTGTGAGACCCAAGACTGTCAGTATCTTTCTCTTGCTCTTTTTTAATCACTTGGAAATTTTATATTTATTATTGCAGGTCCAGAAGCACCATTTGTATGGAATTAGGGAATAACTAGTTGCTATACTTCAGTTCAATCCAGCTGCTAACCAATGGGCCATGTTAAGCCCCCTAATGACCAACTTCTTGGCCTCGCAAGCATCTACTGGAAGAAATAGAAGTCAAACTAGGATGAGAGAAGGGACCCAAAACAATTATGAGAGGAAAAAAAATTAAATTCATACATATGAGATATAGTCAAGGGAGCATCCAGTTTCAAGAGTTCAAGTTTGGGGAGATTCTTTCTGCCTACCCCATCCATCTATCCCTTCAATTTCTGTCACACAAAGCATTACTGCTGTGTAGTTAGCAATTACTAGTTCTCAGTCTGAGGGCAGAGCTCAACTCTTACGTGACTCTTGATTTTTCCAAGCCCACTGAAGAAAAAAAAAATAAATAAAAGAGCATATACTTTTATCTTAGAAACTCTTTGATATCATCCAGAATTGGCTTAATATCTATGTTGTAAATGTTTGAAACTTTTCCTGAGGAAGAAATTTCTTGCTTGAAATAGCCTGGTAACAAATTAATTTACCTTTCATTTTCCCTAAGTTATGATTCTTGCTTTCCACCTTGACCAGGACACAGGGCTGTGTTCCAATGAAACTTTACTTACGAAAATAGATGTATTTCTGTATTTAACTCAGGGGTTTCTTGCCTTTCCCCAGTGTTATTATGAAATACAGTTACATATGAAGCTCAGACAATACTTTCACCAACTTGACAGATAAATGCTGCTCTCCATATAAAAACATGATGTTCTCTTTGCTCCTAAATTTGTGCCTAGAATACAGATGGATCTGTGCTGGGTCCTCTGCCTGACCCTACTGTAACCACACAGCTGCTCAATGTCTGGTTGGGATTAGGGACATAGATTAGGCCATGGGACCAGGTAAATAAAATGGGCCCAGAAGGCCAGTGAGCACCCACCTTTAGTAGCTGCTCTAAACCAGGAATTGGCTAAATTTTTCTGTGAAAGGCTAGTATCTGCCTTCAGTCCATAGAAAGTACTATGTTGGGCTTTACAGGCCATATGGTCTCTCTCATGACTACTAGTGTGAAAGCACAAACAATACCTCAGTGAATGAGCAGGGCTGTATTCCAATGAAACTTTACTTACAAAAATAGGTGGCCAGTTTGCTGATCCCTGCAAACAAACTTGTCTGACCAGTTTAAGCCCAACTCATCTAGCTTCTGGTTCACCTATTTTACTAATCTTCATCCAAAACAACACTTCATTTTGTTCCTCAAATCACTCTGCCAACTAAAGTTGATTTATAACCCCCAGATCAAACGAAAATGTGATAGGAAAGGGAGACAAATTTTGTTAAGTTATTTTGGGAGCAAGTCCAATTTCTGAGATCAAAGGGTGATATTAAACTTGTAGAACCACTTTACCTGCTCATTTTACATGTTAACCGTCAGCTTCTTAAGAAAACCACATAAGAGAACAACCAGCACACAAACAAACCCAGGAGGCCACATGCCAGAACTTTGAGAAGCAGGCTAGGGTCTTTAGGGCCTATATACACAGTTTCTCCTCAGATCCTTTTTGAGATTACATGGGGAAAACGTGCAGCACAGGGCTCAGCACATCGTGAATATTATTATCCCCCTTTAACAGACAAGGAAGTAAGGCTGTGCTTCTCTGACTATGATGTATCTGCAAATAACCTGGAGTCTTGGTAAAATGCAGATTCTGATGAAATGGGTCTGGGGTGGGGCCTGGGAGTCTTCATTTTTAACAGGCACCCAGGTGATACTGATGCTATGGGTGTAAGAACTTCACCTTGAAGAAGAAGGACCTAAAACGGTCGTTGGCAACCTCGGCTACACACTGGAAAGCCCCAGGGAGGGTTCCAAATACTGGGGCCTGGGCCAGCTTCAAACTAAATGGATCAGAATCTCTGGGGACAGGGCCCAGACAGAAGTAGTCATTAAAATTCCTGAGTAATTTTAATGTAGAGTCAAGATTGAGAGTTGCTGAATTAGAGGCTCAGAGATATTAACTGACTTGCCCAAGGTCACTTGGTCAGTGGCTGAAAACAGGTTTTAAATGAGGTAAAATTTTTGCTTGCCTGATAATCTTTGAAAATGATCTTATAAATCATTACTAGGTAGGACACAGGCAAAGAGTGTATAGTTTCCAGGATAACAGCAAAGATGAGGGAGGAGGAAAAGAGGAAAGATGAGACTGAATCTCTTCAAACACAGTGATATCAATACTGGTCAAGGGAACACTGATACTGCAGGCAGAACACTACATTGCTTTGTCCCACTGTGAAAATCCCTCTTATGGCTTTTCCTTTCTTTATGAAAGTAACATGGCAATGGAGCCTTTCGGAAGGCATATTTAAGTTCAGAAATGTGCAGCACCTTCAGTTCCTTTGATGAATCACCACATGATGAAACTTTAGAGGCTGAGTAATCACATTTGGCTTCCTTTCTGTCTCATGGGAGGTTCAAAAAGTCATATTTATGGGAATGGGCAAAATTTCTGACTCAAGGATTTCTGTCCTGAACAAAACCAAGGTAAAAGAAGGGGAAGGAAAAAAAAAAAAAACTTTCAGGAAATTATGGTACATCCCAAGATTTTCTGGGTATCCTAAATGCATCCAATCTAACATTTTGAGTAAAAAGTCTTTTTCACCTGGAAAAACACATGAATTTCAATGACTTTTACACAGTTGTTCAACCACAATTGTTCAAAATCGGATCCCTTTTCCCACTCTCTGCAGATCCTGTGGAGTATAAACCCATCCTTGCCAAGACCTTGGCTGTGTGATTCGGGACATCCTATTTCAAAGGGGAAGTAACTGGATGTCTCCCAGACTAAGCAAGTGGCGGCGGCAAAGGGTACTGAGATGTACAGACTCACTCCTGGGAACCTCATCGTTTTTGGTAGAGGAAGTGAGGGGTCCAGGTCCAGTGGGTCCTGGGAACGCACTGCGAGCTCATGTGGACATTCATAATGTTGAACGTGCAGGGAGAACCAACATTTCATCAAATGTTTTCAGAGGCTTAAGTTCAAGCATGCTTTTTCCCTCTATCTCTATTCTTTTGGGATATTCTTGTGGACATTTTATTTATTTATTTTTTCTCTGTTCCTCTCTGACTCCCTTGAGGACAATAAAGAAATACGAATCCTGTCCTAAAAGACATTTACTAGATATTCTGAAAAAGAAATAAAACTTTGAGGCTCCCATGTCTGTGGGAAGTGTCTCACCAGCCTTCTGTTCAGCTGGGCTGTCGGGCCCACAGAGGTCTTTCTCAAGCGCTTCCCAGTGCGATCCAGAATCCACTGGGCAGTGCTCAGCAAGGTCACACGTTCTATACTCACACGGAAACTCATGACTGTGTCGCTAGAAGGGTCTGTAGAATCGCTGCTGCCCAACCCGCCCTCTTACGGGCAACTGGGTTGTCCACGGTGGGTCACGCAGTGACGCAGGGGCAGGGACGCGACTAGAACCAGTTCGCATCTCCAGGGCGGCCGCCCCTCCTGCCTTCGCCCGCCAGCGGGTTCTCTGGGTTGGCCTCAGGAATCTGCATTTTAATAGGCTTCTGATGTAGGCGATCCAGGCCCCACACATTCAGAAATGCTTCTCTGGTGGGCAGAGACGTCCTTTGAGACAAAAGTGACAGAGCTTTCTCTAACTGTTGGCTTTGTAGTATATCTCCAGGAAAGGGGAATGATAACCCTCAGCTATTTTCTCTCCCAACAGAATCAGTGGGGAGGGAAAGGAAGTATGCTTGGATGGAAAGTCAATTTTAAAGTCCCGAGGAGAGTGATGTGGCCCTACTGCTTCTCACATTTAGGAAACTTCTCGGCTAAACTCCTCTGTCTTAAGAGAAGGAAGCTGAAGTTATTTAAGGAAAAAGGAGGAGTATGTGAAATGATTTGCACTTTGATTCAATTTTCTGAGAAGCGGTGATCACACACCAGTTACTTCGTATTGAACATTTTGTTAATAAAGTGAAAAAACAAATACAAAAACTTCTCACGCACACACAAAAAATGACCCAATGATTTTTGAATCTATGTTTTCCAGTCAACTTGACCATCCAGTGTTACTGTAACAATGAGAATCCTGAAGAGGTCACCGAGGTCACAGTGAAGTGTCAGTTTAGCAAAGAGATATTCTTCCCAAGAGCTTGGAACTTTTAGCATGTTTTGCTTTTGTTTTTGCTCTGGCTGCAGTAAATTCACCACGATATGAAAACACCTTTTTTCTTGTGTTATGGCCTAGAATTCCCTGAGAGAATCCACAGCTGTGAAGAAGCAATGGAGGTTGGTGGGGGGGTGGGGCCTGTGAATTCAAAGGATGGAGCAGGAGAGAAGGAGCACTGGAGAGTGCTTTCCCTCGAAGAAGAGATGAAAGATGCTCACAACACTGAGAAGAATAAAACATCTGTGGCGAGATGCTCAGTAATTAATCATCTCCATGAGATTCCAACAGTCCCCAGACCCGTCCGCAGAGCAGTTTTGCTGACACGGAAAGAAAAGGCACTTCTACAAACACAGCTAGTAAAACAATAGTACAGCCACACAAACAGCCGGTTCCAGCGGAAAGCAGTGGGCTCTTATTTTTAAAATTATGCATGGAATCATACATGTGGAGAAGAAATTACAAATTCTCGTCTCTATGCCTTGGTATATGTGAGTCCTGGAGATATACTGAGAATATTTGCTGTCTCTTGTTGATGCTGGTAGATGCTAAGTTACAAATACAATTTTGATGTGAAAGTCCCCTGAGGAAGTTATTGTTGACAAAATAACAGTGGGAGCTGGAGGTAGAGTCTCCTTTTCCTACACATGTCTAGATGGTTTCCTAGGAGGAGAGGATGAGTTATTCTAACTTAATTATCATGACTCACTGAATGCTTGTGTGTGCAAGCTGGAAAGGATCTTAGAGATTTTATCATTTACTTTTATCCATCTGCTTTGCTCTTCCCTACCTGCCACTCGAACTAAGGAAAGTTGGAAGACTGCACCCAAGGTACTAGCGCTTTTTCTGTGTTCTCACTGGAAAATGGTAGCATTTAGGATAGAATTCCTTTTGCCAGCTAATTTTAAATCAGCTCAGATGAAAAGGAGAGTCAATGCAGTTTCATCAGTTATAGCAAGTGTACTACTCTGATCACCCACATTCATTAGAATGGCCATCATCATCGAGAAGAAGAAAAAGTGTTGGCAAGCATGTGGAGAAAAGGGAACCCTTGTGCACTATTGGTGGGAATGTCAAATGGTTCAGCCCCTATGGAAATCAGTATGGAAATTCTTCAAAAAATTAAAAATAAAACTACCATATGATTCAGCAATCTCATTTTTGGGTATATATCCAAAGGAAATGAAAATAGAATATTGAAAAGATATCTGTACTTCCCTGTTCATTGCAGCATTATTCACAACAACCAATCTAAGTGTCTGTTGATGGATGAAAACAACCTGAGTCTGTTGATGGATGAATGAATAAACCAGATGTGGTATGTGTACACACACACACACACTCACACACTCTCTCTCTCTCTCTCTCTCTCTCTCTCTCTCTCTCACGGAATATTATTCAGCCATGAGAAAGAAGGAATCCTGTCATGTGGCACAACTTGAGGGCATTATGTTGAGTGAAATAAATCAGACAGAAAAAGACAAATACTATATAATGCCACATACATGTAAAATCTAAAACAGTTAAAATCGTAGAAGCGGAGAATAGAATAGCAGTTATCAGGAGCTGGGGAGTGGAGGAATTGAGGAGATATTGGTCAAAGGTTACAAACTTGCAGTGAAAAACAAAACAAAACAAACAAAAAAATCAAGTATGCCTCTCTGAGGAGGGATGTTGATAGTAGGGGAGGCTGTGCACCTGTGGGGACACAGGGTATGCAGAAACTGTACTTTCTGCTCAATTTTGCTATGAATCTAAAATGTCTCTGAAAAATAAATTTATTAAGAGAAAAAAAAGATCCACCTTTTTTTGCGACAGTGAATTCAACAAGTTTGATTTTACATTATTTTTCGTTGTGATTGTAATTTCGTGGCTTTTCTTTATTCTAGAGTACATATATGTCAGTACCCCAAATTACTGATCTTAGCAGGCTAAAAGAGAATTAAACAGATTACTACAACCAGTATGACATTATTTAAAAAAAAAAATGCATTCATGTCTTACTTGAGTCAAAGTTGAAAAGCAAAGAAATATTTTAGCCCTAAGCAAGTGTGATTTTTCCGTCGGTTACTTTGTCTCTGCATTCGGGCATCCCCATTGGTAAAGTGAGGGTATAGAAGTTAAATGGGCATTAATGTCTCTCCAACTCTAGGAATCCCTGAATGTAGAGCAAACGTTTTGAATTGTTTTTTCCTGGCAGTGATGGCGAATCCACACTTTGGCTTGATGCTGTCTTGTTTAGACCTCATGTGACCTCATGTACAAGATCATGATGAGGAATGAAGCCTCAACCAGCATTTTTCAGGATCAGCCCTTAGGCTTCATTTGCAACATATTCTACTTACCTGAACAAACAGTCTTGTTTCTAGAATTGGCGTGAGCCGAACATGATTTTGGTGCTTCTGGATAAATCACAGTGCTGTTTGCATCACAACGACTCAAAAGGGCTAAAAAATTGCTGATCACAATTCAAGGTAATACAATGATTTGGACACAAAAGACAAAAATATGTAATAATGGTTTAAACCGAAAGTGAGTAAACCTGGAGGGACTTTATACAACTCCCACAAACATTTTAAACAACATGCTGAAATCTCTTATCATTTTAAATCAAGAGAGCCATGTTTTTTACTTCTAATCAATCCAAAACAATTTACCCAATAATACTATTATTGTATAAGGAGAACTTACACAAGGAGGACTGTACTCCCATAATCAGCAGTCTTTGAGAAAATATCAGCAATGTAATGAACAGCAAATTTAAGAGGACAGTTAATTCAACGTTCTGGAAACGCCTAGTAGACACCATCTAGACTGCACCGCCCTCTCTCCCAGCCTTTCACCAAGTTTGTTCCTCCACCTCCTTTTAGGTGAGCAATGTTCTCCTCCCGGCTTCATTATGGAATTCTGTAAAGTTGCTCCTGGCACCAGAAGAGCCCTAAGTGTCAGAAAGGAAAATTCCTTCCTCTTTCCCTCCCAGCCTCCCTCCTTCCCTCCTTCTCTCCCTTCTTTTCCTTCTTTGTTTTTTTCCAAACGAACTTATGAAAGTATAGTAGCTCCTTGAGTAACATTGTTTCATTCAGTGCTATTTCATTATAACACTGATAAGATGCCATAGAAACTTAATTCTCGTTTATGTCAAATAGTCTATGGTAAAGTTGGTTTTGTTACACGTCGTTTCCCTTAAAATTGCAAAACATATTGACAATGTTAAGTGAAGGCTTACTGTACTGTGGGGAAAAAAGAAGAGACGAAAGAGCAATGAACACACTAAAATACCCGTTCACCTCTTGTTTGACTGTTGATAGCAATAGAAACATCAGACCCCAACAGGAAGGTTGCAGTAGACCCCTGAGAAACAGAAAGCCAGCACTGGAAGTCTGTTCAAGGGAAACATCAAATAGCTGTTTCCAGTTGTTTTAAGCTTTACAAATGAGGTGCGATATGTGACAACCCTTTGTCTATTCTAAAGCACTCCACAAATGTGGAACGTTCTTCTTAGTTGCTGAACCAGGATAGGCTGTTAAGCAGATCCTGTTTCAATCTGGAGCTATGTTACATTTTGTAGGACAGACAGGTGGGACAATTTAGTGGACATAGATCCAAGACAGAAATAAGAAACCTGGGTTCTTGTTCTGGCTCCTATGTCACTGGGCGAATCTTAACGCTGTGCCTCTGTTTCTCCTTTTATTTTTAAAATGAGAGAGGTCAAGATGGGGGAAGATAAAAATAGCTGCAAGGTCCTTCTTGTCATTCCCCATGGTCAAATCGACTCTCCAAGCACTGATCATTTTACAGTTAAATTATTGTTGATGACTCATCCCTGTGCTCACCTTCAACAGAGTTAAAAAAAAAAAATGGCTATTTCAGATGCTGTTCATCTTCGCATCCGATTCAGCCACCTATTTTGGGGTTTTCATGTCGTCTGCCAGTATTTCTACTTTGCCTGACTGGCTTGAATGTTTTTTAAAAAGGCTTTCAGTATCAGTCTTTCGTGGTGACGGGAGCCCACAAGATGTGTATTCCTCTCGGAAATGAGTCACAGGAGACGTGGTGAGTCCCTTGCCTCTCTGTACTCCATCATTCCTCTAGGTTATTTTCATCCCCTACTTAGCTACATGCTTCCCAAATACTTTCAGAGAACTCACATCTCTTATCAGCTTCCCAAATGTTCACCCTGGGACTTTTCACTATGCTCTTGCTATGTGGCTTTATCTTAGAGAGATGCCCATGTGTTAACTTTCCTTGACAATGCAGAAGCCAGCGTTGGCTCAACATTTCTAGTCCTCAGCAACAAGTCCTAAAGGCACTAAGAAGAGCTTTCGTAGCCTTTGCTCTTCTTAAATGCTGAAGCATGAAGCCAAATCAGTCACTTTCTGTAAAGACCAAGGCCTGGGGTAATGCAGTTTACATACAAGCTTTGTGTTAGAGCCAAAATCCCAATGAATAATTAAAATCTTTAAATTTAGGTATTATTCTTGCTTATTATTAATAATCATAACAGTTATGCTTAACCTATTGTTATCATTATTATTATTGTCAGTAACATTAATAATAACTAAGCTTAAGGCAGACAATGGCTAAGCTAGGAGCTTTATACACATTAGCTGATATTATCACAACAGGATAATGCAGGTACTATTTTTTTTTTCCATTTGACAGATTAGAAAATGTGACAACGAAGTTAAGTAATCTATTCATGACCACACAGCATTTCGAACTCTGCTTGTGTGCCCCCGAAGCCTTGGCTTTAGCACCTATGCTGTGTAACATGTGGGGTGCTGAGCATTCTTTACATGGGGCAAAAGAGACAGGGGGAGTAAGGTAAGCCATAGACACCACTATTCCACGTGGGGTTGGCTTCTTTCTCTGTCCTGTATTCCTCATTTGCACCACCCAGATACAGGCTTTATGAGGCCCAACACTGCGTACTTACTTTGCCTGTGCTTACCCTCTGTCGGTCTGAGGCAGTGAATGAATGAATGAAACGTGTTTGTGTGCCGTGTAAGCCTATCGAGCAGGCCTACATTACTATATCAAGCACTTTACACGTATCGGCACTAGCCCAGCAGGTCCACATTTTAGCCTGGGCATATTTCTCCATGTTCTGTTGGAAAAAAAAAAAAAAAAAAAGGCCAACTGTAGAGCTTTAAGTGCTCTGGTTCTGAGGTCCATCCATGCGGATTGTGCAGGGTCAGCGCTGCAGCTCGGTGGAACCCATCACCTGGGTGCCCACAACCCTGGTAAACGCATCTCTTTCCAAAAATTGCTTTGTTCTTTTAAGAAAAATGGTATTAGAATATTATTTTTCTTTCCTTTAAAAAATTTCATTTATTTTTATTTATTTTAAAAAATTGCATTATTTTTCTTATTAGTGCTGTTATTATTAATGAAATACTATGAAATGTTAACTTTAATTGGGTTGAAAACATAGGAATCACCATAGCTTGGAGCATAATGTTCCACAAAAACAATTGAATAAATGGTACTGAGCAGTTGTATGAGGCCCACTGCCCGTGGATGACTCCCCAGAGATGGTCAGGTAGCTCTCCAGCATGTTCACTATTACCTTTGCCTTATCAACCTGGGTCCGTAAGTATAAGGAGGAGCATCTTTCTAGGAGCTAACAAGGAGACAAGGTGAAGGGTGTACCTGAGTCTGCCTTTCTAAAAGTCAGTAGATCTGGTTACATGTGACATCTTTTGGTAGGTGGGATCAGCAGGCTCAGGCTTGAGAGGCTTTTTAGTTGCAGAAATGGGGCAGCTGACCTTACAGGCTGGAAGTTTAGGGATAGAACTGGAACAGGACCAAACTCTGACTATGAGGTTAGAGCATGCAACTACCGCATGGCGCAGCAGAACAGAGCTTCCTAGAATAATTACTAGAAACAGAGAGCTCCAATAATAACTATTCCAATGTTTTGATCCAAAATGGTATGATGCTTCACTAAGTCAGAAGATCTTAACACACGGCTGGCTGAGGAAGTTACCTTGTTGTAACTGCGTGTATATTTTTCTGCACATTTCTAAGGAAGTGCAGAAAACTCAATCCTCAGACTGACCCTCCAGCTAAAATCAACACTGCTACATAAAATATAGGAAACATATTTTAAAGAAATTGATGAGTTGGCAAGAAAGTAAGAAATTTTCAAAGGTCAAAAACTAAGTGAAACTAGGAAGCCAGAAAAGAAAAAAAGAGTACTGAGGTTAGCTTTTGACTTAAGGACATTTCCTAGAGACCCAGATGACTTAAATTTTTGGTTTTGATCTATTTGCAGGGTGGGGCAAGGGACAGAAGATTAAAGTGTAGGGCTTCCCTAAGGCCATCATCCTATATCACAGAAACCTGGAATTCTAAAGGGTTAAATCCTTAGATAAAAGTGAAATATAATTATCCTTCACCACAGGCCACAGAGATTTTCTATCGCATAAGTTTCAAGAAATATAAGCCCACAAAAATATAAATTCACAAATAAACAAGCAAACAAAAAATATGTACAAGGAGACAAAGAACCATGTGCAAGAGCCAGCAGAAATATCAGCTGAGACTAGAAAACATTTCAGATATTAGAAGTATCAGACACAAAGTATAAAATAAATATGTTCAAAGATAGAAAAAGGTAGAATTTAGAAATATGAATAAGGAGTAAGATACTATTAAACATAGGACAAAGTATATTTGAAAACAGACTAATAAATATTAGAAATGAAAAATACAATCATTGAAGTTAAAAAGTCAGTTGACGGATTTAATGGCAAAGTACATACAACAGAAGAGATATTTAATAAACTGAGGAGTAGAGCTAAAAAAATTATCCTGGATGTAGCAAGAGAAAAAGGAAGGTTAGGACATGGTGGATAGAGTGAGAAAGTCTGACATGTCTAACCAGTTATGCAATAAGAGCACAGAAAGAGGGAACTAGGTTAAAGCAATACTCGAAGAGATAATGGTTTAGAATTTTCCAAAATAATGAAAGAGACCAATCATGAGATTCAGAAAGCCCAATCAATTCTAAGCAAAATAAGTTTAAAAAGAACTCTACAACTAGATACATTATGATAACATTACAGAAAAACAAAGAAGTCCTTAAAAGCAGCTTGAAAGAAAATACAGTTTGCTTACAAAAAGAGGGCTGAGAGTAGACTTCTCAATAGAAACAATGGAAGCCAGGAGTTGGTGAAATGTAAGCAGCAATGTACTCTGAGAAAATAACTGTAGATGTAGAATTACATATTGAGCAGAAATGTCTTCCAAGAATGAGGGCAAACGAAGACATTTTCAAACAAAGCCCCCAGTAAAGTAAATCTTAGAGTATGAATTCCAGACCAAGAAAAGTGATTCCTGATGGATGGTTTGATGCAAGAAGAAATGATAACTAAAGAAAGCATAAAGTATAGTTAATGCTATATAAAAATCCCAATATGAAATAATAAAAATACTAATAATCTAAAGTCTTGTAAGATTAAAAAAAATTACAAGATAGAATTAAATTATCCAATAACAAAGCGTATAATTTGGGAGAATGATTATCAAAGTGGAGATGTTCTAAGATTTTTGTGCTGTTAAGGGTAAAGGTACTGATTGATTGATTAAACTCAGACTTTGTTAAGTTAGAAGACATGATACAATTTCAGAGTAACCATTAAAAGAATAAAAAGTAAAGTATTTTGAGTCCAAACATTAAAAGAAAAAAGTGGAATGAGAAAAAAACTTCAATCCATAAGAAATAAGAAAAAAATAAGACTGAAAAGATGAGACAAATAGAAATCACAAAATAAGATGGAAGAAATAAACACAACTATATTGGTATTTCTATACATTTAAATGAACTAAAATACAATGAATGTTGTCTGGATTTAAATATAAATCCTGCTATGTATTGTTTATAAGAGGAACATCTAAAACATAAGGAGGGGCTCAGAAAGGTTGAAAGTGAAGACGTAAGAAAAGATATGTCACTGACATTAACTAAAAAAAAAAAAAAAAAGAATTTGGTGTAACCATGTTAAATCAGAATAAGGCAAATTACTACTACTAGAGAATCACTATATAATAACGAAGGAGCCAATTTTCAAGGAAGATTAACTTGTAACTATAAATGTAGACTCGAAATATATAAAATAAAAATAAAAACTACAAGAAGGAACAGATAAATCTTCCTGCATAGTGAAATACCTCTTTAAGTAATTAATTAAACAAGCCAACCCCCCAAAATCAGTGAAAATATATATGACTGAAAGATTGTTCTGAAAAGGGTCATCTTATTTTAGCTTCTCCCTTCTACTCTCCCTGAATCAGAGTTCTACGATTTTGCAAATAAGTACACATAGAAGCCAATGGCACACACATTCTTGAGACTTTCATCGCAATCATGTCTCCGTGGGAGGGTAAAGTTGAGGCCAGGATATGATGCGAGGGATGAGGACGACCTGGAAATTGGTGGTCACTTTTCTTTCACAACTTTGTGTCTCTGAATTTTAAGAAGTAGTGATGAATCACAGACATTTATATGAAAGTATCACGCTTCAGCTACAATTTGATAAATAACTATAATAATCTCTGGGTCGTTCACTTATTACTGGCCAAAAGAAGTGTATCATAATTAAAAAATAAACACACACACATGCACACACATACAGGCTACTTCCTTATACTATGATCAAATTATCCAAAGTCAGCTTTTTCAAAAAATATTCCTAAAGATTCATTTTACTTCTCACCCTCCAAAGTCATGGAGAAGGAAAGTTTTTTTTATATATAAAAATGAAAATACTATAAAGAGCATTTTATTTTATTTATTTTTGATAAAAGAGAGGACTAAGATTCTTTTACTTGATCTCACACCATTAAAATCCCAATGAAATATTTCTGGTTCCTTGAAGATTGTTATATAAAGAAGATTTGATTTTCCTGAGCAACTGGAAACATTTTCGTGAAGATGTGTTTCGCACTAAACATAACCTCTGGGTTTTTGGATTTTATGTGTGGAGATCAATTAAGGCAGTTTTGCTGACTTAACTGTTTTCTTCCCAGACCTGTTCTAGCTGTTTCATGTTTACCCCTTTTCTCTAGCACTCAAGGAGCTGCAAAGAGCAAGCAAAAGAAATGTTCAACTTTTTAAGTGCAGAGCTGAGTGTTCTTCACTGAAATGAACGCCAGCCGCTTTGAGCAGTTTTCTTAGGTCAAAATCCCTTAGAATAAAACTTACAAAGTCATTGTTTTCTTGCATCATTGCATATAAATAATTTATGAATCTATATTGTAATTTTTCTTACAGCTAAATCAGAGCTCTACGATTTTGCAAATAAGTCCACATAGAAGCCAATGGCACGCACATTCTTGAGACTATCATCACAATCAATGTTTGTTGTTGCTGTCAGCCTGTGCAATTTCTCTGATTAACTGTGAAAAGTGTTCTCCTTCATGAGTGATGTTCAGAAATAAAAAGATACTGTAAAAAGAGACAAGTACGGGTTCTAGAATGCGAATTCTTGGTGATCTTAAATGATGATGAATGAAAGAAAGATAGAAGGAGAAAAATTTGATTTGCTCCAACTAGGTTGACCCAGAAAAGAGAAGAGCAGAAAAACTGCTTTGCCTAAGGAAGCATGACATCGAGTCCTACAACAGCAGTACTCACTGTATGCAATATCGAAGCCTCACTTAATATGTATTGTATGGATCTGAAAGATGTTTAAATGCCAGTAATGAAAAAGTCTTTGCTCATTCTGTTTTTCTATTGCTGTTTTTCTCCTACTCATTGGCAACAGCTTCTATATTCTCCTCTGAGACTGTCTTAAGATCTGGGGTACAACTCCTTTGCTCTGGTCGAATTATGATCAAATGCAAAGTTCAGGTAGGTAAAATCGATGTTAAAAATCAACCTGGCTTGGAAAGAGATGCTGGTTTTCTAGGGCAATGTAGACACTCCCTCTGTAATAAGGATGTAGAGTTCTCCTAGAATTCTAAAATATTTAAAATACAACCTTTATCAGAACACGGTCTTATTTAAATTATAACTAGTTTTCTCTGTCATCCCCCAAAGTGTTGTGAACCGGATGATTATGTTCTAGTCACCTATAATTGGTTCATTTTAGTGCACAGTAAATATTTGTTGAATAAATAATGGATTTTTCTCTTTTTATTCAAATAAGGTTTGTCTTAGATTTGGAGAGAATAATGAAATAGATTTTTCTAATTTAAAAATCTCGGCTTGGTCAATGTGTTTGTGGTTGATGGTATTACATCTCAGTAACATGTCTATTTTTACTCTCTCTCACACAGAGGGACACACACCCTTGCCTTCTTGACTGTAGACTTGGTCATGTGACTTGCTTTGGCCAATGAGATGTAAATGGTGTGCTATGCCTCTTTCAGGTAGAGACTTTAGTAGCCACCTTTTGCCACATTCTCTATTTCCCCTGCCACTACAGCAGGCAAAACTCCAGATCATGACTGCCCTGTCACCCTGCATCCTGGAGTGAGGGTGATGATCATGTGTAGTTGACCCACAGCCAACCCAAAAATGGGCACTTGGCATGAACAAGAAATAAACACATGTTGCTGTGAGCCATTTGGGTGATTGTTTGTGGGTGCTGCATTGCCTAACCTGTCCTGTCCAGATCAAAACAGTATTGGAAGAGCATCCAAAGATATTACACAACCCAACTTCCAAAAAATTGTGAGCCAGCAAAATAGTGGTTTTGTTGCAACTGCTGTTTCATTCATTTACTGTCAACTTGCCTTTTTAAAAATAGCTTGGCCAGTCTCTTAGTAAGAAAATACTCATGAAGTCAGAGCCTTTGATAATAATGACCATGAATGAGCTTAAGTAATAAAATTATTGTGTATTGCAGATATCTTTCTACCTTTAACATTTATGAAGGGAAGTCAATTTTTACTCAAACAGGTTTCTTCTCATCTAATTTTCTCTACAATGTTTATGCCTAAGGTTTATTGCTAACAGTAAAGAGTGTCCAAGTATGTTACGGGAATAGCCAAATTCCCAGTACTTTAAAATGTATTCCATAGGCCCCAGAGCCAGTTAAAAGCTGATTGATTATACGACAAATACATCATAACCAGTATTTATGAAATATCCTATTTCTTCAGCTCTCTCATAAGTGTGAACATCACATTTGGGAGTTGTGGTGTGAATATCTCAGATAGCTATGAGAAAAAATTACTGCAGATTTTCCATGACAAGAAAAAGATTCTTAAAGCTGTTTAATAATTTAATAAAAGGTCTATGTCAAGTGACACCACTCATGAACACATATTTTAAAAGGTACGGTTCAAGCAGTGGAATATGGCTTGTGTATTCAGGCTTTCATAATCAACTCACCAAAACACCTATTACATAGCTGAATAAAGGACAAATATTGTGAATGAATGTGAAGATGGACTTTTTCATCTGATCAGTTCAGGACTGAGAACAAAGCTTCTGCTTAATTTCTTCAAGATATGGGCAAAGAGTTCTGGCATAAGATGGGATAATGAGCTATTAGATACGGCTATATTGAAGATGCTACAGATGTTTAATGTTTTCAGTTTGCATTTGGTCAATGATGATTCATTTGTTAATATACCTTCTACATATTATTTATTGGTGTAGTCTACCTTAGATTACAAAATCAAATTCCTCTTTCCTGTATACTAACGTTTTATGAGGCTCTGTACTAGATACTATTCCCTGGAAGAGACACAGTGTATCTAACTGGTTTAATAAGCAATATATATTTTTGTAAACAGTAATTCTTGCCTTTTCAATCATGCTAGCACTAACGACATGCTATGATGTAGATTGTACATGTTTGTTAGTTCAATTACGTGCTATACAATAGAGAAGAACTAATAAACACATTTGTTGATTGACTGATACCTATAGAATGCATCAATTTGGGTTTTATGGAAGTCTAGGAATTCTGAAAGAAATTTTCAAGTTTAAAGGGAAAAATAAGCATATCAATATTCCATAAAATAGATATAAAACCTATATAGCCATATTTGGGATCTTAAAAGTGTAACGTTTCACTTTTATGACATAGAGGTCAGCAAAGCTCTCGTTTAAATGTTTCTGAGGACAAAGGGGAGTTTAACACAGAGTTGCAAATGGTTTTGTAGGTAAAATGAAGCAAAAATGATTTTAGACCACTTATATCTAATATAAGGTGTGCAAAAGTTTCCCCCATTTAAAATATGTGGCATGACTTTATTGTTGGAAACCATTATGATTCTCTGGATGTGTCTTAAGGCAGTGATGTGGAATGAATTTCAGCATCTCCCAGGGAATTCTGTAGCCAGCGTGGCTATTCCTCTTCTTTTTCCCTGTAGTATATAACCCAATGCAATTAAACACAGCCTTGCCTGAGCTGAAAGAGAGGTCTATGCTTCCCCTATCTTCACTATTCTTCCACATGCCTGAAATAATAGCTTCCCAAGGTAAAAATAGCCCACTTTCCACTGGGCATGAGCTGAAAATTTCACATGAGGAGCAGGTATCCCACCCAGGTTTCCAACCATGCATATCATTGAATTAGATTTGTTCATTCTTCAAGCCTGTGAAATAAGCAGAATGTCCTGGAGATAAGCCATCATTTTATATGTATATTTTAAGATAGTCGCCTCTTGGGCCTCATCAACCACAAGCCTCCTAAATGGAAAGAAACTTGTGTCAGATGACTCTGTCTGTTCCCACATGCTGCTGAGGTTGCCTGGAGAAGGGTAGAAACCAGAAACAGAGACAGAATAAGTTGGGTGGTTTGGTTTTAATGTTTTGTATTTTCTCCCTGCTTTGAAAGTTCACTGTATTTTGTTCCTGTTACTACCAAGGGTTCACTGAAAATGAGACTGGGGTGTCTCGGTGGGGTTTTGCAGCAAATAGATAAAGCAGGTTCAGGCAAGACTGGGCAGTTCACAATCTGAAGTGGGTTGAGCAATAGCTGTTTGTTTGCTGGGGAGAATGGGGCATAATTTATTCAGCTGCAGCAGAGGCTGGAAGCCAATCTGGCCTTGACCCATTTATCTTTAGAAAACTAATTAAAGTAGGGAATCTGGTCTACTGTTGTTACTGAGGTTTTATTTTTTTTTTCCGTTAGGGCCAGCAAAGACTGGAGAGAGAGAGAGAGAGAGAGAGAGAGAGAGAGAGAAAGAGAATGTGTCTATATTGAGGTGGAAGGTGGAAAATACCAGTTTCACCCTGGTGAAAGACAGTGGCTGAGGCTCTAGATAGTAAAGTCGTTTCTTAAACACAGCCTGACATCCTTTTGAAATGCAAAATAGTGGATTTAGCCGGATGCAGAATCCTTTGAGGTGACAATGAAATGCCACGGCAATTTAAAATGAACAACAGACAGTTTCCTGAATCCTTACAACTAAGACTTCCTAAATCACACCAAAATGGCCCCAAAGAGGCATGGACGAACATTTTTATGGCCAGCACTTTACTCTGAAACTGGTATTAATCATCAGGCAGAAAATGAGGCCAGAATGTGAGTTGCTTTGTTCATTTTGTTTCAGAATGATAAAATAAAGAGTATTTTGCAAGTACTTGATATTTTGCAAGTACTTAAATCTATATGCAATAATATTAACAATACATTTTCACCAATAGCATACCAATGATTTTAAGAAGTTGTATTGTATTTTTTAATCATATCCAATCATATCCAATAATTTTGTTGGCCTATAGAAGATTGTAAGAGGCAAGCAGGAAAATCCAGCAGATGGGTTAGGTGGGGTAGCTTTTAAGATTTACATTCATTCTAATATGTTCAAGGAAGTCAGTCCTCTGGGGGAAACTACATTAGATAAGGATATTGGATTGCTTCTACTGTTGGGAAATCTGCAGTTATCATGAGAATGTGCTGGGAATGGCAGGCACATACTACCTGGGCTGAGCTGCTCTAGTTATACCAGTCGGACAAAACTAATGAACTCTGGCTTGTCTCATGATGTTTTCTCCTCCCATTTCCCATTTAGCATCAGGCGACCTTAAGCTATCTGTTTCCCTTGTTCCTTCCTCAAGGTCTTTCCCTAGGGTATTCCTGTTCCAGATTTACCTCTTAACTTTCTCACCTCATCCAAAATGTTCTGGGCTCAGAGAGCTGGAATGATGAATGAGATACCACTCAGGGAACAATTTTAAAGAAGAAACTTTAGATATAATGTTACCATGGCCTGAATTTAAGGCCAGGCAGACATGTAGCACCATGACGTTACATGTGGGCTGCATGAATAAATATGTGCCCATCTGGTGATTGTCACCTTCTCTCTGGCTGCACAATGCTCTGTAGGTCTTTACTATGGGCTATTACCAGCATGGAATGGTATTATGAAAAACCAGATTAGATAACTTAACTATATGATTATTATGGTTAATATATAAAGTCAGGTAAGAGAACCTTGGCATTCTTATCTTCAGCCCCAGTACAAACCAATTTCGTAGTGGAAAAATGTCCAATGCTCCCTCCCTAAATGCTCTAAAAGATATCAATAAATTCAGGCAAGAAAAAAAGTAAACAACCTATACCACAAACCATTTCTTAACCCCCTCAATTCTCTATGTCTGAGCTTATGGAAAAATTAACTCCTTAGACACGAGAGCTAATGTTTGCTTTTATTATCAGCTAGGTAATTATTCACTCAGTACAAGAAGAAAAAGCCAATATATTCTATCAGAGTAGAGCTAGTTTTTCAGGCAGACTACACACAGTCTGAATATTGCGATAGAATTTAAATCAGCCACCAAACGAGATATTTTTACACAAAGCTTAGATTATGAAACCTTGCCATTGGGAAAGAATACCAAATTGTTGTTAGTCATAAAGCAAGTAGAGAGGAGGTTACTAAACCCATTGGTCATGCACCATGTTCAATTGGCTCTCTAGATACTTTGGAAAGGGGTGGGGTAGGGGGGTGGAAGTGGAATTTCCCAGGGACTTTCCAAATGACTACAAAGACAAATGAGGATGAGAGAAAGAATAAGACCAAAGCTTACACTATGTTGCATTGTCCTCCACACAATCCTCTGGAAAGCAAGAGGAAAACAGATTTAAAGGAAAAAGAAAGAGAGATTATTCTATACATAATAGCACAGCACAGGTATAACGTTTAGCTTTGTAGGCCAGCATTCCACCCACCCCCATCCCAAACTCCCTCAGAACGACCAGTAAATATTTAAGAAGTCTGCACACACAGTACAATGTTGAGTACTTAATGGAGATTCAATGGTCTAAATCATCACTAACTTGCTAAATTAATTTCCAAGTCTGTTTATTTTTGTTTTTTTAATCTACTTTTATAAAATATATTCCTCTAAGATACACAATTTTAAGTACATTTTTGCTCTAATGAATCAGCTGCAGTAAGTAACAGACATTCCCTGCCCAAGTGTGTTCAGGAGCCATACAGCATGTTGTGCTCTAATTTTCTGAGCTGTACAACTAATTGCATTTTACAAAAGATAATCTGAAATACCACTGTATGCTTAAAAAATTGAGCTATTTTTGTGTTGATCTATTTTTACATTCTGTACTTCCAGTGATGTTCCAGTGGAACTTTCTTTAAAAAGTTATAGTTTTAATCAAATTACTTTGATTATATCGTTAAAAAAAAAAAAAAAGGAAGAGAACTAATCTCTTCCTTTATGCTAATAGTCACCTCTGGGCTGTGACAGAAGTTCTGCTAGGTTGAGTGTTGGTACAAGGAGACACCATGATGGTGGCACCAGACTGTTAACCAAATTAGTTAACAAATCATGGCTGCTGGCAGAAAGAGCTGAGTCAGCTTTCCATCAGCAGCTGAATTTATATAAATATATTCATTCATTATTGAATAATAAAAATAACTTTTGGGTAGCACGTCTGAAAGCTTCTAACAACCTAAACTGCTTTTTTATGTCCATATAACATTAGCGGAATGGAACGCTAACCTCCACCACACAGAAACAAATGAAAGTGTTTCCTAGTGACATAAAAGGATGTACACGTTCCTTATGAATATAATAGAGGTTAAATGACGGAATCAATGTATTATTAAGAGAGCATTTTGTTTTGTTTTCAATTATTTTATACAAGTTTTAGCAGCAGTTTACCCAGTTTGGTGTTAGGGGCTTTATTTTTAAAACCCCACAATCACCAGTTCATATAAAATAGTTTTATGATAACTGATATAAGAATAGTTACCAACAGATCCCAAAGTTAACACCACTGGTACTAATTTTAAATGGTCGCAAGAAGCAATTCTCTGAGAGCTTTATAGTTATTTTCAACTGTTGTGAAAGGGGTGGGTGATTGGAAGATTCTTTTGATGCTGTCCTTTTAAGAACTTTCTCTGCTGAAACACTCAGAAAAGTTAGGGGAAGTTTTTTCCAGTTATTCTCCTTTTCTCAGACATATGTTTCTTATAAATATTCAAGAAACATCTTTTTAGGGGAAAATTTAAACAGGAGTAGGCAACATGAGACTTGTTTATAAACAGTCAAAAAGGCTGTATGTAATGTATAGCAGACCCATCAGGAGAGTTCACCAATGCATTTATCTTGAAGAGGATTTTGTCTGACTGTCGCACAGCACAGTCTGGCCAAGGCAACTCCCTCACCTTTCCACTATTCAGATCTATGTTGAATCTGCAAAGGGAGTAAAAGCTTTGTGAGAGCCAACGGCTGCGAACAGAGATCCTGATGTTAGCTTCGGTCTCACTAGTGTTTCTCAAGAATAACCTTGTATGGCTCTTTTTAATGTGGAAATAGCCCCTTGCTCTTAGGTGCTGGGAAAGTAGCTCCAGGTAGGTTTATGGCTGGTTGTGAATTACAAATCACTAATTCTTACAATTTAGGAAGGAATCAGAATACAATTCAATTAAAAATTAATAAAACTGACATTTTCCCTCAGAGAGCCTAGAGCCACACCTATAAGGAAGTACTATATGCTGTCAAATAACATTTTAGAATAAAATTGGCTTATTGATTTAAATTCCTATGCTGAATCCAGCCTTTATATACTGAGTCTGGTCCTTGTTTATATGATTAACCATTATTAATTGTTTTTAGAAAAAGTTGATTAAGATTTGGGGGGGGGTGCTCAAAATAGAAAAGCTTAAATTAGTTTACTACTTGCCAATACACTTGAAGACCTTTATATTTGGGGAATTTTGAAGATCACCAATGAAGTTCCTTTATAAAAGTTTCAAATTTCAACTTTTGGATCAGATTTTAAACATCATGCGACATTCTCAATGTGTCCATGCTTTACTTAGGTTGTGCTAAATTGCATAAATACTGTTGTCTTGAGAAAAATACTTTCCTTGCTCTACTTCTGTTTGTGAGTATGAGCATGAGCGTGAGTGTGTGTGTGTGTATTCATTTCTCCTGGGAAGGAGAGAAAACTGTGCTTCTGTTTCAAAGGGAAAAAATTAATTAGTAGTCATAGATACCATTATATTGTTCAAATTTAATGTAATTTTAGTGTATAATGTATCTGAATTGTTTTTAAATTTTATTTTATTGTGGTAAGAACACTTATCATGAGATGTACCTTCTTAACAGATTTTTAAGCCCACAGTATGGTATTGTTATCTACAGGCACAATGTTGTACAGATCTTCAGAATTTATTGACCTTAATTGTGTCTTAGTTCTTAAATGAGAGTTTATAAACAATTCTGAAAATCTGAATTGTTCTAATAACTTACTTTAGAGCCAAGTAAAATAGTAGAGAGAGAAAGAGAAAGAGAGTGAGATCAAACTCATACTTACCATTTGTGCTTCTGGTTAAAAGTTTCCAGATATATAATGGAATTTATAAAGTAAAATCCCAAACAACATAATCTTATGAAACCATCATTTCTTTAAAACAACTAGCTAGCTGTTTGGAAAAATCTAATTGGTTGCATTTTTTAAGAAAAAACAGGGGTGACTAATTTTAAATTTTTCCTGAAACTCTGAATAGAGAATAAATATAACCAAGGTAAAATAAAAAGTCGAAGCAATTATCCAGATAATTCTTTTTAAAAACCTACACTAAAGAAGGGGAATTATTTGCTAATAAACTGTAATAAATTTATATAATTTATTTATATAATAAATTCATATATTTATATAATATATTTATATATTTATATAATAAATTTAATAACTTAGTGGTTAACAATGCCATTTACCCCTTTACCTTGGCACTATGTGGATAGGCCTTTATGCTGTCAGTACTTCTGATTTTTATAGAGAAAATTGCTGATATGTCCTTAAGTTGAGGCCAAACTCAACCAATTTAATCTTATGAGTTCTACACTTTAGAAAGACATTAACTAAAATGATAAAGTAGTTTATTATGGTGACTACAAAAGTATTTTTGTAACTAGAAACCCTTGAGATCTGAGTTTATATGACATATTCAGATGTGGTTCAAATGTTTTATGACCTTAAGGTTCTTATCTGCTAATTTTACATCAAGATAATTGGCAAAGCATTAATAGCACTTACGATTACAGGTATATAAGCTGTTTATAGTACTATAAATAGTATAAATTGCATTGAAAATAACTGGGCAATATTTCTATGAAATTATGAGATTTTCATTATTTATAGCAAAATTTGACTTTAAAAAACACATTGAAAATTGTGTTTACTATGTTCATGGTTGTATTCTCCAAGTAAATTGTTTTGATGATAGATATCATTCGGTTCCCTGACACACATTTAAATAGATCAAAGAGTGAATATATCTAAAGATTCTAACTTTTTAAAGACATATAAAAAAGAAAAAAATAATAGTAATATTCATCTGAGGTTTCCTGGCCAGGTGTTTCAAACAGACAACTTTACATATAAGGAGAATTCACAATAAAGTTACACTGTATCATAACTGAATAAATAACTTTGGCAGATAAATAAGAAATGTGTTATTGTATAATTATATCTCTGGAAGATATAGTAACTTAGTCTTCAAATTAATATTTCAGAAGAAATATGAAGTTGAAAATTTGGCCACTGCATGAGTGGATTAATGGTGATAAGAATTCTTAAATAATCTAATTCTTGACCTAAAAGGAAGATCTCATTACTTTTCAATATTCTAATTAAGACCAGGAGCAGATATAAGAGTAAGATGACTTTTTCCCATCACATCTTCTGAAGAATAACCTTGGTAACAGAAAGCAGCCACGATGGCCATCAATCTGAGAGAACTCACCAGCCGGTCCAAGCTCGTGCCTGCAGCGGTTGTTGGTCTTTCCTCAGGATTGTAAGGCCTGAACCGTGTATTAAAATTTTCAGGAGCTGAGCGGGCGGATCTGAGGGCTGGTGCAGGTTTGGGTTGACCGCATCCCTGAAAGACCTGGAAGAAACATTGAAAAGTTAAGAAAGTTACACATTGAGTTTCTTCCTAAGATTATGATGCCAAAGTGTGCAATACAATGGCTTTGACATTTTTTATGGAACTCTTACTTTCAATAAACTCTGAGCTTGAGATTTAAACAGATCTCACTAATATAATAGAAAGAATTACCCAGACAGACATGGAGTGAGTATGTGCCCTGATTCCTATTTTCAACACGTACAATCGATCCTCATTATTCACAGATGCCATATTTGTGAGTTTGCCTACTCACTAAAATTCATTTGTAAGCCCAAAATCAATACTCATGCACTTTGGCAGACATGGATAGAGTGACAAAATGACAAAATTTAGGGTTGCTCTATATGAGTGTTCCTGGCCGAGTTCAAACAAGGGGAGGCTCTGTCTTCGACTTGGTTATCAGATCCACTGATGATTGGTCACAGGCCTTGTGTTCAATTAACCCTGATTTTACTTAATAATGGCCCTGACACACTGAAAGTAGTGATGCTGGCAATTCAGATATGATAAAGAAAAGCTCGAAGTGCTTCCTTTAAGTGAAAATGTAGGAATGTATAGGAAAAAACATAGTATGCATAGGATTTGATACTTTCAGAAGTTTTAGGCATCCACTGGGAGTCTCAGACAGTATATCCCATGGATATGGGGGATTTTTGTATTAAAAATACGAATGTAATAATTATTTCATACGATGTTCGCAGGACCAAAGGAATTGTGTTCCAGATATTTTTATGTACTTGAATTTGGAATTCAATATATATCTATTTGGGATTCCTGTTATCATGACAAATATATTTTATGTATACCATATAATGCCGAAAAAACTTCAGTGATGCCCCTTTGAATAATGAAAATCTCTACTGGAAGAATTCTTTGAAAACATTCTCTTGAGCAGTGGTGTGAAAATAGGACAAGCAAATATTGATGAAGTCCATATAATGACAGTTTCTTCTAATTTCCTTGTTGACAGCTGTTCATGTCACAGTTAAGAATGCTGTGGGAAATCAAACATTTAATTGTAATGATCTTAGGGACTACACTGCCAGTTCTTTTCCACAGTGTTTTCACTCAGGATGGTGTGGGGATATCTCTTTGCTGTTTTTAGCAGAAGCTTCGTACTCTGCTATTTATTGAGAAATAATACCTTTACTAAAATTACAGGAAATATAGTAAGATTTTCAGGAAATTTTGATAAAGTTTAACTTGATGTTTCTCCCATTTCTACACAGGAGATGATTCTACTCTTAGATACTTTTTTTCAGTATACTTTTTTGGTACTATTTATGTCAGCTAATTCTTAACTTACATGTGTATGTTTAGAATGCATTCCTTCTGGTTTTGTAATTTGATTCTGTGTTGTTTAACTCTGAAAGAAGCATTTTTCATCAGGCTTTTTATGGGATTCTGCTGAAGTACACAGAGAGCTCTTGAGTGCCATTACCAATGACAAATTCCATCTTGAGATACCATTCATTTAGTTTTACCACTACAGGTAATTTCTCTTTTGTTGTATTCAAAAGTTCTCCTACAACTCAGCATTTTGCAGAGCAGGAGGCACTTTGTCTTTGCATTCTTGGAGATTGGTTTTAACACACTATTGATTATTCTTCTCTCACACAATTTCAGAAGTTGATGGTATAAACCAGTGAGATAACGATAGTGGGCCCTTTCCTCCCTAGGGCCTAAATCCCTTCCTGGTGGCAAGGTCACTGCCAAGGTCATGGCTGATGGAGGGCATTAGCGTTTCCAAAGCTCCAGGGTTCTGCTGAGCATGCTAGTTTGGATTGCTTTGAATATGACAGCTGACTTTTAAAAAGTACAATGCCTAAAGCAAAACAATATTGATGGCCTGGCCGAGATTTCTTGAAGCTGGGCACTGAAAGAGTTAACAGACCTTCCTAATTTGCCCTTTGGAAAAATCTGGCTCCCTGGTTTAAGTTAAATCAAAGGAACGAGAAATGCCCTGAAAGAACATTATTGTTCTAGAGGATATTTTATCATAATGGAAAACTTTACCACTTGTTTGATTGTTTTAGGAGGGTTTTAATTATAACAGAATATGCCTTAGTTGATTTAGCATAGTAACTTTCTGTTATTTTTATATCAGATTTGGATTTTGAAGACGGCTTCGGTGTAGAAATTGCTGGGTCTATGATCCAAACTGAAGAACACAGTGACTCCTAATTATTGTGGAAACAACAACTAACCCCATAATCCGGGGGAAATCTACATAAAAACTTGTCAAGATATGAATCTTGAAGGTCCTTCAACACAGATTCTGTTAAGCCCTTAGAAAAGGAAATTGTCATAAGAGAGACTTTAGTGAGGAAGTGTCAGGCCTAGGAATCAAGAGCTGTTTTTCAGAATTTTACAGACCTAAAGTGAACAGTGGAAAAGGGGCTGGAGAATCAACTTGGACATGATTAAAAACCCTAGTATGATTCTCATGCAGAGAATATATCGTAAATAGCACAAATCTGTCATATAACTTAGATGATTTACGAAGTGAAAATTATAATTTTATCTTTGATACATGTATTATAAAAACATGAAGTTCACATGGTGGATGACAAAAGGAATTATGCAGAACATGTGGACTGTCTCAGATGCTTTCCTGAGCTTGCTTTTGTAGCAGTATAGTTAGACAAAGTTCTGTGGCTCTTGAGGCCCAGGTCTACACTGAAAAGACCAATGAGCCTTTTTCCTGGTGATCTGGGTACCTTAATGTTTTATATTTGCAATAAGAGGAGACACAAAAAAGGGATAATGTAGCAGAGGCAGGCTGGGGGAGCGGTGGCTTAGGTTAAATGAGAGTCGGGACATCAAGGTTCTCCACAGAGTGGTCAGGGCTGGAGATGTAGTTTTGAATCATTAGCCTGAAGATGGTATTTAAAGGTCTGAAACTGGTTGCATTTACCAAGGGCAAGTATGTAGATAGGTGGCAAATGGGACTGAGAACAAGCGGTTCCATGCTAACATTCAAAGGATCTTCCCTGAGCCTTCCTTAGTTGCCTGCTCTATCAAATGGGAATAAAAATGTTTACCACATAGATAGACTCTGATGAGAAAATGAAATACATAAGGTAGGGAAACAGAAGCCAGTGTCTGGGAAAGTAGGTGCTTGATAAGAATTAGCTAATTATATCAATCTATGGTCTGGTCTTTCTAGAAGTTTTGGTTTCTGAGTACGGAGATTTGAAGAAAAAAAAAAAAACCATTTGGGCTGATGTTTCTTAAATGCTTTCCACAAAATATTATTTTCAGGGGCTAACAGCCATTACATAAGCAATGGAGTACATGTGTTAAGGTTAAAACAGGTCTCTTAGCAGGGCTTCGTCATGCCAACGTGTGTTCTGACTTGTCAAAAGGGAGGTAATGTTTCCCAAAATTATCTGGCCATGGGTTCCCCAGGAGGTTCTCACAAGATGGGTGTTCCAGGAAACATACCCTGGGAAGCACTGTGAAGCTTGCTCTAACTGGCCAAGAGAAGGAGCGATTCACATGAAATTGCATTTACTTAGAGGTATTTGTGAAGCCATTCTACGTGCCACTACCTTTAATTAGAGAGATAAAATATTATTTTAAGACACTCAAGGTCTTCTCTTTCCAACAGAACAGAAGTTTCTAGAGAATACAGCTTCAGGCTAAGCTGCCTCATTGTGGAACAAATCATTAGCTCTACTCCTTGAAGAAACGGAATCAGTATTACCTCCTGCCTGTGTCCCTCCGAGAGATGGTGAAAGGGATAATTAGATAATTTGGAAAAGTTTTTGAAAGTCCTAATGTAGACAGATGCTACAGATGTACAAAAGAATTATCTATCCTTCCCTCCTAGCTGTGACTCACAAAACCTGTGAATTTCCGAAAGATAAGTGGCGCATGCATCCTCTCTTAAGAGGATTACTAAAATAATGTTTCAAAAGTCTGTTGGCATTCTGAGATTAAAGAAGTTGACATTAAAGATAGAAAGTGCTGAAAAAAGAGCTGTTTGGGAGGGACGAGAAAGAGAAGGAGGTGTGCTGGTAACAGGTTTGAATGCTGTGTCTCAGGTTTCTAAATACAAGTATGTTTCCTTTAACAATGCCGCAGCATCTTAAAATATTTCCCTTAATATAACTAAGACTGTGTGTACTTTTTCAGAGGTCCCCATAGCTTTATACCTATATCTTTTGTCTTCTTTATCTTCTGCAGGTTGATTATACATTCACAGAAGTCTGGCAACCCAAGAAGCAATGGTTGCAGATCAATCCTGTCTTAACTCGTCTATCTTTTTAAAAAAATTTCTATCTTCTAGTTTCTATGCAGTGAGTGTTTATTATGGTGGGAAAGATGTGCTATTCCCATAAATTGTTTTGAAATTTGCAAACAGAACTCTGATCATTTATATTAATATAGGTGGCAGTTAATGCTACCTAGATTTAATTGGAATTGATGTTTTGAGAGTAATGTTTTATTTACTTATTAGATTCTAATTTGTATTACAGTGTTAATAAATGAACTATTTGTTAGATGACCATTTGGGGAATTCAAATCTATCCCATTTGTTCCTAAGGAAACAGAAACTATCATATCTGCATTGGCTCTGCATATATTTTGTACAAGTGCAGCCATGATTTTCATAAGAGACAGCTGTGGTATAATAGAAAGGTCATGAATAACAGTTTAAAAGCTTGGAGTCCCAACTTCGGTCTTTCTCCTGACACGTGTGTGACTTTGGGGTAACATGTTCTCCCCAACTCTCAAGGCTATTGTGAAGATAAAATAATATGATGCTTAGAAAAGACACTGAAAAAATGAGAGAGAAAGGTATATTATTATTTTATCTGAAGTAATCTGTAATTAAATAGGACAATAACAGGTAAAAAAATGAATTTATGGATTATGCAGAGTGATGCATGAATAATTTAAGGTCCATGAAGAGTAGGATCTTATACGTTTTGCTTATACTGTATCCCAGAATTTGTAAAAGATCCCAGCACACAGTATGTGTTTGAAAAAAAAAATCGGGAATAAAAGATAATGTATAAATGAAAATTTTAGTTATAATTTCCCCCTTTTGCAAACATTATTGAAGGCAATTAGGAGGTAGGTATCTGCAATGAAAAGAAAAGAAAGGAAAGAGAACTAACCTTTATCGAGTGTCTATTATGGACCAGATACTCTCTATGCTATGAGTTTTATACTTATCTCAAAGAATCAATTATCTCTTCAAAATCAAAGTTTAACACATCTTCCCTAGGCTTCAGAAAATAGAATGAATCATGCATTTATGAAAAAAATCATTTGCTATTTCTTTACTGTATTTACCGTGTATGCCAACTTAAAGCAAAACCAAATCAACAACTTTAAGCTAATAACTAGAACCAAAAAATCTTCTTTCTTAATCATTTGATAGTAGCTACTCATTGTGTTTGACAAGTGAGTTAGAGAGCGGAGGACTTTGTGTACAAAATTGTCAGGCTCGGCTCTCTCATTGTTGGTGGGCAAACTAAGAGCCATGGATTCTGGAGATAACTGGGCTCACATCTCAGGCAATGGCTGTTTCTTGTAGCAAAGTGGAAAACAGCTTGGGCTGTATGCAAAGCCTACCTTCCTAATTCTTCCACTCTGTCAAAATGGGAAGCAGCAGCACCCACACATTGCAGAGGTTGTATCTATCCCTGTCCCTAATTGTCTAGGCGCAGTGCAGAGCTGGGGGTTCTTTCTCAAAGTGAAGGTGAAATGTGAAGGGTGACATAGGTGTGCAAAGGGATGTCCATGTATCATTGGTAAATGTGAAGAAGTTAAAATATTTTTAAGAAACATTTCATTAAATGTAGTAGCAAGAAGAGCTACATCGTCACCATGGTACAAGATTGAAGTGTCATTCTAGAGCCTCATTTCACACACTTTTTTTCTGGTTCCTAACAGCATTCTGCTAATATACTATGAAGTGTTTTCCTGAATATAAATTTAAAACGTTTTAATAATGACTTCTTTCTTTAGCTATAAAATCATTATACTCATTACATAAACATTTTAAGTATCAGGATTTTTTATTTTTATTTTTATTAGTTTGTCAATTGTTTTCATGGAGTCTCATTTAAGAAAACAGGTTTTCATCCTTACGTCTCAGAAAAATCTCTCCTCTCATCTTCCTTCCCCTTTCCTTTCCTCTTCCCCTCCCTTCCTTTCTCATTCTCTTCCTCTCTTTCTCTTGCTCCCTGATACATGCATTTCTTTTCTTAAAGATTGATTACAATGGTCTTTTGGCCAAGTTTGCTGGCAAACTCTTAAGTCCCTAGATGGGTTCAGGATTTTGTGAAAAAATTCTTGGTTATACTGAATCAAGTCAAGTCATCGAGTTCAGTTTTGGCTGCTTTTCATTGGCTTCATTTTTCGAAAGCCAGCTACTGTTTTAGTTTTAAGGTTTTAAAAATTTACTCTGATGCTTATGCAGCTAGGTTCCAGAAAATATCAGATTTGTTACATACTTCTTAAAATAGTTTCTTCAATAAAAGCAAATTCTTTCCATTGGCTTGAGGACATAATTTTTTTTCTCTTTCCTTGAAGGTTTTGCATTCCTTAAATAACAGAACACCTTAATATTTCCTCCCAAATGGTGAGTAGTGGGGAGTTACAAGAAACTGAACAAAGCATATTTTGAGTGTGGAGAGAAAGAAACCCTAACTTTGTTGGCCTGGCTAAATGATGATTTCATACTGTATTAGTTTATAAGGTTTAAAGCAATTTTTAAAAGATCACTTTGCAGAATTTACATAAACATGCAAATTTCAGCATGTTTCATCTGTATCATCCATTCAACCCACCACACAACAAATATTTGTTGAGTGTCACTAAGGTCACACATAGGTGCTGGGAATATGCCAACTGGACATGTCCCTGTTCCCATGAGAGTTCTGACAATAAATCAGGCAATTACGATGGAATATAATAACTGTAATGAGAGTACCCATGAGGGGTAACTAACCCAGACTGGAGAGTCAGAGAAAGCTTCCTAGAATAGCAATGGTGTACCGGAACTAGCTCTTACTGGCTTACAAGACCATTTGTGAATTTTGCAAGCCAGTCATTAAACAAAATGATTATTAAAAGTTAAACTGTATAAACTAAAAATTATATAAATTACATCAAAAACAAAGTAATACATATTCAAAATATTACTTTCTAATTATTTTAGTATTATCTATACTCTTGGAGCTATGCCAATTATATATGGGGTTATTTATGTATAATTATGTCGTGTTGTGTTATACTCTGTGTTCAGTGATATCATGTTGATAGCTTGAAAATACCATAGTATTTGGCAAATACTACAAACTAGCATGTTTTTTGGCACAGAGAGCTGATTGTGCAAACATTTACTAGTTTACCATTGAATCTTGCCTGGAAAGTAACGAAATAATTGAAGTATACCTGGCAAATGATGTGTACTGGGGGTGGGAGATGGAGAGGATAGAATATTACAGGATGAGGAAACAGCATATAAAAAAGCATGAAGATGACAGAGGATGGTTCTGAACAACATATTGTCTAGTCCATATAGAGGTTCTCTTACCTCCCAGATTAAAAACTTCTGTTAGGACTCAGGCCGATTTGGTTTTATTCACTATTATCTTCGTGCTATCTAGTATGGCATTCAGAGGATAATCGATGCTCAATAACTACTTGCTTTAATAATTTAAGGTGAGGAGAGTGGTGAGTAGTGGGGCCAAAGGGGCAGGCTAAGGACCATATCATGTAGGGCTATGTATGGGCTCTATTCTAATGGCAACAGAGAACCATGGAAAGATATTGAGCAGAAGAATAATGTAAACTTATTTGCATTGTCAACGATCCCTCTGGCTACAGTGTGGGGAATGAATTGGAGTGTGGCAAAACCAAAGGCAGGAAATTAATTAGGAGGCTATAACTCCTGTGTGTGACGATGGAATTAGGGGAGCTACTATAAGTAGAGTTGAGAGACATTTAGAAAGACGATTGAATAGATTTCATTATGGACTGATTATGAGGTAAAGGAGAGGGGAAAGTTGAAGAGTCAGCAGGGTTTTTTGCCAGGACAAAAGAGAGGTAGGAAGTGTTCTCTGGGATAAACCCTGGGGGCAGGAAGGGTTCCTAGGAGGACTATGAGCTCCAGTTAGATAGGCATATTTGAGGTGGCAGGTGGAGGTGTGCAGCAGCCACTTTGATAAACAGGTGTGAACAGGAGAGTAATTTGGGATAGAGATTTGGGATAAAAACTCCTACTGTTGCTATAGCAAACAGAAAATTGAGTCCGAGGCACTCCAAATTGTCTACACAAGAATTCTTTTTGTCACCCACCCACATGAACCCCATGGTTTGAAAATGTTTTGTCTAGCTAACAGATTACATGTATTTGTAAATAATTTATTGATTTTCAATTTGTAAGACATCTAAGCTATTTGGCTAATGGTGTGCAAGACATATTCTTGGACAATAAAAGAGGTGAAATGAAAGAAATGTGCAAAATGTATTAGAAGAAAACATCTACAGAAAGTTATATATCATTCAGTTTTCTGGCAGAACAAGTAGCTATCAACGAACAGAAGTAGCTCCTTCAGACATTTAAATATAGGCTGGCTGGGGCAATGGCTCTACCGTGCTCACACCATATCCTTGAGTACAAGGAAAGTACTAAGAGCTGGGGATAACTGTGTATTTGTGAGACCAGGCAGAGGAGACTGAAATTTCTCTGACATGATAATCCACTGTCCATGGGAAGCGTGGTCCTAAGCCGTTCTCGTTAAGGCAGGAGGGCGTTGGAAGAAGATTTCTTTCGGGAGAGCAAGAGAGAACTTTCTGCTTCTCTGAGAACATAATGAGTGTCAAAAACCGAACTGAGTGTAAATCACCTACACTTAAGTATAGTATATTAAATGTAACCTTCTCATCTTTTGCCCTGAAGTTAAAGTGAAAGAAAATCTTAAGATAAATCTCCTAAGATTACAGATAATCAGGAGTTTCATTTTATCATCAAAAGGAGAAAAAAAAAATTAGTTTTATTTCTTTTACATGGAAGAAAAGTTAAAACTAGTTCGCTTTGGTGCATATCCTATAAATGCATCATAAGCATTTTCCTCAAACCTTCATTTTACTTTATAAAAAAGAGGTACCCCCCACCCTGTATCTAGCATCTGAAAAATCTGACCCTATTATTCTGGCCCTATGTTACAGACAGCAATTGAACAGATTCTGGTTTTCTGTATAAAAATGAAGAAATCAAAGAATAAAAAATATTTCAAGGTCACTACTTCTTGGTGAGGTATTATAAGTGAAAGCTGATGGGCAGAACATAAACTTTGAAATTTGAATAACCAGAGAAAGTATTCTGAATCTAGAAAGCATGAGAACTTGCTCTTTTCTTTTTAAAAGAAAACTAAAGAAATAGAAATGGGACATAAAGCTTTGCAAATAGTATGACCATTTGCTTTCTTCTCAGAGATCAGACAGAAGGGACCAAACCACTTGTCAATGGAGCAGAGCAATTGTTTTGCTAATGTAAGAATAATGTGATATTAGGCAGAGGTCACTGAAATATCTTTAAAACTCTTTGCTGGCATTGGCACGGCAAACAAGAACAGACTAGATGTTGGGTTGTCAACCTTTGTCTCCACCCACTCTGCTCTTCCCTTCAGCCTGCTTTCTTCTGAGGGTCTGTTCATTAGACATTTATTCAGAGCCATATCATACCATGTCATAGGCCAGGCAGAAATACCTATCCCTTTCGAAGTGGTTCTCTGCCATTAAAAATATCATCTTGCATGAATGAATTTAGATGCAGGTGTGTTTCTATTTAACCTGCTCTTCTGATCTTAGATGCTAATGATAAGTTCACAGACCATCATAAATGAGGTAAAGCCATAGAGTCCATGTTCTTTATAATTAACGTACCATAGACATTTTCAATAATAACTATTAAAATGCTTAACTTTTATGAGTGGTTTTCATTTGACATATTCCATACTAAGCATTTAATATGGATTATATCATTTTATTCTCCCATGACTCGATGAGCAGGTACTCCTAGAATCCTCATTTTTAATGTAAGTTAACTGAGTTTAGACAGAGAAGGAATTTGCCCTAAGTGACACAACTAGTAAAAACCAGATCCTGGATCTGTATGATGTCAAAATCTGATCTTATAACCTTTATGCTTTTCTAAAGAATACTAGACTAACTTCAAGTACATTTTAAGGATTTTCTATTCCTTACTGTTAAAATATCTGGCATTATACTTTCATACTCTGAATTCAACTCAGCAAAATAAAATGTTTCTTCCATGTGTAAAATGACATGTTTAGATGGTTCTCTGTATAATCTAAGACTGAGTAAGATATAGTTCCTGTCTTCTCATAATTTATAATCCCTGGAAGAAGGAGGTAAGTACAAAAGTAATCATGCTACAAGGATTAAAATGTTTACTGCCTTAAGAAGGGCACATGTAATACTGAGGCTCAAAGACAGGGAAGATAAACACTATCTTCTCTGAATAAACATATATTTATTTAAACTAAATTATAAATGTTGTCTTCGTAGTGGAAAGAAGATATTTTCTCCATGTGAATTCCCAAGATATTATTCATACCTAAAGATCCAGAGAAAAGAAAAATATTTGGATGCTAGGAAAAGAAACCTAATTATTAGTGAAGAGATAATATTAGTAAAATTATAAACTGTTAGAGCTGAAAAGGACACATTTCAATCAACCCCTCATTCTCCAGATGAGGAAACTAAGACTAGTTATAGGCAGAAACTATTATATTCTTTTTCCATTCTCTTAGGCTTTTTCATCTATATTTGATATGCAGATTCAGAAAGAATCGTCTGAAGAAAATTAAACACCTGAAGGCCATCCTGCTCTTCTGTAATGGGTTCTACTCTCATCTATAATAAGTATTAATTGAATGGATGGTTTCAATTGGAATATAATACGTCTTCCTTCTTAATTTAGATTATATCTGACAAACCAATTTTTTCCTGGATTAGGTTTGAAATTGCTCCTAATATAGTTAAATTATATTGAGTGAGATCAGTTTCATCTTCCCTGATAGGATAAGAAGGAATTATCAACACATCTAAAATTCAAAGGCAGAGACTCAGAAACTTTTGTTCTCTCTTCCCATGGGGGAATTTCCAAAAACCTGCAAAGTTCTTTGATTTGGGTGGGTAACAGAAGTGGTGGAATAATGAGAGTGTTTTCCTGTCTTTGATGAAGATTGTGAAGTTGGTGAATGTAATAAGCTTGGTTGGAGCTTGAAGAGCTAACAGCTTATGTTTCTTATTAGTAGGTTCCCTGTAGTATGTTTCAGGCAACAGCCATCCAGTGCTGATGAGTATCTGGTCCTGGTGGGAAGACGCTTACTGAGGAAACAGTGGCATATACTGGAAGATCTTTTTCTTTGGATCAGACAGCTCTGGGCTGTGATCCCAGCCCAGCCACTTGTTAGTTGGAACACCTCAAACAAGCTACTTCATCTCTCTAAATTTAACATTCTTTACCTATAAATTTAACATTTTTTTACTTACAAAGGAAATGAATACTTTATATTATTGCAGTGAAGATTCGAAATAGATATATAAGGCATCTAGAAAAGGAATGACACGAGAGCAGAGAATTTGTTTTTCCTCTACTATATTCTTCATGTCTGGTACGTGGCAGTGTATTTGTTGAATAAATACAGTAGGGGCTCAATTAATAGTAGCCATGATAATTATCATGGTTACTAGGTGATTATTTGTGTAAAAGAACCAATAAAAGTTTTAATATGCTATGTCCTCAGTCTTTAAAAATATACATATATATCATATGTCATATCATATTGTACAAAAGATATACAAATCAAGAATCTGAAAAGAGTGCCATAATATATTACCACAATAATATAACTTCATTATAAATATTGGTTGGACAATGTATTTTTTTAAAGGAATGTCAGTGTGCTTACTCCTAACAGCTTAGCCGTGGGCTAAATCAGAGAGGAAAAGGATCTGACAATACTTACAAAAACAGATCTAAGACAAGATTGGGTATGAACATACATGGTGGGATGAATCTTCTCATTGGTCTGTAAATATCACTAATTCATGATTTCAGTGATGAAGTACAAAAGATTAGCTAGCTGTTCCCTACTATAGATATAGTGAGAACCACTGCGTTAGAGAAGGGGGAGTTCTTATCTGAAACTATGGTGTGTTCATCTTTTGCCTCCAGAAAGAAGAAGAAAGAAAAAACTAGACTGTTATATTTTGTACTATTACAATCTCTAGGGAAGATTAGAAGCAATGAATGACGATCTAGATAAGAGAATTATTTCATTCGCATTTAGAATGGTGGGACGTTCTAGGCATACTTTAAAGGAAATCAGACAGAAAAACAGACAATTCAAGTCCTGCTGGCTTTACCACCTGTTTCCTTATCTTCTCATGTAAGTTTTGCTGAAAACTATTGCACTTTCTCTTAATACTTGGTCTATTCAGCAAATATTTACTGAACCCTACCCTTGTGTGAGATTGGCTTTGCAGGCACCCACATCATTTTCATGCAGTGACTAGCAATGTGGTTCTGCAGTCAGACACTTCTCTATATACTTACTTCTCAAGCACCATGAGACCTTTATAAATTCCTTAACTATTCTAAGCTTTGATTTCTCACCTGGAAAATAAGGGAGATCTATCTCATCGCAAGCATTGCTATGTTACAAAAAATAAACCGTATAAAGCACAGTACAGTCCCTGGCAGTAAGCGCTCAACAAATGGCCTACAGTTATAAATATTGTTGCTTTTCTGAAAGAAGCTCTGGAATGACTGCTGTAATAAAGTAAATGATTTTCCAAGGAGAAGTTGCCAGTAATATCCTGGAGTAAAAAGTCATTTTAACTTGTAAGGTTTATAACTCTCAGGATATCTGGCCTCCAATTAAGAAATAGTTTCTGACCTCACCAGAAGCTTGCCTATCAGTAGTTAACGAAGTCTCTGGTTATACAAATACTCCAACAGAAGTCTGGAAATTCAGAACTTCACATTTGATGAGACTGTTTATCAACAGTGACTTAGGGTTCCTTTGAAAAAGGAAAAATTCAACCATCCAGTTCTTAGCTATAATGTAGATTTTAGATGTTAGTGTATGCATAATTTCATGCATGTGGCTTATAGAGAAAATAAAACTACATATTTTCAAATTCTATTCTCTTGATGAAATAAAATGTCTTCTGGAACATACCCATTTCATCAGCAAATCCTGTTGTTGTTTCTGGCTGAATGTGTCCAAATTCCAACCACCTTTTACTTCTCCACTATATTAAAGTCTGCTTTTGGTCCTTCCTCCATACCCTCTTCCCCATCAGACTTTGCTTCCTGTCCTGCCCCTCTTTCCCGCAGGCCCTAATTGCCCTCCTTTCTCCCCCATTCTGTAACTCACTCCCTTCCCTTTTCTCTGTGTCAAGACTACCAGACACACTTTATAAAAAATGTTTCTAACTCATTTGACATTTTTTGTACCACTATTTTATGCCCGTCCATACCGTATCCTCTCATGTGAGTGTACTCTTACATGTCCCGTATTATTTCTACTCTCGATTTTGACATTTCTTACAAAGAAATGTGTCTTTTAAAAGTACAGTACTTGTGAACAGCCATACTATTGTAATATAGTTAGACAAATTCCACAAAAATGTCTCATCCATATTCTGGTAATAAAAGAAGTCTATCTGACCTCTTAGAGAATTTTTAATAGAATAATTTGACTTGAACACATATGCTCGCACACCAATGAAAACTTTTGCTTCTAAGAAGTGCGGGATGCTCTCAAGCCACAGACAGTTTCGTCCACATGTTTTCCATGTCCGATTCTCTAGAGCTTTTGAACACCAGGAACCTTAGCGCCTGGTCACTCAAGCATTGCTGGGATGTTAGTCTCTCAAAAAAACATTACTTTGTTTCTAGGCAATAGATTTGAGAGAAATAGATGAATGCTAGTTTTTCGCAGGAAAGAAAGAAAATAGATTTTCACAGAATCCCCAAATGTGCTATTTCCCTAACAGGTGACAGCAATTTGGAACATCCTTTTTACACGGGGTATCCCAAGCTCATTAAAGCCCGGAACTAGGCCTGTGAAAATCTCAGTCCATCTATTTCCCAAGCAAAGTGAGAAAAGGACCCAGGCCACATTCCTTCTTATCTTACTCGCTACCAATTCACCCTATAAAGCACAAATCTAGTTGATTCATACTCAGCCAAGAAGATATAGTATGAATTCCCATCCTAGTTAGATTCCATGGCTTCTTTCTGCTCTGTAATTTCTCCGCACCACCCATCCTCTCCTCCCTGATTGTATTTAAAGTCTCTTTCACAAAGAATTTTAAAGATCAAAGAAAGCTAAGTGTGCAACTCCTTGCCTGACATATTTTTGTGTCATTTAATGTTTCATTAAAATTTAATCACTTAGTCACCAGGTTTAAAAGACTGATAAAGATTTGGTTAGTGTTTCATGATAGGGAGACTGGTTAAAAAAAACAAAAAAACAAAAAAACAGAAGGGCATTATGAAGTTGTCGATGTGGTTAAAAGCGGGTAATGAAGGAAAAGGCTGGGGAACCATTGCAAACTTCTCAATTTTGCTTAAGGCGGTACTGTTTATCTTCAAATAGGTGGGGACAAATAAAAATTGTGCACCTGGTATTTGTGTTCTGCAGCTGCAAACCCAGAAGCTCTGTCTCATATGATTTATGAAAATGCACTACTACTTTTTTTTAATGTGTGCTTGACTTTATACAAGGGAGCATTTTCCCCTGAAGATACATTAATGAAGGTTACACTGTAGTCTTAAAAAAGGAAGTCAGATGGAATGTTTAATTATTTACAATTGAACATATAGAACACTTGCCTGGTTTGCACAGCTGAAGATATAATTAGAAGTTCCTCGAGAGAGAACAGGGTAAGGGTGTGTAGAAACTTCAAACATTAAAAGGAAAATTTCCCTCAAATTGCTCACAAATGTGAGGGATTAGTCAATATACTTGGGGCTCTCTGAAACTTTTTAGCAGCCAATAATTTCTTCATGATTGAGTAGTTGTGAATGAAAAGATTGCTTCCTTTCTCAATGCCATTTTGTTAGACATTTTTAATGAAGTAGCAAATTTGTAGCTTGACAGGAAAAGCCCACTGACAACGTATTAGAATTTATAATCCCAGCCGACATATCTGGTTACTCCATTTTTAGATTACTATACTTTCCTTATTAGTAGACATATGACTAATGCAAATACCTTTGCAGACACCTGCATGCTGTTTTCTTGCATGTTCATAATGGCTTCAGATATCTTGACATCTATAGGGTCCATGACCAACTCAATGTTGAATGGTCCTTCCAGTCGCTCTGCCACCAAGAGCATTGCATCTGTTAAAACACAGGAGCATGATTTACTTGAGAAGCGAGAGCTCCAGGTTCTTAACCTGTGTTTAAACATTTCCAACACAACTGGCTAAAAAATAACCATTCATTCAAAATTTGTGTTTGCTTTTATATAATCTAAACTGGAAAGGAAGGTTAAATCTTAAAGAAGTATTTTATTTCATTTGAAGATTTGAAATTATTACATGTATAAAATAAGGCCTGAAAATGAGAAAATTAGTTCAAATTAAGAGAGTAAAAGAGTTAAACATATCTAACTATTCCACAAGAACTAAAAAAAAACCAACCCCCCCTCCAAAAAAAAAAAAAACAATGTTAGATCAAGGATCAACTGCATTTCAAAAATGGAGTCTAATCTCTTCTGGAGTGTGGGGAAAATTGACAGTATTGGAGAAGAAGTGATAATTTGTGAATTTGGATGCACAAATGTAGACTCAATTGAAACATATCTATGTGTGTGAAGCATTTCTGGACTTCTTGAGAAAAACAGGCCTTGTCTCTACTTTGTGCTGTCATTCTACCTTGCATTCCTCTGTTGTTACACTTTGACACCCTCAGGGGTAGGGCAACTTCTCTTACTTGGTTTATTCAAGGCTTATTATGGTGCCTGTTGCACTGTAAGCTCTCAAAAAAATGTCTATGAAATTACAGTGAACTAAAGTATTGCTTGGGAAGTTTTAGTTATTTGCAGAAGATGGTAATAGCGATATGGAGACAAGAGCTATGAATTAGGAGTTGATAGCCCTGGGTTTTTGTCTTTGCTCTGTTACTAGTTGAATGGCTATAGAACAAGTCTCTGAGCTTATTGGGCTACAGATTAGAAAAGTATATAAAAGAACTGGTATGGAGGAGTCTTTCAGCATCTACAGTGAAGGGCAGATGTTCCTATGCCACTAAAAGTGGGCCACTTTTGTTTTTAGTTTCCAGGGCATAGTTTGGTAACTTATCTCCACGAAGACTGTCAAATACAACCTTCTGTGATGATGAAAATGTGGCTATTAAAACTTGAAATGTGGCTAATGTGAAGATTTAAATCGTTAATAAATTAATTTGCTTTTAATTCATTTAAAATATCTTTTTTTAATGATGATGAAAATGTGGCTATTAAAACTTGAAATGTGGCTAATGTGAAGATTTAAATCGTTAATAAAATAATTTGCTTTTAATTCATTTAAAATATGAGACTATGACTGCCATGTTAGGCAGTGTGATCTAGACTTTTAACATACGGACTCAATAGATCTCAAGTTTTTCAATCGTCAAAGCTTTTGGGAGCCAATCTTAAAACACTTTCTTTTCCCCCAAATAATACATGTTTATTATCAAACACAAAAATGTAGAAAAGAAAAACAAAGGAGAGAAGTATACCCATAATCTCTCTTCCTAGAATCACACTATAAACAGTTTGGTATATGCCCTATGTTTCCCCCTGCTGCCCCCTGTGCATGAATATTTTAAGCATGCAGCTGGAAATATATCATATCATCTGCTTTCTAAATGTAATATATTATTAATGTAAAACACTATTTATAGTAGCTGTTTTATAGTATTTGTGTAAGGAAAGCAAATTTTATTTTTATTATATATCCAACCATGCTCAACTAAAGTCCAACATGAAAACATTTTCAGGGTTATAAATAGTTATGAGTTAGGCATATGAGAAACCTTTTAAGAGAGATTTTTTTTCACAAGAAAGATACAGTACTGCTGGGAAGCAAAGAGTAACATTTTTAGAGCATTAGGCTTTGTGAACAGTATCAGCTTTTACACTGTCAACTGGCTTTCTCAGCCAGAGCCCATAACTGCGTCCTTGCTCCACTCCCTGTGGAATGACTGAGAGTAAGTGCATCCAGGGCAGCATTGGAGCATGAGATGAGGGAGGTTCCTCTGTCTCAGTCCAACCCCCCATGCTCTGTCTTATGTTATTCTTATGGACACACATGGTGTGAAAAACTTAGGTGTGAACAAGGACTCACAAAGATGATCTAACATTTTTTGATTTTTTTCCTTAGATAATGCAGACCTATATGTCTATGTCCCAGCAGAATTCTATAACAAAAGTAGTGATTTTTCCCTCTTATCGACCTAATTATCTGGTGATGTAGACAGATGATACATTTTTTGGTTAGAGTATTTTGATATTAAAGATGTTTTCTCCTTTAAGGTTTTAAAAGTTGGCTAACTGTTGCCTGAAAGCCAGTCTGTTTCTTTTATGTCTTTAGATCTATTTTGTGTGTTTATCAAAAATAATCTCCTTTAACACTAGACTATCCAGCAGGCTTTTTGATGAAGATTAATTATGAAAAATGAGTAAGTTTCTCTAAACAGGTGTTTTCTGCTAGAGGAATCAAGCAATCCTCGAACATGATAAAGAATTGGCACCATGGAGTTATTAAAAATGCAATTAAAGGAACTGATAACTATAGAATACCTAATTGTGTATTTTATATAAGTATTTGCATAAATCATTATATAGAGTGCTGGTCTATCACTGCCTATCTATCCAACATGAATGGATCGTGTAGAGAGAGTAATAATGTTGGCTATACTGTAAGTCTGAAAGCAGTTGTGCTCTGGGCAAGGACAAGTTTTTGGATTGGATCACAGTTTGAAATTATGGGGTCTAAAACGTCTCTGAGAGTTTCTTTTAACTGATTAAATTAAAACACTGCCTCTGTACCAGACATTCCCTTCAATAGATAAAGCAAAAAAAGTTGTTTGATTTGTGTGATGAGGTCGGAAAGTTTCCTTTGGTGATTTTAATCATTTTGTTCATTGCTTCTTCTCCACCACAGTGTGTGCTTTTGGGTTCCTGGGTTTGCAAACTCATCTTCTCTTTTTGACTCCTAGCTATGATAAAAGTGCTCCGGGTGAACTTCTCCCAAGATGTTGCCTGCTTGGTCTTGGAAAAAGGCAATCATATTGATGATTCTATATATTAAACACATAACCCAGTGGCCAAACTTACTCAAATTGCTTGTCCTTGTATTTTCATTTTTTTAAATCTCGATTCATTTGCTTTGTTATACAAACTAATTTATGATGATAAATTTTTGATGTAGGTTTATATCTGTTTATTTTTCTTTTAATTATGATTGCCAGTCAAAATATGCTACTTTATGTTGTTTACTATCTGGTTTAGGCTAATACTAATTTTAAAAATATGTATAATTGTGATAAATCAAGAAGAAACAAAAAGTCCGAACAGACCAATTACTACTAATGAAATCAAATTAGTAATAAAAAAACCTCCCCACAAACAAAAGTCCTGAACCAGATGGCTTCATGAGTGAGTTTTATCAAACATTCAAAGAAGAGTTGATACCTATCCTTCTCAAACTATTCCAAAAGATTCAAGAACATGGACAGCTCCCAACCTCATTTTACAAGGCCACCATAATCCTGATTAAAAAGTCAAAGACATTACAAAAAAAATTATAGCTCGATATCCCTGATGAATACAATGCAAAAATCCTCAACAAAATATTAGTAAACTGAATTCAGCAATATATTCAATAGATCATGCACCATGATCAAGTAAGATTTATTCCTGAGATGCAAGCTTGGTTCAATATTTGCAAATCAATTAAAGTGATACACAACAAAAACAAAATAAAAGATAAAAATTATATGATCATATCAATAGATGCAGAAAAGTATTTGACAAAATCCAGATCCATTTATGATAAAAGCCCTCAGCAAAGTGAGAATAGAGGAAACATACGTCAACATCATAAAGGCCATATGTGACAAACCCACAGCTAATATACTCAATGATGAAAAGCTAAGAGCGTTTTCCATATAATCAAAAAAAAGGCAAGGATGTCCACTTTCACCACTTCCATTCAACATAGTATTAGAAAGCCTAGCCGTTGCAATCAGACGAGAAAAAGAAATAAAAAGCATCCAAATTGGAAAGGAAGAAGTAAAACTGTTAGTATTTGCAGATGATATAATACTATATATTGAGAACTCTAAAGATTCCACCAAAAAACTATTAGAACTAATAAATGAATTCAGTAAAGTAGCAGGATGCAAAACTAATATTCAGAAATTGGTTGCATTTCTATACACTAATAATGAATTATCAGAAAGAGAAATTAAGAAAACAATCCTACTTACAGTTGCATCAGAAAAATAAAATACCTCGGAATAAATTTAACCAAAGAGGTAAGACTTATACTCAGAAAATTATAAGACGTTAAAGAAAGAAATTGAAGAAGACACAAATAAATGGAAGCATACGCTATGTTCATGGATAGGAAGAAATAACATTATTAAAATGTCTGTACTACCCAAAGCAATCTATAGATTCAATGTAATTCCTATCAAAATACCAATGATATTTTTCACACAACTTGAACATATAATCTTAAAATTTATATGGAGCCACAAAAGACCACAAATAGCCACAGCAATGTTGAGAAAGAAAGACGAAGATGAAGGTATTACAGTACTTTATATCAAACTATACTACAATGTTACAGTAATCAAAACAGCAAGGTACTGGCATAAAAACAACCACATAGATCAATGGAACAAAATAGAGAGCCTAGCAATGAACCTACACCTATATGGTCAATTAATCTATAACAAAAGAGGAAAGAATATGGAATAGGGTAAAGATGGTCTATTCAATAAATGGTATTGAGAAAATGAAAGTAGACCACCTTCTTATAGCATATACAAAAATAAACTCAAAAATGGATTAAGGACTTAAATGTAAGACCCTAAAATGTTAAATTCCTAGAAGAAAACACAGGCAGTAAACTCCCTGACATTGCTCTTAATAATATATATTTTTTCTGACATGTTGCCTCAGGCGAGGGAAACAAAAGGAAAGATAAATTGAACTACATTAAACTAAAAAGGTTCTGCGCAGCTAAGGAAACCAGCAACAAAACAGAATGACAAACGACTGATTTATCTGATAAGGGGTTAATATCCAAAATTTATAAAGAATTTAGGCAACTTAACACCAAAAAAATTAACAATCCAATTAAATCAGCAGAGGACCTGAATAGATATTTCTCCAAAGAGGACATACAGATGGCCAATAGACACATGAAAAGATGTTCAATATCACTAATCATCAGAGAAATGCAAATTAAAACCTCACACCTGTCAGAATGGCTATCATTGATAAATTCAGCAAATAACAAGTGTTGGTGGGATTGCAAATTGTTGCAGCCACTATGAAAAACAATATGGAGGTTCTCTCAAAAATTAAAAATAGAACTACCATATGACCCAGCAATTCCACTTCTGGGTATTTATCCAAAGAAATCCAAAACACTAATTTGAAAATATACATGTATCTACATTCATTGCAGCATTATTTATAATAGCCAAGATATGGAAGCAACCTAAGCGCTCATCAACAGACAATTGGATAAAGAAGATGTGGTACTATATACAAAGGAATATTACTTGGCCATTGAAAAAACTGAAATCTTACTAAGTGAAATAAGACAGAGAAAGACAAATATCATATGATCTCATATGTGAAATCTAAAGAACAAAACAAACAAACAAATAAAACAGAAACAGATTCACAGATGCAGGGAACAAGCTGATGTTTGCCAGATGGGAGGGGGTTGGAGGTGGAGTGGAAAAGGTGAAGGGATTAAGAAGTACAAATTGGTAGTTACAAAACAGTCATGGGGATGTAAAGTGTAAAGCATATAGTCAGTAACATGATAATAGCTATGTATAGTGCTAGATGAGTATCAGACTAGTCAGGGAGATAACTTCATAAATTATATAAATTTCTAATCACCGTGCTGTACACCTGAAACTAATATAAAATAATTTCGAATGTCAACTGTAATTGAAAAATCAAAAAGGGGGGCAGTTAAAAGAAATAAGATAAAAAATTATGTATTAATAAAAACACTTTACTAAGTAAAACTAAATTCTCCTTTAAAGACTCAAAAGCAATACAGACTGGCTCAAGATCTCAGAATTATCATTAAGAGTAGTAATGTGCATACAGTTAACAATACTGAACTGTGAACCTAAAAATTCGTTATGTGTTTTTACCACAATAAAAATAGTAGTGATGATTATTAAGTTGATTATTGATTATATTTTGGGACAACATGGATGAAACTTGAAGGCATTATGCTAAGTGAAATCAATCAGACAGAGAAAGACGAATACCATATGACATTACTTGGAATCTAAAATAAACCCTGAACTCACAGAGACTGAGAACAGATTAGTGGCTGCCAGAGGCAGAGAGTATGGGGTGGAAGAAATAGGTGAAGATAGTCAAAAGGTACAAACTTCTAGTTGTAAAATAAGTCACTCTTGGGAATGTACATAGTCAACAGTACTGTATTGTACATTTGAAAATTGCTAAGAAAGTATATGATTCTTAAAAGTTTTCATGAGAAAAAAATTTCTAACTACATGCGATGGATGCTAACTAGTCTTACTATGTTAATTATTTTGCAACATATAAATATATCAAATCATTATGCTGTATACCTTGGACTAATACAATAAATGCTATGTGTCAATAAAAAGGTCTGAAAATACATATCTCTTATGATATAATAATCCCTCCCCCAAGTTCCCATTTTTATTCTAAATATGCATGACAGGATTCCTCAGGGCCATAAAAGGAAAAGCAGCTGTTCAGAAAACACCTCTACTATTTTGCATTTCCGCTATAAAGGGTCATGCTTATAGCTTTTGCCATTAGGAGTCTAGTTCATACAAATTAACAGGTTAGAAAGTGGCAGTGGTGCCCAGAGTCCTTCAGCCCCGGGAATAGGAAAAGCCCTGGTAGCAAACGGCTGCAATCGCTGAGCCCCAGACCCCAGTTGGCAAGAGGGTCTGTGTGGACCATTGAGCAACCAGTTGCGTTTCAGAGTGACTGGTTTGTCTCCCATCTGTTATCAGGCAAGCTCCCCTGGTGTCAAGAAAACCTCCCTCTCCTTTGGGGCTGAGGAAAGCCATATTTCTCTTCTCAAAGTGAAGGAAACACAAAATACTTCTGTGACACCAAGGCAGTAGTTGGTAAGCTTCTCTGAAACTAATTAAGTCAGAACATGGCCATAACTTACTCCAGAGGCTGCCATCCTGTGTTATCTTAATTATCTCCATGCCGTTTATACTTTGAAATATTTGGAATGTTATTTTTAACTGTGTTCTTGGAGCTATTTTCTATTGCCAATTAAACCAGGCCAGTATTAGGATGTCAGCTAATGATCATCTGATTTTTTCTGCACATATCTCCTGTGTTGTTCAGTTTTATTTATTTTTAAGAAAAAAACTTTTGTCTTACTCAGGCAGTATATGTGACTTCTGTTTCTAAATGGAGAATGAAATTTAGATAGATTAGAAATAACTGGTATGAAGCCTCGGTATGAAGTTCTGACGTACACAGAGATGTTATGACTATGTGTTAGCACAGGAGGCGTGTGTATCAGCTCAAACAGAAGGTGTTATGCAAAAATGAGGAGCCAGGCTGCAGGAAAAGCTGCACCTCTGGGCCAAGCATTCTGCTCATGGAAGTGTTACTTCTGGTTAAGAGTGAGGAAACCTGATTAGATAGAGTCAGGTGCCTGCCTTTCCATTTAGGCCCTTCCATTAAATGGTTGAGAGATAATGTGTGTCACTTAATTCACAAAGTCCCATTTTCTTCATCTGTGAAATAGAGATTATGACAATGTCTGCTTAATAGTGGTGGTTAGGCATCAAATGAGGTGTTGCCTGTAAAGTTGTTAGCGCAATGCCTGGCAGATAATTAGCTCTCAACAAAGGTTAGCTATTATAAGGCACTTCCATTGGGCAGTGAAAGAGATAAAAAGAAGAAATGACTTGTAAGATATTTTGGCAGAAGTATTGACAGCAATGTGAAGACAAAAAAGCAAAAGGCACACAGATGACTTTAAGATGTATAGCTGGTGCTCTTTTTTATATTAAATCGATGTTTTGATTGTAGCTGCTTTGATCATTACCAAGAGATACAAAACTGCATTTTTTTTTCATGATGTGCCCCTTTACCAATTAAAGATGACTGCCTTGAATCTGGGTGGGCTGTGACTGCCATGACCAATAGCATACAGTGGAAGTGACATTGCCAGTTTCCAGAGCATATATTTAAGAGACTGCAGGTTCTAGTTTCTGTCTCTTGAAAGACTATTCTGAGATCACCTGCTGGACTGGCCACATGTAGACACCCAAGTGACAGTTCCCACTGGGCCCAGATCTCCAGCCACTCCTGCTGTTATAGTTGGAATATTTGTGTTCCCCCCAAAATCCATATGTCGAAATATAAGCTCCAATATGATAGTTTTAGGAGGTGGGCCTCTGGGGGGTGACTAGGTCATGAGGATGGAGCCCTCATGAATGAGATTAGTGCCCTTATAAAAGAGGCCCTAGAGAGCTCCCTCACCCTTCTGACACATGAGGATACAATGAGATGACTATGAAGTAGGAAGTGGGCTTTTACTAGACACTGCATCTGCTGGTGCTTGATCTAGGACTTCCCAGCCTCTAGAACTACGAAAAATAAAAGTTTGCTGTTTAAACCACTTAGTCTATAGTATTTTTGTTATAGCAGCCCTAATGGACTAACACATCCACCAAGGTGCCAGACATATGGGTGAGGCTGTCTACAACCTTCCGGATCAGCCCATCTGTCAGCTGATTACCATCTGGTAATCTCAGTCAACACCACGTGGTGCTTGCTGAAGAATCAGCCAGTTGTGTCTTGCCTGAATTCTCTATCTATAGTACTGTGATTTTTAATAATATAATTGTTATTTTAAGATGTTAAATTTGGGGATAATTTATTTTGTAACAATAAGAAACTGAAGAAGCCAAATTACAATATTTACAAAATACACAGTAATTCTTTCTCACTATTTGTTTGACAGGACTCAAATATTCAGAATTCTAGTCAAGTAATATTTGACAAATTTACCATTTATGATGTAACCCCTGTTTACTGACACTGCAATGGTCAATAGAAAATAAACTGTTGCCCTAAACAAAACATTCAAAAAGAATTTGCTCCCAGTCCATAAAGTGTTAAGGTATAACATTATGGTACACCGAATACACACCAGCTTTCCTCAGATAAGGATGTGTATATATATATATTTCCTCTGGGATCTGAGCATGAAAGAGATATAGAGCAGATTTGTAAGAAGGCAAATACTCTGATTTTTGTCTAAGTATCTGACTTTATGAAGAGTAAGTAAAAGCTCAGACTGGGAGCTAGACATTATCTCTGATCTCTGGATGTCATTGGAGTGAAAGTAATTGCTGCAGAGACTTCTGAATGTTTCATGCTCCTCTAAGGATATAAATATTAAGTATGATTTCATATGATCAACATATGTTTTTAATTTACTTCTTGAGAAAAGGAGACGTAAAATCAGAAATAATTGTGCTGAATGTTGATTTGAACTTGTAAGAATGATTTTCAAACTGTTCAAGAAGATAAAGCCTTTTCCTTTGTCAAAGGAGGTGTTACTAAGCTTTTTCTAAGTAATGATAGAATAGAAATAACCTTGAAAATTCAGTCAAGAGGGGTTGGGGGAAATTGAGTGAAGGGAATCAAAAGGTACAAACTCCCAGTTATGTGTTAACACAGCATGTGATTATAGTTAACAGTACTACATTGTATACTTGAAAGTAACTAAGAAAGTAGGTGTTAAAAATTCTCAACACACACATACACACACACACACACACACACACACCAGGTAACTATATGAGGTAATGGAGGTGTTAACTAACCTTATTGTGATAATCATTTTGCAATATATACATGTATCAAATTGTCATGTTGCACATCTTAAACTTACACAATTTTTTATGTTAACTCAATAAAGGTGAAAAAAATCGTAAATTTAATTGAAATAAGCTCAATTTAACCTAATAAATATTTACTATATGCCAAGGAGTATCACTATGTCATTATGAATTGGTGGTAGTGGGAGTACAGAAGCAGTCTACAGTTGCTACATTCATGGTATTTAGAATCTTTTTGAAGTGACAAAGGTGAAAATACATGAACATTAAAACTTTTTTCTTCCTCTGAAGTAAATTTGAATTAAGATAACATGTCATTTCAAAATTCTCATTAAATCTACTCTAAAAAATAAAATTTATAAGCACAATATAGTTTATTTTTTTATTGGAATTCCATAGCCTCCAACTTTGGTTTTTCTTCAGAAGCAATGCTCACCCTCTCTTACATTTGCAATACCATTGTTTTAGCCTAACCAAGATATTTCCCCTACTATGATGCAGACAATAAAATAAAAAATAGGAATAAAAAAAAAAGCAATTTTACAAGTACCCTAGTATATTCATTCATACTAAACTAGCACCCAGTTTAGTTATTCGTTAAAAGAAAATTTAAAAAAAAACCTGCTTCAGGGTTTATATACAGCCTCATTTATGCCCATGGCACGAATGTAATTAGAAAGATCTGCTTTCTCCTGTGGCTTGAGGGAGATGGGCACACTCAGTATATATGACCTTTGTTTTCACCCAAGTTGATTAATTAAAATTCTTGTGAGATCTTAGACAAGAACGTATTTTAGGAGAGGTCTAGAAAGAGAGCACAGCTAGTAGGGACTGAGGGAAAAAATAACAGCAGGCAGACATGATCTGAATAACCGGAAAAGAGAACATGAACTTACCTAGTCAGAAGGTCCATGTCACCTTTTTTAGAGTTTACTTAAAACATTTTTTTTGTTTTGTTTTGTTTTTAATGCAATTCTATAGCCAAGACATTTCATTTTTGGAATTCTGATTCTTAAAACTGCCAAACGAAGAGAATATTTTCCCTTCGTGGGACTGTATTTCTGATTTTTTACACTAATCTCTTACTACCTCTGGTTTTGCTGCTCTGTAATCTCTTCTCTGACATTGCAAACAGAGCTGTCCTTTAAAAATGCAAATCCGATGAGGTCACTGCCTTGCTCTAAAGGTTGTCATTGCCTTCAGGACAAAGTCAAACGTCCTAATCTGGCATAAGAAAGGCCCTTCACAAACTAGTCTCTGTCCATTTAGCAGCCTTGCCTACCACCACCTCCTTGCCGCTCCCATCTCCCACCTCCCACCCAATACTTTTCCTTTATAGCTCCATCATAACTCTTTAAATGTCATTGAGGTCCCCTACACACCAGTGTAATCTAAAATCGATGACTGACAAGTTATTCTAACCACAACCTTGCTCTCATTTCACCTGCTCAAGAACTTCCGAGGGTTTGTTTAAGATTCGTAATCAGACTCCACCCCTTGCTTCTAAATTCATTTCTCACTACTCAACATGTCCCACAGTTTCCTGCTGTTACAAATAATGCCACAGTGAGTATCTTTGAAATTAATTTATTTAATTTAATAAATCTGTTGGTTAAAGTCATAGAAGTGAAACTGCTGGGTCAAGGATATGAGCATTTAAAATTTTGATAGTGTCCAAGTTCTCTCTGTAAAGACTGTGCCTGTTTACATCCCCAGTAGCAATACATGATCATGTCTGGTTCTCTAAGTCTCAAACTTTTGATGCTGTTAAGATCAGATGTTTAGGTCTTTGCCAACCTGATAGCATAAGATATTGGCATCTCAGTGTGAAGTTTCCTCATTATAAGCAAGGTTCTTTATGTGTTTAAACTATGTTGAAAAGCATTACTATGGCCTTTTCTCTTCATAGTGTTTGTTCACTTATTTTTCTGTTGGCTTATTAATCATTTATATTGATTTAAATAAATTTCTTTTAAAAAATACATTAAAGACACCAGCTCTTTTGTGACATGAGTTACCATTTTCCCTCTAGTTGCTGTTTATCTTTTGATTTTGTTCACGTGATTTTTTGTTTGTTTTTTTGTTTTTGTTTTTGTTTTTGCTATGCAGAAATTTAAAATTTAATTTACCAATCATTTATTTACATTTTCTTGGTCTTGTATCATATGTACACAGGCTTTCTCTTGTCCAGGTTCACCTCTATGGCCTATTCTACTGGCATTCACATTTTCACTCACTAACTTTCTTGTTGTTTCTTGAATACAGGCCAGACACTTTCCTGCCCCAGGGCTTTGCATTTACTGTTTGTTTCTTTTTCCTTGAAAACTTTCCTGCTCGATATCAATATATCTCTTATTTTCTTTCAATTTCTACCCAAATGTCACTTCTCAGGAAAACCTTCTCTAACGACCCTGTAAACTCCCACTCTGATCTGATCACTTTATTCTTCATAGCACTTAATACTTGCTGAATTATTATATGTATATTTGCTATTGGCTCTCTTTCCCCACTATTATGTAATCTGCAAGGGGGCAGGGACTTCATCTTTGTTGTCCACTTCTACAGTCTCAACATGAAGAATACTTAGAATCTAAGAGCTGGTAAATGAACATTTGTTAAATGAATTATTAGAACAAATTTTAAAAATCTTCCTATATTTTCTTCTAGTAACTTAACAAAAAGTAACTTGCTCCCTGCCTTCTTGCCTCCCCTTCTCTATTTCTCTGTCTTGCACACTATCGTAAATGCCTGAAAAGCTTGATTATCATTTCCTACAGGATGAATAGCCCCTAGGTGGCTTTTGATGTGTTATAAGGTAGATGAAGGGTTTCTGTGGGAATTCAGAATCTTATTGTACTTTTTTATTAGACAGAAATAACTTTTTAGATCTTTTAGCTTGAAATCGAAAAGTATGACTGGTTTTCGTTCTGTCAGAGGTCATTTCTAGATTAATGTAAAAAAAAATGTTGTTGACATTCTGGGCTTTACCAACCTAGATAATTCTTGCTGTTTCTCACTGCAAGTTGTATTAACAATCAAAACAATCTCTGTGATAATTGTCATTTTTGGTTCTTCCTTGTAATTTGTCTGCATTCACTAAACATCAAATCGATGATCACCTTTTTCTTTCTATTTTGTAAACTTTGTACAGTGTTTAGGTTCATAAAACAACAAAACAAACAAACAACAAAATAAAAAAAGATCAGGTCATGATAACAGGAGTCAGATCTAGCTAAAGAAATCATATACGACAGAATTAGAACAATAGAAAATGGAAGTAAATAATTAGGTGCAATTTAAAACAGTACACAGGTATCTGCTTCAAAAATAAAATGGGGGCAGCCGTGCTGAATAATTACAATAATTAAGAACTAAGGCCAAATTAAAAAAAATTTAATAAAATAACTGTTTACGTTGAAAACAAATCCGGGAAGAGGAGGAGAGAACAAATATACAAACTAATTTAATTCTGAAACCAGTGCAAACAAAGAGGCTATTTTTCTTCAACATTGTAAAAGAAAATGCAAATTCTGGGGGAAAATAGTTCACTAGCAGTCCTAGCACAGCACAGAAATTAGAATCTACAGGACTCATTTTCAGATGTTAGATTCTGTTTAGTAGAATGATACATTGCATTTCATAAAAATATAATATATTCACATAAGTATCATCTTATTGCTATATTATGTCTTTGAGATGTTTAATTACATCAAAGGCAGAAGGATTGGGCCTTGTACGTCATGAGTTTGATAGACCTCAAAGTGTATACTACCAACCATAACCCTTTATTCAATTCTTTAAAAATTTATCTATCTATTTATTTATTTATTTATTTAATTGAAGAAATAATTTAAATTTTCCCCCCCATTTACTTTCCCCTCCCCCCTAACCTCTGGTAACCACTAGTCATTGTCCATGTCCATAAGTCTTTGTTTTTATTTAAATTTTTATTGCTGATTCTTCATATGAATAATTTTTTGTCATTTGTATCTAGGAATGGACAAGGAAGTCACATCGATCTATTGCATTTGACTTGATGATGACTCAGAATTTAAGGGGTAAAAACTTCTTAAAGATCTTTCTGAGAACAGAACCTCATCTTTATTTTTCCATCCCTGGTGCCTCCTATAGGATTTTGGCATCTAGGATATTGACTTAGATCAGCCAGTTGGCTTTATAGTTTAGGAAACCAGAACCCAAAGAAGGAAGGCAAATCACTTAATGTAAACAGCAGCTCCTGGACCAAAAGCCCTTGTCCTCTCTTGCTCTGTTCTATGGGGCACCATGATTCTGACTTGCCCTTGACAAACTTATAAAAGCACTCACATTCCTCCTTACTCTTTATTAACCTGCACATCACAGTTCAGTTACCCTGAATCCTTTATCAGCATAGATGGTCTTTATAGTCTCCCTAAGAGGCAGTATGGAGGTGAGGTGTGATTGGGAGCTGTGTGTTGGGGACCAGAAGCCTAGTGCCACCAGATTCTGTGACCTCAGGCAACTTGCTTAACCTTTGTGATTCTTGGTGTCCCTTCTTTTTACAGGGGCTCTTCTTACATCACTGTGGGAATTATATGAAACACTAAGCATGTAGCACAGCAAATGTTGTGACATTTATTGTTGTTATATTATGATTATTATATCTTCATGGAGAGGAGGATTTTTTCATTTCCCAACAAAGTTAATTTTAAAAGTTTGATTTCATCATTCATGAAGCTGTAAACCCTAACTGACAGAAAACAGTATTTAGTCTGACCCCTTTATTTTACAAAGAAAGTCTCTGAGTTCCAGCGACACAAGGGGTCAAGTGATTTGGCTGGGCACAAATGGCAAGGCTGGGAACACTGTCCGGTTCTCTGTCTTTCATCTAGCTGTCTTTCTGGTCCATTATAGTGCCTTCTGCTTTATAATCAGGCAATCTATCATTAAGAAGCATGATCAATTAAAATATTTCAGGTGTCAATGAACTAAAAAAGTCTAAACTTTTTGCCAGCATATTGCAGTTAAAGCAATTCTCCTATTTTTCTCTTTTTTTTTTGTCCTAGAAGTTAATAAAGCAAATCACCCAGAGACCATTTGTTCCTATAGTACAAGAGCTTGCAACCTATATGGAATGAATCATGCACCTCTCCCAGAACCAATAAAAAATAAATAAATGAAAAGTCAGGTGTGTTGTCAGAATTCCCTGCTGGTTCTGGACAGAGTGATTAGTGAGCTATTCAGCAAGCAATGGGAACTCTTTTCCCCTACTTGTGCGTGTGCTAGTATTATTAAAAAATATATTTTTTTATTATCTTGTTGCTCAGTGCCATGGGAACCAATGGGATAAAGAAAAAAAGGGCAGTATGGCCTCTATCATGGGTCACCAGACCCGAAGAAAAAAAGCTAGATTGTTTAAGAAAAGAAAAAAAAAACAACAACTCATTTTAGGTGTCAACTTCATTTATTCTCATCTCTGATTCGTCTTGTGAAATGGCAAGGTAACTTTTGTTATTTCTTCTGTCTTTACATCTTGCTTAAAGTTATCTTTAACACATGCTCCATGGTGAAGACAAAGATCACTTTCCAACTAAAGCGGATGAGGGAAGGGGGAAGGGAGTGAGGGAGAGAGAGAGAGAGAGAGAGAGAGAGAGAGAGAGAGAGAGAGAGAGAGAGAGAGAGAGAGAGAGAGAGAGAGAGGGAGAGAGGGAGAGAGAGAGAAGCTGACACGCTGACACACTATAGAGAGGGGGTGAGGACTTCAGTAGCATTTCAGTAGGCTCGGGCCTGCTACTTCTCTAATAGCTTCAGAACACAGAGAGTCATTTTATTTTTACAGTGTCTCCATGATGTAGGAAGTACTATTATTTTCTTTAATGGCTGTGGAGGCTGAGATCCCAGTGGTGAATTAGCTTGCCCATGGTCTCATAGCTTGTGAATGGTTAGGGTAGGTCCTGTTCAGAGAAGGCCAGAGCTCATATCAGTGAATTTCTTGAACTTGTCATTCTAGCCAAGGAGACCTACTCAGCTCTCAGGTAGGTGGACCTGAAGGGGTATGTGCTCTGTTAAGCAGGGTGAGGCAGGGAATATTGCCTGCTCCAAGGCATTCAAATTGCATTATTTGGTCCCATTACTTCATGCAGTTTTGTTAAACAAACAAGTCTCTCTGGAAACTTCAGGCAGAAGCCCTTATATTGCAAGTTGTGAGTTCACGTTTTCTTTTTCTGGGCCTTTCTTAATGTTCAGACCCTTCTAGAGCTTATCATTGAAAAGTACCTCATCGATTATGACAGTGCAGTGGTATATTCTGTTCTTAAAACTTGTGTATGATTTACGAAGGTATATTTGACACCAGTCATAAATTTAAAGATAACTTCATTTATTTGGTTTTCAGAAAGATATAACTACTTTTTTATTACATTCCTTTTTATGCTGAAGAATATATTAGCTGAGTTGAAAGGAAAGATTTTAGACAACACTCACTTCCTTTTGATCATGAATCTGCCCCGGAGACCTAAGCCAGGGTGTGGATAGTCAACTGCTCATTGGACATTTCTACTGGGTGTCTATTTATGTAAGTTTATCATACAAAATTTGGAAAATACAAAACAACAACAAAAAAGGAGAGAATAAAGTAATCTATAGTCTACCAAGACAGAGATAACCATGGATAATATTTTGTGGTATTTCCTTCCAGTTGTTAATTCCAATTTCTAATATTAGGGTCAGGCTATATAGCAGTGTTTATTCTCTATTTTCAGTTCAATAACATATAAGTAGATATCCCCTTATTGATCTATGAAAACATCCTTTTTATTGTGCATAATATTGCATGTCTTCAATGCACTCTAATTTCTATAATCATTATTTTTTAGTTGGCTTTATACATTCTTACCAGATTTTGCATTGTTATGAAATATAGTTTTTATCTCTGATTTGTTCTTATTTCTGATGATTAAATTAAATTGATTTTAAATCGACAGTTACTTATTCAAGAACTAAGTAGCATGAACATACATTCTTATGAATAAATATAAAGAGTTCTAACTTTAATATGAAGAAATATTTTTAATATAGAGACATAAATGGAGGAAGAGAATATAGCTCTGATTCTGCAATTTAATAAACCTCCTACATTTAATAAGCAGACATTTAAGCATACATTGTATTTTAAATTTAAACTTTTAGAATTAAAAAAAAAAATGTTTCTTTTTCATTGCAATTGTAAAGGGTTTTAAATGCATACAATGGAAATGCAGGTTCTAGTTCTACCTTCATCAGAATCTAAGGGCAAGACATTAATCTCACTGATTCTCAGCAGTAAACATAAATATTTGGGTTCATAGCTATCTCTTGCGTGTTCTAGCTCCAAAACCACAGGGATCTATAGCTTTAGGCCATCTAGGAGAGAGGATGCTGAAGCACCTGGAATCAATAAGAAAAAGCACATGGGCAGTTGGCATTAAAACAGAAAAACCAAATAGAAAGCAGGTAGAAGCAATAGTTCTAGAAGTCAGATCAAAGCTGGGGGTGAAATTGGACAGAGGTTTTCAGTAAGTGTCAGAGTGAAGGACACAGGTGGCACAGATGAAGAAAAGTTGGGGGGATGCAGATAAGAGGCAACCTATGGAAGCAAACACAAGCAGTATGTGTTGGGAGGATGTGGATTGGGGTGAGCCTTCAACAAAGTGTAAAGAATGGAGAGGTGTGTGTTGTCACGAAAATACTTGGTTTTTATTTTTAGCTCCATTCTTAAGAATGTTTCCTCTCAAAATAATGTTCAAGGAAGGAAAAATGGGTGCAAAATGATAGGCTTTAAAGAACCAACGAGAATTCATTAATTATTCTTGAAAAACCGATCACAAGAAAATGGGTCAGAGGTCCCAAATCCATCCTGGAATTGCAATGCAAGGGCAGCAAAACCTTGAAATATGGGGGCAATATTATCTAGCTGTGTGCATTATTGTGTTAGATGGTTACTGACATTTTGGGTAGATGATAAGGAAAGATTTAGATATAGATATGCAGAAGATCATCTGATAGCTGTTTACTCAGATTTGAAGGCAAACATGTAGCTCAGTTGTTGAGGAGCCACCAGCTCACATTTACTTCCTACGTACTTGCAGGAAAGTGAGGCATGTAGTATCACATTTAATCCTCCTGACTCTGAGAGATAGATGTTGTTCTGAGCCTCATTTTAAAGGAAATGAATCAATTTAGGGAAGCCAGATGTTCCATATTGAGATCGAAGCTGGATGCAGACTCAGACGCATGAGACTTCAACTTCCAAGCATTTAACCATTACTATCTCTGCTTCTAAACATTTAAAACAATTTGAAAATATCCATATTCAAAAGGCAATATGAAAGTCCCAGAAATGCTTGCAGAATTAATCAAAACATTACGATAAGATAACAAAATTTGAGAGATGTGCCTCAGTGAAGTGAGTCTTTGTTACTTGGTTTAATAAAACATCTAGTGTCAAAGGCCTTAATGTTTTCCTGGAAATTTTCCTCTTATTTCCTTTAAATGGCTATGTAAGATTTTAAGATAAAAGAATAGAGAAAATGTTGACTCGCCTATGAGAAAAATAGAAAAAAGTTAAGATGAGTATCTACTATTTGATAATAGAGTCAACAGAGCAGAAATTGATTTTGCAACAGTGCAGAGCCTTCCCATTTGTATCTTTACCTAGGTTCTAGAGACATGTGTCGAGTTATTTCTGCTAATACGCTGAATTAACCTTAAGATACCATTGGGTATGTAACGATCAATAGTACTACTATTTTTTTTTTTTAAAGCAAACATGTATTTTGAAAACAGGCTAAGAGATTTTTCTAAGAAATGGAAGAGTAATTTTGAGGCTCCTAAAAGACAATGAATGGGACTGATTTTAAAGAAAAGGCAAGGGGCTATATTCTAGAAATAAATATGTTGCTTTGATATAGTTTGCAGGAATATGTTTTTAAATGCTACATATAAACATATTCAGTAAGTTTGTAAAAACTATTTTATTCCACGGTGTAGGAAGTTCTGAATTTTGTAGTTAGGATGCATTTGCCTACCCTAAGAACTTCTTGGAATTATCATTTAGGATTTAGCTAGATGGAAGATGTACTAGGAGATGCCTCATATAATTATTTTCCATTCTTAATTGATCAGAATTTTAGATCTAGGTTTGAAGTTTTGTAACACCACTGGCCTCTCTACTGTTAACTGTTTAACTTCATTTGTATTTAATTTTTGTTTCTCCCATATTTCTTCTACACATATTCCCAGCTGACTTCAGGAAATAGGCCCATTTTGAATACATTACATAAATAAACTGCAATAGGGAAAGGCCTCTTCGTTTTGAAAATGCCACACTGCACAGCAGCTGAAAGGAAGGTTCATTGAGTAATATTAGCTTGCATTTCTACAGGAGCACTATAAGTGCTTTTTTCCCACAGCACTTAACATAATAAAATTGCCTCACTCATCATGGAAAAGCATTCACCTTTAGAGTGCTACATGAAGCTGTTTTTCAGGATGGAGCAACACTTGAGAGGGGACGAGAAATGAAGAAGAATTTTGTGTTGAGCAGCAATGGTAAGGGAAGTCAAGCAGGCAGAAGAAAATTACTTAGTTGGAACTGGGTCAGAACTCTAAGATGAACAGCTATTCTGATAGTAGAATATTCTGAGGAAAGCTACTGGATATTTATTGAATAAACCCATTCTGGTAGAAAGATGTGTCTATTGTATGCATCTATATTGTATACATTTATCTCTTTTTCTTCACGTATATTTGTGATACAGAAGTGTTAAATATATTTAAAATTTTTTGACCCAGAAAATGTATATTTGTTCCTCAAAACTTGCATTAGGCTGTACACTTACTAACATCATGTCATATACATCTAAGCTAACTTTTGTATTCTGTGGTTTCCATATCAATAAACCAAATCCAATGTTCAGAAGCCAATGATTTCTAAACTTTATCACAAAATAATATTTTCTGAACAATCAACATTACTTTTTTGTTGTTGTTTTTGAGAGGACAAAAAATTTTAATTATTAATGTATTTTTAAGGGTAACGAATAATATCACCATAGTATAAACAATTTTAGAAAATTGAAAAAAATTTAAAAATAGAATGCTTACAATAGCACTGTTAGAATTAAAAATGAATGAATCAGACTTAATCCTTTATGAATAAGTATACATAAAGTATACAATGGTATAACTTATAAATAACTAAGCCATTGAAGATCCATGAAAGTCTCAACAGAACTAAAGACTCTCAACTCTTGACTTTTCTGACTGTTGATGCATTATTATTTTCTTTACTCATTTATTTAATCAGCCAACATGTACTGAATATCTGTGATGTATAAGGTCTCCTGCCAGTTACCAGACTCATGGAAAGACAGACAAGCACAGTAGCAATTATTATTCAGTGTGATGGGGGCCAAGCAGGAAACATGTACCAAGTGCAATGGGACCTCAAAGAAAGAACATTTAAATCAGCTTGAGGAGGAAGAAAGGAAAGCAGAGATAACTTTCTGGAGCTGTGTTTTTGAAGCCTGCTAGGATTACTAGGAGTTAGCCAAGTAGAGAAGAAAGAGTGAGTGGTGTAGGAGGAATAGAAGATAAAATATCAGATAATAGGGAAAGGCAGTGAAAAAAGAAGCATAGAGACAAGGAAAAGCATGGTGGCAGAGGGAGAACGATAGGAGAATGAGAGGTAAGTTTCATATAAAAAGGTCAGACACTCGTTGGAAACGCTCAAAGAGAGCAGTTGGCTATTCACACCCTGGCTTAGAGAGAATTGGGATCCAGTGAAGATTCATGATAAAAAGGGAGTGACTATTGCCTAAAAAGTTACTTCCAACTCAACTAATATGTTCTTCAGCATTCTTGGGAATAGTGTCAAAAAAAAAAATTGATACTATAAATCATTTATATTGATGGCATAGGCTTTTACAAATCTAATTTACAAAAACATACATGGCACGAATTAAGCAGTCTCTGATATGTCCTGCCAGCTTTTTTCTTGCAACTTAACCCCAATACATTTTGCTTAGTCACTTCCCACTTCTTGGTTTTCCTTCTCAGCTGGTTTTACCCATTTCCTTTACCCTTTACAGTCGTGTTTTCTGTTTCTTCCTTTATTTTTTTCCTTTCCTCTCTCTTCCATATAATACACTAGTTATCTGACTACTGGGTCCTTCTTTTGCACCTGTGCCACATTATGATCCTGCTTAGGGAACAAGTGCTGCCAAATACTCAATTAAATCCAAACAACATTTAAAATATTTTACCACAGATATATGGCGAAGAGCTATCCCCTTGGGGCTCCCACAGCACCTTGATTATCTCTCTCCCGCCCTTTTACGCATGGTGGTATAATGGTCTATTTTTCAATCTATCTCTTTTGCTAGACTTTGAGGTCTTAAGGATAGGTACTCAGAAGTATTTATCTTTTATTACTTAGCACCCAATACGGCACCTGATGCATAGCAGATGCATATTTTCAACAATAAATATATGCTGAAAGAAAGGTTAAGAGGACTCCAGATGCTTGTGTGTATAGCAAATGCATAGATTGAGTTTGCACAGAAAAAGAAAAGAGCTATTCCCAACTCCAGAATCTTGATTAGCTGTAAGAAACAAATGGATGAACTTATATCTTTATTCATTTATTCCTTAGCATAGGGCTGTGCATAGATGTAAGAATTTCAATAAATAAATAATATGTTAGTGGAACTCTAATTCCTTCCAATTTTTCCACTTTTAACCCATTATCAAAAAACAATACAGAGCCTTAGTTTTGTCTAACATGTTAGATTCTTTGTCACATGTGCAATGACTAGAGAAGGAGGAATCTTCATCTCTTTTTTGCAGATGCCAGAACCAAGGTATGCAGAAGATCAGTGACTTCTCTCGAGGTCCCTGCTCAGTCTTCTGCAACCCCAGACCTGGTGACTATTGATGCAGGTCCTGGGGACACTGGCACATGGTCATGGGAAACAATAGTGGTGGCAGCCACAGACTCAGTTTCAAATGACAGTGACACATATACTCTACATCAATGACACAGTTCTTGGGTGGTGTCAAAATCAGTGGCCATGGCTTTTCATTTCTCCCTGTGTCTTTTATTAATGTAAAAAACTTACTTTAAATTGCCTGATGGATTTTTAAAAGCTTGCTGCTGGGCTGTAGATTTCAGAGCTGCATTGCAGTTTCTGCTCAAACAGGATTCAATCCTGGACCATAGTGTTCACACAAATAAAGGGGAACAGAAAAAGTAGGGTTTCTTTTCTGGCCAAGAGTCTAAACCCTTCAGCAAAAATCCTAGAATAGTGCTTCTGCGTTCACGAAGGGTAGTATGTGTCTAAGATGTCCCAAGTCAGCACAACTGATACGATTAACTTATTTATTATTTTGACATTTTAGCAAAAACAAGAGAGAAGAGCCATTTCTCTGTTTCTGTCTGGCTTGGTTAACCATGTTATTGGGACAGAAGGGAAAAATTGATCGAAAGCAGAGGCACAGGGGTGTAAAAAAACTTTCTCCATGTTCTCCACATAACTCTTTTTAGTTTTTCTTCTATTTTCTTTCCTTTTAATGGACTAGTGTTTTGCCAAAGGGCAAAGTTCACTTTAGAATAATGTAATGTTAAATTCAGCAGAGGGTGAATTGTGTAGCAGGTGTCACATAAATGTATGGTATTTTAAATATTTACATCTGCAAATGGAAAGTGTATTTCCATCCTCTAATTACTTCTCAGGCTTTTATCTACTGAAAAAGAGAGAAGAGTGGGCTCCCCTAATCCTGGGCTTCCCAAGTCTTCTGAAACACGAGGACCCTCACACACCCTCAATGTCTTTCACAAACGAAGCTACCTTCTGAGTGTCAGTTTAGAAATCTACAAAATGGCAAAATGATAATACCTATCTTATGGGATGTTCAGAGAGTTAAATGAGACAACACATGAAAGAGCCAAATCCAATGCTTGGCATGTAATTGGCACTCAATGAAAGTTATTTCCATTTCCTTTTTATATGTTCTTCCAATGGCCCTGTAGTTAGGCAGGGAGATGGGCAATTTTAATTGCCAATGATAGGTAGATTAGAATTTTTTTGTTATTCTTTTTTTAAATTATTATTCTCAATCTCTTCATAATCATCTAATTTTGCTTTTTCTATCTTACACGCACAGAATTTAATCATTTGGGGGAAAAACATGAAATGCTATTATATGCTATTTTACATCACTATAGGCAACAATTCCTTCCCAAGACCATCTCTGTTGACCATTAAAAAGTAGCTTTTCCTTGCTGTGAGCATCTTTCAAATTTACCTCTACACTAGTGATTCTCAGCCTTAACTATGATAAAAATCAGCTGGGGAATTATAAAACTCCCCATGTCCAGGCTGAACTAGTTAAGGTAGGATCTTGAGATTGAGACCCAGGCATCACTGAGAGCCACTGCCCTACTCAATGATGTCTATGAACATACCAAACTCACTCTGCCTCCAGGCCTCCCATGTTCTTTGCTAATCGAAGTACCATATATTTCCACCAATAATGAAATAAAACAAATACCTGTTGAACAGATACCATATGCCCAATCCCTGTGCTGAACATTTTAGCAAATGAATTTGCTCTCTATTTCACAGAGAAAATAGAGGCCACCAAAATGCCTCCTAAGACTTCTTTGTGTCCACTGATTATTACCCCACTTCTTCCCCTTCTTCAGGGAAACTTGTTCCTTACTCTGTTCTTCTTCGGCATTTAAACTTGTGCAAATATTTGCCATTTAAAAATACCTTGAAAATCTGCCGCTTATGCCCTATTTTCAGGCAAGCTCCTGACAAAGATTAGCCTAGATACATATCTTAGGCCCCTTTCAATACTTTCTCAATTCACATTAATCTGGTTTTGGTTAGAAACAGTTCTCATGAAGATACCAGTGACCACTTAATTGCCAGATCATTGTACTCTCTGCCACCCTGGAAATATTGACTTGTTCTTCAAATTCTTGTATGCTTCATGACTGGGGCTGTACCTCTGTTTCCTCTTATTAGTCTTCCTACTTCTCTCATTTATTCTGTTTGTTTATTAGTTGTTAGTGTCCTCACCTCCTCAGGATTAGTTCCTCCAGGACATATGCCTGAACCTTCTACGTACACTCTCATTAATTTTAACCACACCAAGACTCCATTTCCTTATTGGCTGATGATTTTCTTATTTCTGTACATATGTGTGAATTCCAAATCCTTGTTTACAACAAACTACTCAGTGGATGGTTCCTCCTAGATCTCATATCCATTAAAAATGATCTATTCAAATGAGAATTTATTATGTGTTTTCTCTGCTAAACCTGTTCTTCAATTAGCTTTTTCTTTTTCAGAGAATGGTACTATACCCTATTGCTTAAATGATTAACTGATGTTCTTTCCTTTTCTTTATTTTCAAACCCAGTTTATCACTAAGGTGTTGGTTTCCAATTTTCCCCATATAATCACTGTTTTAGTTCCAATCTAAATCACATGGTGCCTAAACAAAATTATAACTCTCCAACTGGCTTCTCTGTGTTCAGCTTTTCTTCTCTTCAACCCAACCTCCACTGTGTTCATGATTGAAGTATAAAAACTCAGATCTCTGAGATATTATTCTATTCTTCCTCTTTAGTAAAATATCTGGACTACTGATATTTCCTCCAAAGGGTCCTATGATGCCTATCTATGATTGATCTCCAAAGTGCAAATCAAAAATTTCTGACTCCTACATTTGAGTTGAGAATCCCCCACCACCTGCTTCTCTGAGCTCTGCTTCTGTGTTCCAACAACAACAAATAATCCAACAGTAAAGATGGTAGTAGCAGATGCCACTTCTGGAGTACCTTTCCTTTATAGATGTTACATCGTTTAATACAACATATGTAATAGTTTGATAATGTCTATTTGGTCACTTAGATTAGTGTTTTTAAAGATAGTGGTAAGAAAACACAGACTTGACCAGATACTTGTAAACTCATGTTCATAGCAGCAATATTCACACTAGCCAAATAATGAAATAACCCAAGTGACCATCAACAGATGACTGAATAAACAAAATATGATATAATCATACAATGGAATATTATTCAGCCAAAAAAATGAAATTCTGATATATACTACTACATGTTTAAAACTTGAAAACACCATGTTAGTTAAATAAGGCAGATAGAAAAGAACAAATATTTTGAGTCCTTTTATAAGATATTTAGAATAGACAAATTTATAGAGACAGAAAGTAGAAGTTGCCAGGAGTTGGGGAGAGAGGGAAATGTGGAGTTATTGGTTAATGGGCACAGAGTTTCTGTTTGGGATGATGAAAAAATTTGGAAATAGATGGCGATGGTTATACAACATTGTGAATGTTTCTAATGGCACTGAACTGAACACTTTAAGAGAGTTAAATTTTTAAATAAAAAAAGTATAATAAAAAATAGTTTTTCTTTAAAAAAAAAAATTCCTAAAGCAAACAAAGCTGGTTTGTAAGTAGCTCAGCCTAGAATTTTCTAACTGCAGTTCCTGAGTATGCACATTATCGTAGAGACTACTAGCCAGCCCAACAAACATTTCTCACAGCTTTTCTATTAACAAAATACTTATTTGTCCCAGTAACAAAATCCATCTCAGCTCAGATAAGTTTTGATTAGTGTAAGACTATCATAGAAATCCATTCCCTTTGCAGATTATTGGTTTAGAGACCATCTTGTGGCCAAGTTCTAGCCAACGAAACATAAGGAGAAGTGTGCTGGAGGTTTCTGGGAAAGGTTTTCACTCTGGCCTGTGTTATGTCTGGATGTGATGCCTGGAGCAGCAAACCATTTTGTAATCCTGAGAAGCACTAGCCTGAGGACACCATAGCAGAAAGATAGGAAGAGCCCAAGTCTTGTATGACATCCTGGAGCCTCTGAAATAATCATCCTTGATATCACCTTATCTCCATTCTTCCTGTTTATTCCAGGGGAAAGATTACTGCAACTGAAAACAGTAATGTCACACTCCGGTTCAGAATTGTGTCTCCAATCCTTTTCAAAATCTTTGACGCAAGGCAGGCAGTTCATAAATGTTTGCTGAATGAAGACATTTTCAGGCCAACAAAGTTAACAGTATAGATGAACAGGCAAAAATGCTCTTAAATGAATACTCTCAAAACCTTTGGAGGAATAATAGAAGATGGTAGGTAGATAGACAGATAGACAGACAGTAGATAGATAACTAGATAGAAAAGATGACATCATGTTTAAATCATCAGTTATTGTTATACTTATTAATTGACCAAAATCCTAACAAAATCTCCTTCTGATGTGGAATGTATCATTAAAAGTAGCTCCTGGCAATTTAGCTTTGAATTCATGTCTACCACTTCATTTTAATTTATTTCATCTGAAAAGTGAAACAATAGCTGTGTCAAAGAAGCACATTTTTAATAAAACCCAAGAAATAAGTTACTAATCATTTCTTATTCCAACCAAATGTTTGTCTATTCTGGTAGATTGTTTAGGAGTCAGATAAATGCAATCAGTCCTCCAGGGGGATCACCTGCATCAACCATTTCTTGTCATGGGCAAAGACATGTGCTAAAAAATAAATATTTGCCAAATTTATAAAAGTAGTTGAGATTTTAGGTATGAGCTCTTATGTTAATCTTGGTGAATGAGTTTAAAAATTTTTTAGTATTTTATTATCATATCCTTACACTTCAAAAAGTACTGACTTTTGCATTCTCTGCAATAATTTGAGGGGATTCACTGCCTCATGTGATGTTATTTTTTACCTTACATTTGTATTTAATGCTAAGGAAAGTAGAGCAGTGTAATGTTTATATATCTGGATGGGTTTAAGTCATACTCTGTCATGCTCTACTGTGTTTCCAGTTAAGTTATCTCATCCTGCCTTTGCCTTAGTTTCTCAATATGGAAAATGTGAATGATATTCTCGTTCAGGGTTGTTGCAGTGATGAAATGAAATAATGTGTGTGCAGCATATAGCTCTGTTTCTGTCACATTGTAAGCACTCAATAGTGGGAGCTAATTAAAGTGGGTTTTGGCAACGTTTGTGATCTGGAAACAGAAGGTGGAATGTAACTCTATCAGAAGTAAAGGGAGGCTGTTGTGCACAGGGAGAAGCTGGCTGGCCGGCCTCACAGCCCACCTTGCCTTGTTTTCGGGTCTGACTGGTCTTGGCTTGCAGATCTACATACAGACTCAGTTTGGTAGACAAGTTAGGATTGTTTGGTGTTGAGGGAATCAGAGGGGAAGAGCTAGTTGACTGATAGGAATGTCTATGGGACTTAGGCTCTAATTGTTTTTAAAAGAGGGCTGATACCGGGACAAGACAGGGCGAGCCTTTGTCCAAGGTGCCTTTGTCCCTGGACAGAGTATGGATGATCACTGCTAAATTAACAGGTACCCCTGAGACTCTTGTTTAATCTCAGATCCAAGCTATTCAAGCCTGCTCTGGATTGACAAATTTGCAGTTCTTTATAAATGTAAATAACATTGATTAGGGCACACTCAGCTCCTTGTTCTCTGGGCTTTTGGCCCAGGAACTTTTTGTCTCTCAAGTGTCCTTCGCGTGTATCTGATGTTCTACAGTACGTGTTTTTTTTTTTGTTTTTTCCATTCAAGGTACCTACCCCTGATATTCTTGCTTCAAACTCTCTGTAGCCCAGGGTGATACTTGAGCTGTAAGATTACTTTATAATTTTTTATAACTACATCTGAACTAAAAAGAGAACAGCCAGCTAAGGGTCTACTTAAACAATCTTACTAGTTATATGTCAAAAGGAACACTGTTTAAATGAGCTCTTCTAGCAAGGAAAATGCTTGAATTCTTTCAGATCAGTAAAGAAAGCCTAAAACACTTTTAACTTGCAGACTCAACAGAATCCGTGAGAGAGAAACAGATAAAAGGCAGATAGCTGTGCTATCCTGGTGCTTTTTTGTATGTGATTGACACAAAGGAAAAAAGAAATTGAGCTCAATATAAGGAAGAACTTTCTTTTTTAACAATTACAGCTCTCCCCTACCTGTAATGGATGGCTTGGTAAGTCATCAAGATCCTGTCACTGGAAAAATTTAAGGAGGAGATGTGAATTAGGACTACACAGCTCTGCCATCTCCCTCCCAATCCATGAGTCTCTTCGTTAAGGCCCTAAAGGTTAAATAATGTAGAATGGACTCTCAGGGCTGGAGGACTTCATGGGATATTGTTTCTAGGAGAGATATTCTGGAGAAGGTGATACTTGAGAGGGATCTTGAAGAATGGCAATGACGGTGATGGGAGGAAAGGTGTAGACTTGACACTTAGTGCATTGAGAATGACATTGACAAAAGTACAGGACAAAATTAGTAAAACATATGCACACCTGCCCTGACTCGTCTCCCTGCTATTAGTCTTTTTCTGCTTTTTGTGGCAGGATGTTTCTTCTTAAATCGTTGCTTTTACTAGATTCCTCCTTAATAAATCTAATGCATCCCAGAAAAACACTGAAACTCTTTAGTCTGCTTTCAAGGTCTCCCTTCGTCTTGCTCCAGCCCGCTTTTTAGAATCTAGTGCATAATGTGCCAAGATATGAATCTTCAGCTTTGGCTAGACTTCCCTGGCCTGTTAAAGAAACTAAATCTTCCCCAATGTGTCTCGTCCTCCACCATATTTGTTCATTCTTGGCTAATTTTGCTGACTTGATCAGGGTTGGAAAGAAACTTCAAGTTTTACATGTGACATCCAAAATCAAATGTAATAGTTCAGGTAGAATCTGATTGGGGCAGTCTACTCCTCCCTCTCTTTTCTGACTTATTTTTCTTTTCCTTTTGGTTTTGGCCAGTGCTTCTCAAACTTTTATGTGCATATGCCAATCATTTGCAGGTTCCGATTTAAAATGTCTGGAGGTAGAGTTTGAGATTCTGCATTTCTTGCTGGTCCACACTTTGAGTAGCAAGGCTCTAGGGTCAAACCTATTCCTCCTCTGCTTTGACCAGCTGGCCCTCTGATCTAGGCCATTCATCACTTCTTTTTCAATACAAACTGATGCCTAGGTCTCACTCGTCTGTTTTCTGCTATCTCTGTAGAGTCTGCAGATCCCTCCTCATTAATGAGACTTCTGTCCTGACTCTTCCTGACGTCTCTTTCACTGCCGCCCTTGCTCAGATTCGCAGAGACAATGGAAGTTATGAGGATTGATGAGTTCTCAAAGGAGGTGAATGTATAAAGGAAAAGAGCAGGGTTCTATGCATCAAGTCCCTCAGATAGGAAAAGAAAGGAGAAAAGGGGAGTCGATTTAGAGAGGGAAGAGGGAAATTGTGCAGTGTTGCTTCTGAAACCAAGGAGAGTATTTCAAGAAGCACAGTCACAGACAAAATAGCTCTCAAATCCCTCTACATGTGACTTCTCATCTCTGTGATCTCACCCTCTGTATTTCTAGAGTAGTACATTTTGGATTTGATTGTATACTGAATTTTATTTGTTTTGGAATTGTACTCTGCTTCCAAATGGGATTTGAGATGGCTTACAGATTTAAGTTTGTGATAGAAGAAGCTAATATTTTTAATGAATCTAAAGTTTGAAAAATAAAAAGCAGAGAAATCTGCATGTCCTGGTCTGAGCATAGAAATGAGCTTTATTATAATGTTCTTTGATTATAAGTCCTTTCCCCCTGCTACGTTGTAATGTCTCAGCAAGTTTTAGTTTTTGCACGAAATGGACCAATTCATTCCCTATTTTTCAGCTTGGACATGGCTAGACTTCCAACAACTGCTTAATAAAATAATTACTGACTTGAATTGGTAACATTTACTACCTTGCTCTGCACAGCACTGGATTTTCGAATGATGTATAACTCTCAGTTGTATTCCTCAAATACTGATTAAAACATGTTCACTCTTCTGATAACACTTTTTTGTTTCAAGTGCTTCTGAAAGCTCCTTATGATTTTCTAATATTTATATATAAACATGTAGAACATGAAGAGCTTTTAAGATGATTTAGTGTAACCTCATTTTATAGATGAGGAGACTGAGGTACAGAAAGGTTAAAATGACATACCTTATGTTACTCTGAAAATTACTGAGGAACCATGTTTGTAATCCATGTTTGTTGCATTATACATTTGACTATACTTCATTCTAAAATTTGATCTAGGGATTTTGTACCTTCCTGGACTAAAACTGATTTTTTTAAAGGTTAAAATTCTATATTTCTTCAGTAAAATATTTGCTGGTTTAGTATGACATAAGTTTTGCTCATCATATGTTGCTGTTATTTCTAATCATTCCAAAGTGTTTAACATTGATCAACTGCTTCTGGTGATTAAATTTTTATTATTTTATTATTGTCATTACCTTAGGTATGGTTGTGACACAAAGAAGGTGTGTGGTCTGTTCTGTGGACGGATATGAAGTAAAATGCTGGATTATATTTGCAATATCACATTTGTAAGAGGTTCCTTGTTACTTTGACCCACATGGAATAATTCAACATGAGATGATACAGCAAAGGTATAGACAATAAATCTCAATCCAGATGACTAGGGGAATTTATTTCTTCAGTGAAGTGTTTTTTAAAATAAGTTTAAAAGTCCTTAATTACTTTGAAGCATCAATATAAATTGAAGGTCACTAGTCTAAATTTGTTAGATGCTATAGATATTGCTCAAGAAGAAATGTTAATGCATGCCAAAGATGCTTTAAGTATATAATCAAATACATTTTATAATCATTTCATCCGGAGACATTAAATGCTGTAAAGGGACAAAAGCTAGGTTCCTTATTTCTCTGCAAATACTAGTATATTTTCACTCATTGTGTCATAGTTGAGAAGGAAATACCATTTATGACTCATGGTGCTAAAGATGATATAGAATCAATGAAAGACTAAATCATCAATATATTAATCTGTGTGCTACCAACCTAAGATATTAATGTGAAAATTAACAGCCTTTAAAATTCAAGAAAGGCACATACATCAATCTAATTGAAAAAAGAACTGGTAAAGCATTCCATCATTTACTGCCACTAAACAGAAAAGAGAGATTAATGACACGTGTTGATCAAATGCAGTACATAAAGAGGAAGATACCCTTTTGTGATCATAGCCGGTCTAGAAATAATCTTGGGTTTCTTTTGTGGTGAAAGTTGGACTGTGAAAATGACTAACAGGATGTAATAAGACTCTCATGACTCTCTAGACGCACAAGAGAAGTTTTCTATGATTTAAAATACACCTACTCAGCAGTTCACACCAAGAGTACAGATTCATCTAGGGAACAGGGAAGCTCTCAAACACTCTACATGCTTAAAAAGCAAGAAGCCTTCTTTATTCTGTTATTTTCTCAATACATAAGTACACAGAGTATAATTTTGGCATCATGATAGTTTTCTTTCCATTCATGAAAATTCTTTTCTATTTAAATAAAAACAATTGAGTTAAGTGTAGTATCATCACAGGATAGTTATGACTTTGACAACCTAGGTTGCAGAGACTCAACTGGAGAACAGAGCACAACCTTCACTTTAAGATAGGCACTAACAATCATTTTAAGTAACACCCTTCCATTCCCAGTGGCTGCCTTGGAAACACAGACCACCCTCTTATCTGTTGTAACCCTTCTCATTTAGTGAGCATCAGAAAGTAATTTCCTGTAAATGTTGAAGAGATTATATGTTGTACATAAGGTGTGTGCAGATATAATGCATTATTTCATGTGTATACTCTCTATATGTCTCCATTGATGCAGATAATAAAGTAAAGTTTCCCCAGCTAAGGCAGAAATATTTGTTGAATTCCCTTGGGCTTGTGAACCTGTCATCATTATTGATACCAGGCTAAAGCTGATCAAAGTTTCTTTTAGGAAAACTCCTTTTTTTTTTTTCCTTTTTTTTTGTGCTGGGTGCTTCCTTCTCAGCCACTGTCCCTGAATATCTCTAGTTGTCTATCATTGGGAATGGCAGTCTTGGGATTACTAGAGAGCATATCATATCCTTAAGCCTTGTTTCTATCAAATTAATTGTTTTTCTCTACTTGTCCCTGTCCATTTACACTTGCCCTGTCAATCATGGCTTTTAGACTCAGCTATGTGATCTGTTCTGTGTAAAAGGAAATTCCACACTTTTTGATGTCTTTATATCCATTCATTCATATCATTAGGCAGTTAGGTAGTCATGAGTGACAAGAGTGAAGGCCCAGTTCTATAAAATAGAAACCTCCCTTAAGGACCTCCTAGAAATACCCATTTTATGGTTATGAATTATCCCAAATCCTAAGGCACAAAGGCCAAAAAAGCTGCTGGCTAAACCAGCCATAAACACGTGCACAGAAAGTACTACCCTAACCTGGCCATAACCTCAGCCTCATTATACCATCATTATAATATCATGCTTATGCCCAGAAGTTCATGAATCTAATAATAGACTGAATTCTAGGCAAGCACATGCGCAGAAAGCAAAGGGTTATGTGGTATCCAACTGTCAGTCAAGGTGACCTCACATGTGGATCATTTACTACCACTCTTTTACCCTCCCATCATGGTCTAAATATAAACAAAACTGCCCACTTCTGCGTTGTTACACCTTACTTCACTAAAAACCCACTCTTTCCTTGAAGCATAGTTTATCTTTTATCTTTTCACCTCCCAAATTCCACAGGGCTGCAGCCTTCCTTAGTATGACCTGTTTCCTTCTAAAATGTACTTTCAATAAATCTTACTCTTTCTAAATCTTGCTGACTTGTAATTCTTTACTGTGTTGGTGAGGAAGAAATGAGCACCCCCTCCATGCTGCTGGGGCAACTCGAGCTTTCACATCAGCCCAGTGATAACAATATCATAAATGCATAAGTTATCTCCGTGATTAATATCTAAGATAGCATATAGCTAGGATTTTTTTTTTCTTTCTTCTTTCCTTCTTTCCTTCCCCCCTTCTCCCTCCCTCTCTTTTCTTCCTCTCTCTCTCTCTCTCTCTCTCTCTCTTTCTCTTTTGATGGTGGGAAACAGTGAGAGGTAATTTTTCACAATTCATATAATCCTCAGTTTCACCACTGAAATATCATTTATCTGACATATTAGTGTCCTACTAATTTAGCTAAGGTTTAAACAGCAGGAGTCACACAATAAAATCCCTTTTTATTTCTTAATCACAATAAAGTAAACATGAAGACTACCCTAAGAAACACAGACCAACCAGAATCAAGAAGTTAGGCATTTACACATGACTTAATTGAAGAACAATCTTATTTTTAAATACCAAAATTAATAAACTATTTAGCAGTTAGTACACTGGGCTCTGAAAAAAACATATGAAGGACATATTCACACACACACACAAAATAATATGATGAACAATCCTGTTTCAAATCCAAGGTTTAATAAAACAAAGTCACAGGACAGTTTTGATTCCCAGACACTTGGGTGACAAATCCTTTCCAGATTCAGGGAAGTGTGAGGAAATAAGTACAGGGCATTGAAGGCCACCTAAAGAGCATCACAGCAGTCCCATTTCCAGAATGACAAGAGTTTCTACAGTCGTTAGTGCTGCCAGGAGAGCATCAGGAGAGGAGACAGGAACCTGCTGGGGAACTAACTAGATAGCATGCATCAGCTAGGCCAGAGACTGAAGAATGTGTTCCTGAGATTAATGCTTCACAGCTGTGAAGCAGACCTGGATACAGGCATAGCCGATGGCTTTTGCAGCAGGAAACAGATGAGAAATTATAGCATCCAAAGAACCTGCTACACAAAATCAATGATAAATTTACACCCATGAGACAATTGGTGGTGGAAAAAAAGCAGCAAACTCTACCTCTGATTTTTCTCTTTGTCCTAATTTGCCAAGTCCTATACTTCTTGACCAAGCAACTCCACCAACGAGCATTTACTCATTGTGGCTTTGAATATCTTTTTCTTTTCATTCCATGACAGTATCAAATAAGCACGTGTACTTCTGGAACTTTAAATTGTGATTACATCTTTAAGAGGAATTTTAAAAATCTTTTTTTTAATGAAAAATTATAAATATGAACAAAAACAGAGATAATAGTATAATGAACCCTCATCTACTTATCACTCAGCTTCATCAGTTGTTAACTCATGGCCAATATTACTTCATCTACCACCTCCACCCTCCATTCCCCAACCCATCCCAACTCCCTCACTGCTCGATTATTTTAAAAGAAATCCCAACCTTTCCGTCATTTCTCTTGTCATCAGATCTTCAGAAAACTGGTAGTCTAGTCTGCAGCACTATTCTTTCTACTTCTATTAGGAACAAAGAATATTTTGGGGGCCTTTATTATTTATTTTCTGTTCATTTTTATTATAACTAAAATAACGACTTTAGAGTTAAGATCATTGCTAAAGATGTGCATGTGAACATTGTTATAGATTAACAAGTTCAGCAGTAATTCCCAATATTTAACTCTGTTTGGACTGATTGACCATTGTAAATATTTACACATGGTACAAAATGAGTGTAAAAAAAATGCAGCAGTCTCAAGTACACGGGAATTCCATTAAAGCTCTTTCCACATCTATATTTGGTCTCTTGATATTCCTTTGAAAAGATGTAACATGTTTCACAAAAATGAACTCCTTTAATTGTGTTATTTTCCCCTATGCACCAAAAATCTATGCAGTGCTCATAGTGAGTATCAGAAGATTAAAATCCAAAGTGTTGTATATGCATTTAGTTTACTTTCCACACTAGATTATAAATTATATAGGCACAGACTTCTCTTAAACTACTTGGTGTTCATCCACAGTGCCTAATATGGTGCTTAGCATTTATTGAAGCTTAACAAAGACTTGTTAATTTATTGGTCTGTGTTGCTTCTCATCATAAAACTCAAGTATATTTTATAAAGTGATAGATTCTTTAGCACATGAACAGCAAATATGTATGCTGCCACCAGTTATTTCCTGTAGCCATGGCAGACATTGCTAATCGATCACCGTATTCTTTTTCTAAGTTAAGATGCAGCCTCAGCATTCTTGGCATGAATATTGCAACTCATTTGCTATCCTTGCTCTAAAATTAGTTAGAGAAAAGATAAGAATCATCACTCATTTGGCCATTGAACTTGTCAAATGTTGTCATCCTTTTTAAAAGTTTGTCTGGTCATTTAACTACCACTGTATACTTCAGATCAGTTCAGGGCTCCTGGATGTGTGTGTTCTGATCAAAGGCTGAATTCCGTGATGGGCTTGGAGTGAGGAGATCCAGTTTCAAATTCTAATTCCGTCACTCATTAGCTAGCTGATCTGGAGCAAATCATCTGATCTCCATCAGCTTTTATTTTTTTGTGTGTAAAATTTGGACAATAACTTCCTCCCTTCAGGGGGCTGTTCTGAGGAGCAGATGAAACAATGAATCTGAATGGCTTTTTAAATCGTTAAAGTTGTGTAAAATGTCTGCTAATATAAGATACCTTAGAGGTCATGTAAATAAGCACAGAACTTTGTCTAAATAAGCCAATACGAACTTAATGCAATGACACTTTTCAAACTTATATTCAGTCCCCTAACTTTCTCTTTGATTTCCTTTTTTTATGATTGTCTAGTGGCTAGGGATTTGTAGGGGATCTCTTCAAGTGTAATCTGAAGTCTAATGATGCTCTGTAACACTCTGTTGTTAGAGCCTAGGCTGGGGAGCAAGGCAGGGAGATCAAATTAATGGGATAGAAAATTAGATAAGAAGCACGATGAAAAGTTTGAGGCAAAGGGAACATTTTATAGGTTTAATGGTTTGGGGATAGTGTTGGTAAAACTGCTTTTTAGAAAACAGCCTCAAGAGATTTTTGGAACACTTTGGCCTCATCAACCACATGTTCTAACCAGGTGACTAACTGTCCGTATGTTATATTTAAACAGCTTTCCAAGAAAGCTTCTTCTGATTCTCTCAGCATGTTGGCACATATGACAATATGAGAAATATGCAGCAGTTAATTTTCCTAGCCACCCTGAAACTAACCTATTTGCAATGCATTTCATCAGCAACTTAGTAAATTGCCATTTAAGAGGTACATTACTTTTACAATAGTATCATAAAACTCCTGCTGCCAGCCATAATTCACAGGTGGTAGCTGAGGAAAGTGGGTTCAACAGTATTTCAATATCCCTCTGTCCTGAGGTGCTAGTTCCTAAGTAACAGGCTGGTGATGTGTGTGAGCATGTTTCTACTTGGGGGGCTTTGAGTCAAAATAATTTATAAACCTCTCTCTCTCTCTCTCTCTCTCTCTCTCTCTGCCTGATATGCTCATGGGCATATTGGTGGCTGTATGGAAATTGTTCTGGTGACGAGAGGATCCTATCTGAAGGTCGCTTTGTATAATATTTGAGAAGGCACTTCACATTTATTTTTGGCATTCAGGTTCTTGGGTGATATTTAGAATGAATTTTAAATGCATAATAAGAATGATAAGATGTAAACGTTTTTCATTGACCATGTTATACAGGGAGAAAAAATCTAGTGAAATAGGGACATTAGGTTCCATGATTCTGGCTACTTAAAATTTTTATATCACTTCATCTCCAACTCAAATGCCAAGTCAAAGTAAATTTCTTAAGTACTTTGAAAATCTCTCTCAGCCATTAAACCAAATATGGAAGCATCCATCCAAATGTAGTCTTGGCTGTCAGAGCAGGCGGTGAGGCCTGAGAAATCAGTGTCACTGGTAAACTGAATAGGGAGCTAACTGACCTTTGAGTCAAAGTGTAGATTTTTTTTCCCCAATTTTTAAAAAAATCCAACTTGTAAGGGTTCCACAAATATGATCCCAATAATTCCATGACTAACTGTAGTGTCTACACTGGCCGCTCCTCCCCAGCCCCACCCAAATTCCACTTTTCTGTCTTTTTGGCAAAAGGATACACCTTTTTTATTTTAAAAAAATCTTCACACAGTGCTTCTGTCTTCACATAAAACCCTTTCAGTAACTTCAACACCCCGAAGCTTTACTTCTTATTCTCTTTATTCTCATCTGTCATAGAAATCGATGTGACTTCCATGACTGAACTGTAAGCTTATTTTTTTTTAAAGTCATGCCACTTATTATTTTGCCTTTTCAAAAGGAAAGACAAAGGAAATGTTTGAAGAAGTAGTCAGGTAATTAATTATAAGTAACCTTCCATTTTATTGTTTTATTATTTTGTTCTTTATTCCGTCTCCTTGTGGCTCTTGGCAAGTCATAGATCCACGATAAAACGGACATTTAATTGTGGATAGAAACCTTATGATAGTGTTTAAACACTTAATTTAACGAATGAGGAATGTCTGAGACATGTAAATGCCTTGACTGAGGTCACGCAGTCGTTAACCAGTGACAATATCTTCATTTTGTCCCGCAAAGTAATTTCTTATCTAAACAATGTAGACATAATTTAGCCTTTGGAGCTATGTATTACTTCTTCCTACCAACAATTGAATGCAGTTTTTAGGGTACTCTAGCTCGGCAAAGTTCAGAGCAGTCATTTGTATTATTTCTCTTTGCCCTGGCCTTAGGAAAGCTTTACTTTTTCACAAAGTGAGAAAGAAACTGAGGCAGAGAAAGACCAAGTGTCTTGTACAGCCTAAGTGGCACAGCTGTTAGATGGAAGCCACAGTTTGTTATTTACATCTCGCTAAATCATGTTCTTTTGAGGCAGATGAGCAAATATCTGTCTGAATGGATAAATGAAGAACCAAAAATAGTGTGTGTGGTCTACTGGTACACATAAAAAGCAATGAAGTCAGCCTGGAGTCCATAGGGAATGAGCACTAATGTATTCTTCTGCCCACTTTGATTTGCTAACAAAATCATGCAGTTTTTAAAGAGGGAGGACAGAGTTTAACGAAAGGAAAAAAATTAGAAATGTCAAGTGTAATCCTTTGAACCAGGTTGTGAAAGCTCAGGAGTATAACTGTTTTGATGTTCTGAGTCCTGCCAGTGAGTGACAGGGAAAATGAAGACCCTTTCAGACAAACCCATTGTGCTCCTGTCAAAGGTGGCTGAAGTTCTGTTCAAACACCTGTTTCTAGTCTTTGTGAATATTAAAAGCCTCTGTGATTTTTTTTGGAAGCAATGATTTTGAAATGTTACAGTACACAAAAGACATCATCTCAGTCTTGTTCCAATTCACTGCCAATCCTCAGTTTTCCCTGAAGACGTGCATAATTTTAAAAAATAGTGGCAGTTAGATTTGTAAATGGTGAGCATGTTGACACTGAGAAACAGGGTTGCTTTTTTAAAAATTAGTATTAGTCATTCTAATTTCCTTTTACATGTGATTTGATTTCAGGTTAGTGTACAGATGCAACCCACATAAATTAATGCGAAAATGTAAAATACAGAATCCCCGGAAAAGAGGAAGACATGCCTTTCCAAAGAGTTCATTCCATCATGAATAGCCATGGGGCAGTCAATTGCATAGGGAGACCGATTCCATTGGATAAATAATTCTGACAATTAAAATTTATGTATTTAAAATGTGCATGGGTAGTCCAGAATGCAATATTTTTTTCTAAATTTAGTTTGCATGGATTATGATTCCTCCCAAAGTTAAATAAATGTATGTGACATGAACCAATTAGATTTTATGTAGTTTCTTAGAAACATATATTATAAATTCAACAGACTGTATAGAATATTGTCATTAAATCTTCCAACCACTTTTTCGGAGCTCTTTCTCCTTGCTTCAAATGAAATTGCGTTACACGAATCACAGCCCCACGATGATCACTTGTAACTAAATGCTTCCAGATTTCATTAATTTGGGTCTTGACTAATCTCTACTTTGTGAGGAATCCAACCCACTATAATCCCTAATCACTAGAGCCAGTTTTAGTGTGATTTGCAATATAGCTGCTAAAAAAGAGTTGTCCTAATTCTTCTTGAAATTCATGAGGCAAAGGCTGCGGGGTCAGGAAATTACACTTAGGTTGTCTAGAATTTGCAATCGACAGTTCCAGTCACTCATTCACAGTTAGGGATGGAGATAAAGCCAAAATCTGTTTTACATTGAAAAGGGATCTGAAATGAGTTGCTTCACATTGTCCTGCCATGCTTCTTTTACTTTTTGCTAGTTGATGTAGATAGAGTGGAAATCAGGTGACCTAACCTTGTTCTTTTCTGCTTTGGATTTTTGGGGACAATCTGTCCCCGGCTTTCTTTAATGTCCATTTCCAGGAATTGATACAAAATGCAGAACCTGCTGCTTTTGTTAGAGAAATCACCATCTCTACACTGTGATGGCACTGTGATTACCATTGTTCTGGATTACATTTTATTGTCTAAACCACAAATGGTAAGACAATCCTTAATCTCATCGAGACAGGACTCCCTTGAGACAAAATAGGCATTGCAGAAAGCCACATACCCCTTTCACAAAAGTTCTCAGAATTGTTGAAGAGCCAACACCAGCTTCCGAAGACCACACCATCACTGTTTATTCAGCAGTTTTCCAGCTATAGTCAATTCTCAGCTCAGGAGTGAGAATTTGATGTCAATCAGATCGAGTCCTTCCTTTTACAATATACTCTCCAAGGGCGCCTCAGCTGGCCCAGAGGAAAAATTAAGTCTCTGCAGGTGCACAAAAGACCATACGTGATCTCACTCCTAATCCACGTGCTTCCTCTCCAATTCCATCTCCTACTATTCTCCCACTTGTTCACCTGGCACTACCGACACTGGCTGCATTGCTTTGTTGTACCTGGCACTCTCTGCTCTCAACACTATCTACCCCCTTTCATTGCTCTAATTCTTCTTCAGTGCACTTAGCACAGTCTGACCTACTATATATTTAATTAATTTTACGTATTATCTGTCTCCTAACACTGAAATATATGCTCTAGAGATAGAAATTTACTTTTTTTCCTGGATCTCTAATTTCTAGAGCCGTGTCTGGCAAAAACTGGTATTTGCCCATTATTTTTTGAAATAATTAATCCATGGTTACTCCTTGGCTCCTTATTTTTTTATGGCCCAAAATACTAATTTTTTAAAAAATTAGTATTAGTCATTCTAATTTCATTTTACATGTGATTTGATTTCAGATTAGTGTACAGATGCAACCCACATAAATTAATGTGAAAATATAAAATATTTTAGTTTCTCCTGAAGGAGACAAGGAGGCCCTTTTCGGTGAAAATGTGTATCTGGTCATGAATATGTGTCTGGAACACTTCAAACTTCACAAATTTTGTCATTTCAGATCAATAGAGTGAGCACCTACTATGGACTTGATTCTGGGGAGACAGTATGCTTTTTTCTGCGGAGGAGCTGACAGGCCCGAGGCTGTTGCCTCTGACTGTACAATTTATTCAATGTGCAAAGGTATCAGGCAAGAGGATGAGAGTGGAGAAATCCAGCTGTTCTTTGCTAGCCAAGCCCTGTGCCCTTTGGAGTGGTAGGAGAGAGGTGTCTTTTTGGAATTCATGTACCCATAGGGCCCACTTTATTGTAGGTTACTGGAATGCTTCTGGGCTAGCAGCTGGCCCTCGTCAGTATCTACCTATGGACACCTCAAACACCTACAGTCAGCTCTTAGCTCCCAGCTTAACTCCCAGCCTTCAAGATTGATTTTCCAGTCAGTGCTGTTCTTAGTTGAAGAATGTGAGCATTACTTCCTAAAGAAAACTGGGTACAGTGGGCCCAGGAGCCTCCTTCACACAATACATCTCCCCACAAATGACATTTGAAAGAGGAATAGCTGCTAATCTTCTGAGAGCTAAAAGCTCTCATTTTAATACCCTAAAATGTTTAGCTTTTTGCTTCTAGAGATTGTATAGAATTTCTAAACAATTGTCTTTAAGTAGCAAGGCAGCACTTAACCTTATTCTTTATTAATTTCTTAATTCGGGGGTAAAATTCCCATGAGACTATCTTTTTGCAAAAATGAATTTATAATTCACACATAATGACTGCATCATAATGGCCCAAATGCAGAAAGTGCTTCAAAGCATCTATTTCCTATACGTGGATGTTTAACCTAAAACATATCTGAAATGGAAATTTGTTTAAAACTCTATATTTGCTGTTCTCCAAATCAATTAAAATAATTCCAAGAATCTTCTATATATGGTATTCTAAATTATTCCTTGATTTGATTATTCTTATCAGTGACGGTGCTTTATTCAAGTTGACAGAAATGGTTGTGCTCAAGTACACACTGCTGTATGTGTGGGGGTTGAGAGCAGCTGACTTCTCCTTTGCTAGCGACAGTGACGCAGTGTGGATTGTCTCGTCTCTTTTCCCCCACAGCTTAGCATTCCAACATGATATTTTTCATAATGCTGATATGTCATCAAATCTAACTGTAATCAGTTTGCTTAATTGATCATCAACTGGAGACAATTAACTGGGAAGGGCTTCTAAAGGAGGAAAAGGGCAGAAGAAGCCAGGCATGAAGCCATTCTAAAATCTGTTCCCTGATCTGCTTGCATTGTGAGCTAGTAGAATCTGGTGTGTGATAAATGTTTAGAGTTTGTATTCACATTATTAACTCAAGAGCAGCAAAATGTGTGAAAACAATCTTTATTTTAACCAAACACAGTCTATAATGTAGCATAATCAATGATCCGTGGAAAAAGGTGTTTTTCTACCTTGTCAGTTGTGTTCTGCTTCCCTATCTTGCCACACAGTGATCTCTCCCATTCTCTCAAAAATTGAGGTTTATCTCTTATCCCCAATTTTATTTACATTGACAGTCTCTCTAGCTCTTTTCTTTAGCTCTGCAATCATTTTTCAGTTTATTCTTTTCCCAACTCATCTCTTATTAATGGGGGTTGCCTTGACCAGCCATGTACTATCCCCAAACTCAGTGAACCCTTGTCTATATCATTCGCTTCCATTTTCTCACAAAGTGCTGATTATCAAACCTCCCTAACATCTGGATTCAGCATTCACTGCGTTATCGAATTGGCTTTCTCAAAAGACTTCTTATAATTGCCAAATTCAATGATTTATTCTGTGTCCAAATCCTTCACATTAATTCTGTAGCACCCAACATGTTTTCTCATGGGGAAACTCTTCACTTAGTGAAACTGCACTTTGTTCTCCTACTCAGATAATGATGGCCGTCTACCGGCATTTCCTCTACCTCACTGTCCCCTTTTCTGTCAGTTTTGTTTGCTCTCCATGCCCTAATCTAATTCAGAATGTGGGAGTACTGCAGGGTCTGTTCTTTTTTCTGGCTATGCACTTTCCATATGATCTTACCCACTTCTTTGTCCTGCTCTCTCCACAGCTGATACTGAAGCAACTACTCACTCTGCAACCCAGGCGACAAAGCAACCACAAACTTCCTGGGCCTGGTTTCCTGTCCTTTTAACCTCCTAAACATTTCTCCTGTAGGGAGGACTTGAATCCTTGCCTTCAAAGGCACTCACAAGGTGCTTGCAACCTCTTTTTCAAGTTTCATTATTTGCTAGTCATTGGCATGACTGAGGCTATTTACATAACCAAAATTGCCGGGCAAAAGGTGCTCTTTGCTTTCCTGTGGACATCCTAGGGAAAAGCTATGATGCTGAAGGAGCTCTGTCTCCATTCTTTTCTGCCTCACTCTCTCCACCTCAGAGCTTAGATAAGATCCTGTAGTATGTGCTCAGGAAATATTTACAGAACGAATAAATGTACAGACGAATGCCTCAAAATCTGATCACTGGAATATTTTCTATCTATAAATAACTAGCTCAAAGTCACCTTCATCTTGAAGCTTTTCCTGATCTATCTTCATTTATATTCTCACTCCCTTGACCTTCGTAGCACTTCTTTCATAATGCGTATTTTGTCTTATGTTTTAATCATTTTATGCAATTGTCTTAGTGTCCCTACTAGCTATTTCAAACGTGCTCTCTGAGATCAGTCACTGTCATATAAAGTATCTTGAAGTCCCTTGATACTCTTAACACAATTCCTTGTGTAAAGCAACAGCTCAATACCTTCGTTTTGAGTTTATTTTAGTTCAAGGACTAAAATACTTGCGTGGAAATCACACAGTTCTTGCTTCTCGCAGGTTTGCAGAATGTCCTTTGTGACCATTAGCTCAGGGTATGGTGCTTCTCAGTCACCTAACCGCTCAAAATTTCATTTCCTTTATAAATTGGGTTAATAATATTTATCTAACAGGGGAACTCAGAGGATTCTTTAATTAATGATGAAGCACATTCCAAAATCCTTAGAGGAAATAAAAAGATAAACATTATTATATCTCTTATTACTGTAGATAGCAGTTATTAAACTCTCCCATAAACAAGGACCGAGAACAATTTTAAGCCAAACTAATAGTTTAATAAGCAGCTAGGGGTTACCACAGTTGAGCTAACGTAAACATTTTGGCAAAAATTATTCCCTTCTGTTGCTGTTAATGTGGGACAAGATGAGCTTTCGGTCTCAGTTTCCTCATCTGTTTAATTAAGACATCAGATGAGATGACCTCAAAGGTCCCTTATAACTCCATATTCTTGGCAAATCTCTGATTTTATTAACACCTCAAATCTCTGACTAACTGAATGGTCCTCCGTGTTTTAATATAACTATGTACCCACTATAACTTCTTTCTCCTAAGGGTTCCTTTTTGGTCAAAGAGTTGAAGGACAGTGTAGTTTTTTTTAAAAAATCACTTGACTGTAGAACGCTGTATAAAATCCTTCTTGAAACTCGAAACATACAAATTTAAGTTTCTGAATCTGGGTGTCCCAGAAAAATTTTTTAGCTTAGAGTAGAGAATAATTAGAAAAGTATTCAGGTGTCCTCCACCACACAAGCTAATTACAGTTTCTCACAAATAGATATTACTATTTCTCGTCGGCCATGTCCCCTGGGATTCAAGGTAATGCTTATCAATGTTCTCCTAAGATAGATTTCAGAAGTGAGGCAGCTCAGAGAAGATGTTAGGCATTTGGCAACAAACCAAGTGGCACTCTGCTTTTCTGGAGGATGCTTATGAAATGGATATTCTGAATGTCCAATTGAACTGTGAGAGACACTTGCAGAGACTGTTTTAGTAAACCCTTCACTGGCTCCTTCTGACTTGAATGTTCAAAATGATCTTGAAAAATTGGAACCACTGGAGTGTCAGGCTTTGTAGCTCACTCTCTAGTGTCCAGTTCAGCATCGTTCTCAGAAGGTGTGCCTTGCTCTCCTCAGGATTTGTCATGATGGCTTTTTTTTCTTAAAAAAAATTATTGTAAGAAAAAGATAGCAAATTCATTCCTTAACTTTGGTTAGGTGTACAGTGCACTATTGCTAACTACAAGGACATTGTTATACAGCAGATCTCTAGAAGTTTTCATCTTTCATGATTGAGACTCTATATATTGAACAACATCTCCCCCTGCCACCCCCCTCCCCCACCCCATCCCTGGCAGCTACAATTTTATTTTCTATGTCTAGAAGTTTGAGGACTTTATATATCTTGGATAAATGGACTCACAGAGTATTTGTCTTTCTGATTAGCTTATTTCACTTAGCATAATATCCTCAAGGCTCAGCCATGTTGTAGCATGTGAAAGAATTTCTTCTTTTGTTTAATGGTTTTGTCCACATGATTCTAGTATTTCTAGTGCCTCAAGCTGATGATCTGTTTATTTCTTGGGAAGGAGAGAAACTTCCCCGAAATATCTGAATAAAAGAGTTACTCTTCCAGATCATTGCCAGAGTTTGGATCCCACGGTCCACGAGACAAGCTTTAAGAGGCTTTTAAAAATTCCTGGGTCACATTAAAGTGATGTCATGATACTTCAGAGAAAGTAACAAACGAAACTAAAAGAAAAAGGTAAACAGAAAGCACAGCCTCTCTTCTCACCCAACAATAACATATTTTCAGTGACAAAAACAATTTAGTTTCAGTATTATATAGAGAAAAATGACATCTTCAAGGGGTTATCAGGTGGTCTGGTGTATGATTCCATGAGACCTTTGTGCCTATTAATACCCTAGTATTAATAAAATAGATACAATAAAAATTTAGAGTTTAGCAGTAAATATGGAATACTTTAGGGTTCACTTTATGATCTTATTCTTTTCTGATGGACATTTCAGAAGGATAAATGGCATGGATTTTAGACTAAGGTACAAATAGGGGTTTAACATTTACTACTTGACTTTAAACTACCTGTCTGAGCCTCAGTTTCCTCATTTGTAAAATTGATGTCGCATTTGTTTTATAGGGCAAAAGTGGGAGGAAATGTGATTAAGTAAGTAGTGGATCATGCCCCTGACCTAGTATAGTTCCAGCCACAAATAAGTGCCATGTAAATAAACATCTGACCCTGACCCTCATATTCGAAATGCTAGTGCTTCCAACTCACATTTGAAATATCAAGACATCCTAAAAGATTTGTCCTCTGCTCGAAGAAATACTGATATATAAGAGGTTGAACATACAAAAGAGATAAATTAGGAGTTGACTGTGTGCTTTACAAAAGGACTCTCTGACTGGCAATAAGATTAGTGGCTTCTGGTTTTTCAGCACCTCCTATGTCTGTTTGTAAACTCTGCTCTGAGCTTTGCATAATTCTCTCTGTCCTGAAAAGATTCCTTTATAGAGCAAGTTCCTCTAGCGTTCATAAACACAACCTGATTTCCTACATTTTTGTTTCCCTACAAGTTTATAAGATGACAGAGACAGGGTAAATTGTGGTATGTATTTATGTCTTACAGAGCTTTGAAAGGAAATACAAATTAGGCTAGCCTGAACTTCCATGCAAGTTATTTCTATATACCCTAGTCTCACCAAAAAGAAAAAAGAAATGTCATAAAACCTGAGCTATTGTGAATTCCTACAGGATTAAAAATGTGGTATTTACATTGCCCGTAATTAAATTTGCTGGTTACATGAGCTGGTGCTTGACCCAACTAACTATTCTTTCAGCCAAAAACTGAAACAAGCAGCCAGTCAGTGGAGTCATTTCTATTTTCTCCAAAGCTTCCACTTTGGCCAAGCTTCAGGTATCCGAGACACATAAAAATGCACGGATGTTCTTCCAGCCTCCTGTTTCCGAGGTTTCTGGAGCAGGTGATCATTAATGCAAATTTATGAGCTATTACAGAATTTTTTAAAATGTGTCGTGGTTGAATAAAAACTATAAGCTTTTCACACTTGTTTTTTTTTAATTACCATACATGTTGGAAAAAAAAGAAAGCAAGTACAGATTTAGCTATACTGGTTTTTTGTTTTTTGTTTTTTTTTGAAAAGGTACTGAGCTAAACATTCCCTGACAAAAACAAACAAAAATCTCCCAAAAAAGGGTAATTTCTTTGGTAAAATGTAGACTTTCTCTACTTAAAAAAATAGTGTAAGGATCTGAAGCAACCACTGTCTCAAAGCAGGAGCTGTTGTTAATGTTCCCATCAGTATCAGTGTGTGGGGTGGCAAAAGCCCATAACAGCTCTGGTTCACGTGCTGGGTGTGTGCGCAGTGTGTGATAGTATTGCTGGAAACTTCTCTCCTGCACCTTCCCTAAAAAGTTCGGTTAAAATGAAAGAAAGCAAATAGCTTGGAATACTTTTAGTTCCCACTTAAATTTAAAGCGAGGACTAAGTTAGACATGGTTTTATGAAAGGAGTATTTTTAGGAATAAATGGGTTAGTTGTTTTATAAGAGTAGATTTTAAATAAGCCATTGCTACATCTTGGTAAAGAAATATGTCTGCAATGAAGATCTCTGCTTTCCTAAAAAATACATTTGTTTTAGTGGTTTTTAAAATGATTCTGTATTCGCCACAGCTAACATTTCTCCTGTCTTGCTGTCCCAATATGGCCAGTTCTTTCCATTTATAATAAACACACACGGTTGCAATTTGGCCCTTTGTGATTTTTCTTATGTAGTTTTTTTTTAGATCAGCACGAAAGATTCTAAAATCTTTTATTTTATCAAAACAACGGGTAAGTTATGGAAATAGCAAAAGCAGATATATTTTTAAGGTTAATAGCTAGATCATTTTGTTTCTATTTTGCTTTATTAAAGTACTATTTCTTCTGACATTTATTTTTCTGACCCAAAGATTAGGAAAAACTGATCATAGGAAAATATTTACTGTTACTCTGCTTAGTTTGCAATTTAATTACAAGAAAACCATTTTCTGAGATCTCTTTCAGACTGAAAATGTTTCATTCAATCTATTTGTATTTTCAATAACAGTAAAATAAGCAAATCCTCTGATAACAGCGTTTAGCATTAATTTTTAATAACCTCAAGACATTTAAATTGCCTTTTGTATCTTGGTGGAGGGAAAAAAGTCTATAGGAAATTAATCAGAAAATAAATTTATTTCTGATGCCTTCCTTATTCTTGGGGTCTATCAGAGGGTCAATGATGCGGACAGTCCAATGTTTCTAAATGTACTTCTTAAGAACAATGCCGCCAAGGCCAACATCCCAGGTGATGGTTTTTAATTTTCTGTTTAGTAATATTACTTCTCTCTTCATGGTTGGATTCTCCTTGGCTCCAGAGTAGTGAGCTCTTCCTAAAAACAGCCTTTATGATTGATTACCACAGCACAAGGGTTCCTGGAATTGTCTGTTGGGTCAATGTAAAGACTTGAGCACAGCAATATTTATCATTCACTCATTCATTAAAGTAATGAAAATTTATTCAACACCTGCTTGCTGCACACCAAACCTTGTGCTGGGCACTAGAGGGCATAACAGTGATCAGTTTAGCTGTGATCTAAACAACATAGTTGTGGAGATGCAGTCTATACATTCTTTGTAAGGTACCTCTTGTGGTGCCTTATATGCCAGGAAATGTTTAGAATTTTCACGTACCCTGACTCCCTGCCTGACCTGTTCTGGCTTCAGAGTCCTCATCTGAAAAATGAAATAATAACCTCCATCATTGTGTTGTTGTGGTAATTATTTGAAGATGCTCATTACAAAGTCTGGCACAAAGTACACTTAACACAGTTGACTGTCTTTATTGTCATCTGCAATAATGGTAATAGTTCAAAAAGTAGTAACTATCATTTATTTTTTGGTCTGCATTTATATGATAGACTCTTTGTTGGGCATTGTTAGGTATGTTATCTGTAATTCTCTCCACAATCTTCTGAGATGAGTCTGGTCATTTATGTTCAGAGAATTTAAATGGCTTGCCCAAGGATATCCAGCTATTGGGACTGCCAGGTCTCCTACTTCTCTGAGCCCCACTGCGTCCCCACAGTGGACTAGACAATATGAAATGACTCATGGCTTGATAATCCAGTTCCCACTTGGAGAATGTTGAGGTGAGTGGAAAGGGCGCTCTCACATATGATTTCAGGAGTCACGTCGAGGTGGTAGATCTGTCCACCTCACTACCCCATTTCTTTGTGTTATGAGATCCACTGTGGGGAATGGGGAGGTCATGGGACATTCCTCTCCTGAGCACAGGGAATCCAACCAATTCCACCCAGGTTGTTTGGCTTGGAAGAGGACTAGCATTTCTGGGTACCAGTTTCCTTACATAAAATGAGAAGAGCTGGTTCTAAGATTACTCCTCTTTATACAAGGAAGTGGAGGTAAGTATTGAGTGCTCTTGAGCTTTACATCTGGTAACTTTGGTAATTCTCTTAGTGACCCTATGAGGAAAAAAAATGTGTTATTTATGATTCCACCCAAGCTTGTCCAGTTATTCAATGGTGGAATCATCATAGAAATCTAAGTCTATTCAAGTCTAACTCTAAAGATCTTCCCATAGCACCACATTGCTGCTAGGTTCACATTCATTTCCCAGTGATGATGACTTGGGCATCTTCCAACTTACACCAAGGATCTGAAATATCTGTTGCCACATGCATTCTGAAACAGATGCTGTCTGATTTTGAAGGTCTTTACTGTAATGGCCGATCTTCACGTAAGTTGCAATGAAGAGTAACACTGCTCTGTCTATGAGTTACTATTGTCTTTTCAATTCACATCCTTTAACCTGGATTATCCTAGGACTCTTTTTATCTCGGCTTTTCACATGCCGGGCAATTGCAAAGTGGCTTTGGGTCTGGTTGTCTGGAAGTCAGTGAAGCCCTCCCTCTAACATTTTGTTATGAAGCAGGGGGAAGATTTTCCAATTACAAATGTTTTTCATGCACCATCCTACCCTAACCTAAATACTTGCACAGCCACACTCCTATTGCTGGCAATTTTGCTGAAGTGGAGTTTGCAATTAAAATCCTCCTTGGCTTTCATAGTGTCTTTCCTATGAAGCTACATGTTTCAAGTGGTTATTATGTTTAATATAACAACTACAAAATGGAAATTTAAAAAATAAGGGTTGGATGCCAAAATTGAACAAATACCAATAAATATTCCTATGATATTCTTATATGAAGTAATCTTTGATAACCAGGCCTTCTGGGGTTTTGTGTGTGTGTTTGAAAATAAGCACTTACAGATCCAGCTTACACCTGATGTAATTATTCCCTATCCTGCCTTTCTGAGATCATAAAAATAACAAGATTATTCCACCAAAGGCAAATAATACTTAGAAACAATTTGGAAAAGTTAATGAAAGGAATAATTAAATGTATGTTAAATAACAATATATCAAACACATTTGTGTTTGGAATGAATGTTGTTTCATTAACAGAGTTCTCACTGATGTCAGCATGAATCTTTATTCTGACAGATTCTCATACAACTGCCAAAATATTTTTCCCCTGTAGGATTGTAAAATAAAGTATTTTCCGGTTCCCACCAGTTATGATAGTGTTTCTCATTACCATATTTAGACATGAGTGTTCCAATAATACAGCAGGGAGACAATTCTTGAAATGCTCCTCATTTTCAGCATATTACGTGTAAGTAATCCCCATGGTCATGGTCAGCATTTATATCTGCCTGGTTACTCCTCCCAAACTTTTTGAAAAATTCCATTTTAATTCATCTATTTTTTTAAACAAAACAGAATATATGTGTGCTAGAGTGGGTATTCTACAAACTCCACTTGAGGATGGGGCGGCTTCAGGCCATCAATCTTTCCAGGAGTGGAGAATATTGCTTAGGCCCACATGTACACGTATGGTGACAATAAAAGCTCTTCATTTTCCAGGATGTTTTACTCTGGGCTATTTTCATTTTTAAGGAGCAGTCTACACTCTCCTTGCTTTACTCTAACTTTGCTATTTTAAGCTAGAGAAAAACAAAACAAAACAAATAGGAAAAACTCCTGTAAAGGTGATCATTTCTAGAAATAATGATTTTTCAGGTAAGCCTCTTATTATGAAAAACATTTTCTTCTTTGTAAGGTTTCAATATTTCTTGACACAATTAATGAAAAAATATTAAAGACACGTATTAAAGGGGTTAATATATATTAATAACAAACATCTAATGTCACAAAAATCCCATATGATCTCATACTTTTTTCACTGTAATTCACTTGTTCAACACAAAATAGTTAATGCTGTCTCTAGAGGAAAATCAGTTCCTAAAGGTTTACACTATAAATGTAAGTGCCTCAGCATTAAGAACAGAACTGTCTCCTTCTTGGTTCTGGATTCTATTTTTGTATTAATGCAGCTTAACTTGGCACCAGCCCTTTTGGAAAGCTTGTCCCCTGGATGAGCTTATGGTCAAAGAAAACTCTAAAGTCTCTTTGACTTCTGCTACGTGCTACCTGCAAAATATTTCTGTTTATCCCCACTCTCAGACACCTTGTCGGGTTATGTTTCTTGGCTCCTCGTAGTTGAGTAACTCATGAATTGGGAGTGAAGTGATGTGTGTCAATGCTAGGCCAGAGCCTTTAATTACTAGTGTGAGGCCCTCTGGAGGAATTTTACTTTTTTTTCTACTTTAACAATTGGCAGAGTTCAAGATGGTGACTACAGCCTCAGCGTGAGCTGTAGAGTAAGAGATTTGGTGGTAACCAGGAGCCAATATGGAATGACTGTGAAGTTTGAGTGAGAAATAAACCTTTGTTATGGTAAGCCACCAAGATGTTTAGGTTGTTTGTTACTGTTACATCATTCAGCCTATCCTGGCTGATGTGATAAAAAAATTTTTAAGAGAAAAAAAATCACATTATAAAGTGGGGACACAACTCTATATGCACCCATGGCTATTCCTGTAATAATTTTCTTGACCCATTAACCTAGGCTCCCACTAGGCCATGTGACAACTTCGTGTAATTTAGAATAAATCTTGGCACCAGGGTACATGTCTTAGAGATTAGAGTGTTGCCCGGGTTTCAGGACCATTAGACTTCTTGGTTTGGTGCCTTATGCAATGATTCATTTCATTTAAACCAGGCAATAGCATATTTAGTTCTAATTCCTTTTTAAACTATTTTTCCTTCATGTGAAATAAGGATTACACACGCTAACAATATTCTTTTTGCTGCCTTTGAAACCACTCATTTCTTTTTTATAGCAGTATTTATGTAGTACCTTTCTGTTTGCATAGACTTTCTCACAAAATGGTAGTAATTAAAATTATACTTAACTGACAATATTGATGTGAGAATCATTGAAATAATCTATGCAAATAATGCTTTGTTAACTACAAAGTCCTCCACATGGTGAGTCATTGGTATCTCTTCTAATTACTGCAATTTTTTTTTTTTTTTTTTTTTGCAGGCAGACAGGTAAATAATTCTGCCATTTTACAGATGTGACAGTTGTGGTTCTAAAAGGGGTAGCAACTTGCCCAGAACACTCAGTGAATTGTAAAGCCAGACTTGAGTCTGTGTTTTGGATTCCATGTCCATTTCATCTTCCATTTTACCACACGGGCTGAAGAAAAGCTAGTGTTTTAGCAACACTCAAGCAATATAAATGGGTCTAGGAGTCATGAGCTATACTACCCTTAAAACTTTTTATGTCTTCAGCACCCTATGAGTTTGCTTTACTGTGTGCTGTGTTGTTTTTTCTTTGTAATGATGATGAGACTCTATTGGTCATCTAAGCATAAATGCAGGGTGGTTGAGTGGTGTCATATTTTAATGAGTAGTGGTAGCTGAGGCAAAAGAACCCATCTCTCATGAGAAATTTGAACAAAAATTAAGAACAAAGGTGTACCACACAGTGCAAAACAGAGCATTATTATTTCACAGAATGTATGGAGGGTCTGGGGTATGTAGTAGAAGAACTTGGACAATAGAAAGGCAAATAGAGTCGATTCTTATTATTTGTGGTAGTTATGGTCTATAAGGTCATTCAGAACACCGAATTAATGAATATTGAACAATGCATTGGTTTTAAGAGAAATATAGGGTTTGGTTCCCAAGAGACTCTGGTCAACCAATCAATACATGTCCACACACACACACACACACACACACACACACACACACACAATATAATATTGGACTGATGGTCAACAGCACCATATAGCTCATACCTAAATGAAGCTTATCTAACACATACATTTCTTCTGTAAGGCATATCACACCTTCTTATACTTAGGAATACTAGACAGTATTTCAACCTTAAAATTCAGGGCCATTTTAAACAGCAATATTACAAAAAAAAAAAAAAAAAAAAAGCACAGAATATGAAAAAAACGTGGTGCTAAATAAACTGGAAAAAAGACCCTTGTTTATAGCATGAGAGCTGAGACAAGGCAGAGTGTTGTCCTGTTTGACCTCAGGTGGGAGCATGTACTTTGGGTGACTTAAATTTCTGCTGCTCTGCACTTGCCTGTGAATGACTGAAAGCTTTGCAAATAATAATTTTGGGGTAGGTAATAATAATTTAGTGAGTATATCAATTCACAAATATGGAATTCATGAATAATGAGGATCAACAGTATCAGGGTTTGAATCCTGTCTCTACTACTTCTTAGCTCGGCCAACTACCCAAGCTTTCGAACCCTAGTTTTCTTGTATATCACTAGTGACAATACTAATTGTTTTTTAGAGTAGTGGGGGATTATATGATAATGGGAGTAAGGCGCACAATATCCAGTAGAAGTTTAAAAAATAAGTGATAGTTGCATTGTTTCCATCATGGAGCTACATAGGGAAGAAAAAAAATTTGGCAGAATAGGAAAAGAATAGGTAGTGCCAGAAAAATTTGATTTCAAATACAAGTTCCATCACTTAGTAGTTGTGTGACCTTGGACAAATTATCTTTAGTGAGATAATTTTTTGCTCTGTAAAACAGGCACAGTAATATCCAACTCACAATGATGTCTAGAAATGAGAGTATGTATATTAAATTGGAAAAGTGAGTGTCCTGGCACATAATGACCTCAAGAAAAGTTAGTCAGTTTTATTGTCCACATCTCTATATTATTTCATTATCAAGCTGAATTTTTACCCAATGGATTTAGGTATTTGTTATTTTTAAAGAAAAGAGAATAGCTTTTCAACTTATCTGATGGCTACATAATACTATGTGAAATAAACAATCAAACAATCAGGCTTTCATGAGCATACACATACATAAACGACCATCTTTTCCTTCCATGTAAAAAAAAGAAAAAAAACTTTATGTAATTTTGTAGTGATTTTTAAAAGTAAGATTTGAGAATTATAATGTAAAAGAAAAAAAAATGCCTATTATCCTTTAAAACCCTCACAAGTTTATTTCATTTTAAGAATTTCCTAGTACACTCGGTGAAGGACAATTGACCAGTTAGAGAGAGCATCTCAAAATTTCATAGAAGAGGGAGCTTTCACATGGGTTAAATAAAGGATCAATGACAATAAATAAGATGGTGAGGAACTGCTGAGATGATGCTGAGGTCAGAATGCAGCTGAGCACAGGTGAAGAGTGGATTACTGACAACCCGGTTTTAAAAAGAACTAGGACATACAGCAGGTTATTTAAGAAACCGATGAAATGAGGACTTTTAGAAAACATCCTGTTTGAAACTTTTCTCCATTAGATATCTTTTAATTTTAATTTATAGTCTAATTATATATTACCTACTGAATATATGGACCCAGGCATAGGTAAGACATTCATCTGGAATATTCCTGACTTTCCATTAGGCATTCCTAGAAGAGTCTGACCAAGGGACTGCACACCCAATACTGAGAATCATCCTGATTTTGTGGCAATGACCCAGGGGAGGAACAGTAAAGAACAAAAAAGCCCACTAGGCTGTCTGAAAAGTTGAGGCAACTGAAAATGATGACCAGCCTCATCATTCCCTAATGGGTCTTTAGTGACCAGAGATAAAGTAAGAAAACTCTTTTTTAGGTTTACTTCTTGGATCTCTGCTCCATACAGGGTATATAATCTAGAGCTTCGCCCTGTGCATTTCCAGATTAGAGATCTGGGCTTGTCTCAAAGACTGTACGATACAAACTTCTATAATATGCATTGACAATCTTTTATCACTGACCTTATTTTGAAAAGAGCATTGATCTGAAATGTGAATGAGGCTATGGTTTAAACAGGCAATAACAAGTCTACAACTGATGAACAATTGTTCATCGATCTTCATGGGTATGATTGAGAATTAATAGCCCCATTTGTCTGTGACAAAAACTCAGATATAAAGAGATTAAATAACTAGAATTAGACAGAAAAGCATGATTGAGAAAACAAACAGCAAACGCTAGCACTAGACGAAGACAATATATAGTTAAGAACTAGAAAGTTCTTGACTTCTGATTCAGATTGCTTCTCATTGAATAGACTGTGCTGTTAGTTCTCAATAGAAATTAATGATATTCAATGACTGTTTAAATAATGCAAATGAACTAGTTTTTAATCATACCCTTGACTATTTCCCAATTTAAATTTGTGCCTTAAAGCTTCATCTTAGAAGCTTTGCTCTTATTAATCACCATATCTTAAGTATTGTTAGTCTCCATCAAAAGAAAAAAAAGTCACTTTTTTCCAGAAAAATAAACTGAGAATTTAACAATCTGCTTTGCAGAATTTTCAGTGACTACAAACAATAGTTCTGAGTAGAACATATGGGATTCAAACATGATCCTGTCATATAAAATTAGTTTAAAAATAAAATTGAAATATGATCACTGCTGTGTGTACATGTGAATATGCTAGATGTTAATCTCAGATAATGCCTTTTACATTTCAGTTCTAACCATTGTTAAGTAACTTCTGATTTAAATGTCAGTTTCCATGAAAAAACAACTTGGTGTGGAGCTATGTTTTGTTCCCTCATGATTTCAAAAGGGAAATTCTGGTGATTTTAGTTAGCACAATTTTATTAGTTTTATTGGCTAATTAGTTCCTTTATAAAACCAACATATTATTTATTTTAAAATGATTGCTTTACTTCCAGGAAAATATTCAGGAATAAATCTTTGTATAAAGTCAAGAACATTTAAGTGGTGAATAGCACATGATCCCACTTGCTGGGTCAAGTCATTCAGCTATTTATGGATATAAGTCTTTTTCAAACAAATATTTGCATGGAGCTCACACAGAGAAACTCCTATGAAATGGTAGTCATCAGATAATACTGTACTTATTTTAAGAAAAAAATTTAGGCTAGAGTCATCTTGTGCTTGTCTGATACAAAATGGTGAGTCCTAACCAAACACTCATATACATTTACCTGTAAGAGTCTATTATGGGCTGGATTGTATTCCTTCCCCTCACTCCCACTTCATCTGTCGAAATCCTAACCCCCAGGACCTCAGAATGTGACCCTATTTGGAAACAGGGTTGTTGCAGATGTGATTAGTTAAAAGGAGGTCATGCTGGAGTCTGATTTGTGTCTTTATAAATGGAAGATATTTGGATATAGACACATGCAAAAGATATCGCCATGTGAAGACTGGAGTTGTGCTGCTGTAAGCCAAGGAACTACCAGAAGCTAAGACAGAGAGGCTGGGCGCAGATCCTTCCCCAACGCCTTCAGAAGGAGCATGACCCTGCTGACACATTTTCTTGCACCTCTAGCCTCCAAAATAGTGATGGAATACATTTCTGTTGTTTAAGCCTTTCGGTTCGTGGTGCTTTATAGAATGGCAGAGTGTGCAAACTAATACAGAGTCTTTTTGGAAAAAATAGATCGGCTCTGTTTCCTTTGCTGTCTGTACCAATATTAAAGTGGTTTGGTTTTCAGTGAGAAGGAACATAATTTCAAGCCTTAAACTAACTCAAAAGAATGCTAATCCTGCTCCCTTCAGATCTACTCTCTAAATCATATGTCTCTCACTTTTTTGCAAGTAGTACAGAATACCGGAACAAGCTGGATTTTTGGAGATGGAGGGTGATGGTCTTCATGCAGTTTGGAAGGAAAAGTAGTTGAAACATAAGAATGTGCTAGTGTTTCTTTGGTCCTGTGTCCAGGAAAGAGAGGGTGTTTTGAGACTAGTTGATGATTAGTCTCTGTTATTCATCTCCAGAATGGTGCGAGGAATTCATCTGACTGTCAGTATGATGGAACATTCTCCTTCCTACGGCTCTGACTCATTGATAGTGGATCTAACTGTACAGAACACCAGCTTGATGTTTCTTCCATTTATATTAGAAACTGTATTCTAATATCCAGTGTTTTAGGTAAAAGGCAGTGTTTGCGAGTTCAGCTAATATGAAGTACACACACAGGGCCACTCCTCTGCTACCTTGTGGGGACAGGCAGGAAGGAGCACACCAAGACTGAGTACCTAATGTGAGCCCAGGCCCTGGGCAGGTCCTCAATAGTTACTAAAGTCCTTAACAACATTCCCAGAGAAATACTGTCTCTTTTATAAAAAAAAAAAAAAAAAAAAAAAAATGAGGAAATGATGGCTCAAGGTCAGATAACTAGTAAATGGCATCACCAGTTCTCCAAAGCCCAAAGACACAAACACACCATATAGTGTTTCTGCTACATGATAGCATGTATGAACTAATTCAGGCTATAGGGATACTCACCTTCTACATCTTTGTGTCTGATCACATATTTTTAAATTAGAATTTTTTTTTAATACTATAGA